>NW_005350901.1:0-1555 GCF_000412655.1 Myotis brandtii | reverse complement strand
AACTGTGGCAGTAATTCCTGTCATTGTTTGCAGTAGTGGATGATAACGACGCGGATGGCATGGCCCTCCTGCTACCAGCCAGCTCTGCAGTACCCCCGGGAGAAGGAATTAGCACCTGCACAGGGGCAATAAGGGATGGACCCTTGGTATCTCAGCAGCATCCCACTTGGTGGTAGAAACCCAAGAGGGGCCTCCAAGCCAAACCAGATTGGCAGGGGATGCCCTTGGAAACGGGAGAGTCCCGGGCCTCGGATCCGGGTCTCTTAGCACGTGGCGCCACCTTCTGGCTGCTCTGGGAACTGTCCGACACTGCCAGTCACCCAGCTGCAAATGTTGTTTGTGTCAAGTACTGAGTACCTATAATTATCCCTTCACCGCCCCCAGGGGCCAGCCACACAATTCATGCCGCCCCGCAGTGACTGTTCGCTCAGAGTTTCCACGACAGCGCCCCATGTCCTGAGGGTTATAAATCAACCATGAAACTTGGCTTTGCCCTGAGACTTGGCATATCTTAGCCAGCACGTCTGTTCTTATTCTCTCCTGCTTTCTTTTGTGCTGGGAGAAACCAACCTCCTCCTTTTCTCTTTCAGTTGCATCTTCTGTGGCTTTGGGTTTTAGGTCAGAGTTCGAGGATGGAGTCAGGGGTCCTCAGTCTCCCCCCCACCCCCTCCTGCCTGCCCCAAATCTCAACTCACCAGACACCTGGACCAGCTCCCTAATCTCCTGTCTGCCATCCTGACCCCGGCCCTTTTGAGACTTAAAGGAGAATAACAGGAGTGGGAAAAGGCTTCGTCCGAGGCAGGGATTAGGCTGCAGCCCCTCGGTCTGTGGTGTGATTAGCGTCACCCGTAAGGAGGCTGTGGGCATGCGTTGGCCCCACCTACCTCCTTCCTCACCCGCAGTCTCGACAGTGTACTGTTTGTTAATCTCATCCACAAACACCCTCACAGAAACATCTAGAATAACATTTGGCCCAATATCTGGGCACCATGGCCCCACTAAGTTGACATATAAAATTAACCATCACATACTGTTTCCTTCTGTGACTCGCTGTCTCCACTCCGCACTGTGGCTTTGAGATGTGCCCGGGTTGATAGCGGTAGCATCCCACTGTGCGTATACCACAGGTTCTGTGTCTTTCTATTGGTGGATGGAGGTTGCTTCCAAATTCCTCTATCACAACAGGAGGGGGCATGGACCTGCTTGTACACACCCAGGAGGGATTCTCTAGGTCAGAGGCAGGCCACAGCCAGCCAGCCACCTGCTTTTGTAAGTCAAGTTTGATTGGCACACAGCCACACCCACCCACGTACTAATCACCTACAGCTGCATCCTTCCTACAGGGGCTCGGCTGTGCAGGTGCAACCACAACTGTGGGCCCACGAAGCCTAAAATATCTCCTAGCTGGCCCTTTGTAGAAAAAGTCAGCACCCAGGAGTAGAATGAGCTGTGTCCGTCCCCCGCTTTCATATGGCATTGCCAAGTCACCCCCCAAGTGGCTGCACAATTTCACCCTCCCAGCAACAGCGTGTGAGGGCTCTACGCCCTTCACCCC
>NW_005350900.1:0-530 GCF_000412655.1 Myotis brandtii | reverse complement strand
GCCCACAGGGGACTGAGAGAGGGAGGCTCATATATTCGTTTGACCGGCCATCTAGGCTTGTAAGGCGGGATGGCCGAAGTACATATGAGATTATGAGGAAGGGAGAAGAGAGAATTTTAAAAGTCAGGATGCAGAGACAACCTGGCTCACGGGCCCGTCCTGCGTGCGCCCCGGGCTGGCTCACGTGCCATCCTGCCTGGCACCGGGCTGGTGCGAGGCAGGTGCCGTGCTGGGAGGATGCGGTTGCAGCGTCCATCGGAGGCTGTGGCATCTCCGCACATTAGGAAGCGCGCCGTGTGCGCAAGGACGGGACTCCGATGTGACCGACACTCAGACTAGCTCTGCTGTGCGTCACGGCGCGGAAGGCCGCCCCGACGTGTGCATGGAGTTGTAAAGGACGCGCTGCCCTGGGAGCCGCAGGTGTCGGCACGTGTCCTTCTTATGGTCACACTGGAAAGCCACCGAAGGGCCAGGGACCCAGCGGGCAGAATGCCGGGGCGCGGCCTGACCTGCTGAGCCGCCGGCCTGCG
>NW_005350899.1:0-509 GCF_000412655.1 Myotis brandtii | reverse complement strand
TTGTAATGACTGTGTATGGTGCCAGGTGGGTACTAGACTTATGGGGGATCACTTCATAAGGCATACAAATGTCTAATCAGTATGTTGTACGTTTGAAACGAATGCAATATTGAATGGCAACTGTAATGGGAAAATAAGTTTTAAAAAGGAGGCTATTTAATTGGAACAATGGACATCTTTATAAAATTCAGTCAATATTTTACATGGTCTTTCCTCTCACTTATTGTGTCCTTTGAGATGTTCACTCTATATAATGCTTTATAACCTTTTGTGTAGAAGACATACATATTTTTGTTAGATTTCTCTTGAGGTGTTTAATATTTTTTGGTTCTATTAAAAAGACATATTTCGGGGGTGGAGGCTGGGTGGAGGGGGCAAAGGTGGAGAAATGGGGGCATCTGTAATGTGTCAACAATAAAAATAAAGGAAAAAATGACATATTTTGGTCAATACTGGTATATAGAAATACACTTGAATTTTTAAAAAATATATTTTTATTGATTTCAAAG
>NW_005350898.1:0-345 GCF_000412655.1 Myotis brandtii | reverse complement strand
GGAATACTACCCTGCTATAAAAAAGAAGGAATTCTTAACATTTGCAACTGCATGGATGGAATTAGAGAGCATTATGCTAAGCGAAATAAGCCAGTCAGAGAAAGATAAATATCACATGATCTCACTCATTTGTGAAATATAATAAACATCATAAACTGATGAACAAAAACAAAAAAAAGATCCAAAGGCAAAGAAGCATAGAACAGATGGTCAAACTTCAGCGGGAAGTCAGGGGAGGGTTGGGGGGCAGGTAGGAGATCAAAGGACTTATGTGCATGCATATACGCATAACCAATTAACACAGTCTCTGGGGCAGGGGTGAGGGCATGTGCTGGGGGTGGGGGA
>NW_005350897.1:0-288 GCF_000412655.1 Myotis brandtii | reverse complement strand
ACATATTATTAATTTACCTAGATGTGGAATTGCTGAATCATATGGTAACTACGTTTAACTTTTAAGGATCTGCCAGACTATTTTTCAGAAGATGGCTACTTTAAAATTCCACTGGCAGTATATGAGGGTTTCAGTTTCTCTACTCTCACTGATGTTTGTTATTGTCTATGTTTTTTTTTATTTTAGTCATCCATGTGAAGTGGTACCTTATGTAGTTTTGATTTGCATGTAGGAAATGACTAATGAGATTAAGCCTGTTTTCATGTTCTATCAGCCTTCTGTATATCT
>NW_005350896.1:0-483 GCF_000412655.1 Myotis brandtii | reverse complement strand
ATGAATGAGTAATACCAGTCTTACATAGACTTTAAAAATCTGATGAGGCCAGCATAACCTTAATACTTAAACATTATTTGACAATATATGTATATCAATATCTTCAGATTTACTGTGTATATTAAATGTAATCACAATGGATATTCCATACTTTTTTGTTTTATATAGAACTTGACTCTTGATTTTAAGTTTACATGAAAATGTAAAGGTCAAGAATAGATATTTGGGAAATAAAAGATAATGAGGAAAGATTTGCTTTACTGATATCAAAAGTTTTGATAAAATCGAGTCATCAATTTTTTTGAACAAATTGTTTTTTTTTTAAAAAAAATAGACTAGAATTAGACTAGTGGGACTCAAAAGAGAATTCAGAGATAGGCCAATGACCTGATTTAGGAAAAATCAACACTATAAAGCACTGGGGAAATTGTCCTTTTCAGTAAATAGTGCTAAATCAATTGGATAACCTTAAGGAAGTAAAGG
>NW_005350895.1:0-276 GCF_000412655.1 Myotis brandtii | reverse complement strand
CCTCTTGGTCCCTTTCCCCGGCCAGCAGGCTCCCATCACCCGATGGCCACCTGTGGCAGGCCTGGGGCTGGAGAGCCAGCGGAAACAGCCTACCTCTCAGCCCCTTCCCCCAGCCATCAGGCACTGATCACCCTATGGCGAACTGGGAACTGGGGGTGTGTGGCAGTGGGGGGGCGGGGCTGGCTTCTGGCAACTGGGAAGATGGTCTTGACTGCAGGCCAGGCCTAGGAACCGTACCTGTGCACAAATTTTGTGTGCTGGGCCTTTAGTAATAAT
>NW_005350894.1:0-937 GCF_000412655.1 Myotis brandtii | reverse complement strand
TTTCAGGGGCCGCGACCCACAGGTTGAGAACCGCTGATTACTTCTCAAAGAAAGGGCAGTAAAGAGGCTTTGTCATATTGGAACTCTGTCAGTAGGACTCTGTCTTTCAAAGAACATTAGGCCCCCATTCAGGACTTACCTGACCTGACAAGCCAGGAAATCGGGAGTTTGAGATCAAGAATTTAAGCTTCCCTCACTCCGTTCTATAACACATTTTAAAGACGCTTCACTTGCTAAACTCAATAGTTACTGTTTTCATGAGTGCCAGCGCCCCCATGATATTATTCTTTTCAATACATAGTAGATTAAATATTTGATGATGTAGTTCGGTTCAGCTTTATAAGACTTCATATAAGTAAAATCATAAATCACACACAAAAATATTTTGACAGATCATTATGTTTAGAGTTCGGGTTCAGAAAATGTTGTCTTTATAAATATAATTCAAATGAGGGTATTTTTCCCCCCACTCACTTTTAGAGAAGTAACAAAACCCTGTGGTAAGCTACACCTCACACTAGAGGAACCAGACAGCTCTTTTCAGCATCTTTCTACCAGTGTTTTGGTTGAAATGATGGGGCTCCATTTATTTCACCAATTGGATCTCATCTGGAAGATGAGGGGTGACATCAAGAAAAGAGAATAACATAGACTCCAAGAGCTAATCAGAGCGAAAGGCATGACCATGTACTTCTGAAACAAGGCGTAAGTTGGAAGCATCATAAACTTGAGAGCAAAAATGATGGCATTTGCTTCAAAACAGCATTTTGAACTTAAAGACAGAGGAAGGAAAGTGAGCTGGAAGAAGAGAGCAGGATAAGTGAGGCTAAATCATTTCATTGAAGTTCATTGATGAATCTTCAGTCTCAGATTTAGAAAAATATTGTCCCATCTTATATGATGTTTCAAGAACTGTTTGTGACAAATACTTTTCAAA
>NW_005350893.1:0-291 GCF_000412655.1 Myotis brandtii | reverse complement strand
CAACCAAGGTACATGCCCTTGACCGAAATCAAACCCTGGACCCTTCAATCCTCAGGCTGACGCTTTATCCACTGAGCCAAACTGGTTAGGGCAGGAACATTTTTAATTGCAGGAAATCCCACTGTCTTCAAGAAAGTTTCATTATTACAGTGTGAGTGTCACTGTGAGTATTTATTAGAGTGACTAGTTAGGCTTGGGTCCATGACTAACTTTGTAGCCCACAATGTCTACATCGCACTGGACATAAGGTGAGAGCATGGATTCCCACTCACCCTTTCTTCTGATAATGCA
>NW_005350892.1:0-896 GCF_000412655.1 Myotis brandtii | reverse complement strand
CAATATCAGAATTGAGTGTTTGTTATTATTAAGACATACAGCCTCTCTACTCCATAATTCCAAATATAAGCATTCCACACTAATTCCAGACTACCACAATCCTTAGCATTAAGTATTAATCTAACAGTATTCAGTGTTGTTCAACACCTTCATTTCCTCTTCCCTCTCCTTCCCCAGCTCAAATTGCCTAGTCCATCACTAAGATGATCATCTTATATACCATCTTAATTAAATTGGTCCACTCTTACTTTATTAAATAAAGATATTTTCTTGGCAGAACCATAGCTACTAAAATCCAACCTACACTTATCCTACTTTTGTTCAGTTTAGGTGGCAGAAAAAAATACAAACCAAGTGGACTGCTCCTAAGCAATTTTAAGTTTATCACCACCAACTTTGAGAGGGCCTTTCTTGTGTCCTCCTAATCTCAGAGTATTTCCTAAGTATTTCCCAAGTCCATTCAATTACTGGCTCAGGCAACTATTTAATGTCTTCCATTTTTCCTCTGATCTCCAGCTCTGCCTTTTTCCTCACTCTCAGTCAATGACCTTGCCTATTGCTTCTCTAACAATACTGAGCAATCAGAAAATAACTTCTATAAATGCCTTCACTAACTTAACAATTTCTGGACCTATATGTTTTACTTCCTTTCTGTTAACTTAAAATAATGGCCATGCTTTTATCTAATATTAATTCATGAATCACTTATCTGAAGACATCACTCAGACAACATTCCCCTTCCTTTACATTTGTTTTTAAATTTTATCCTCTCTACTACATTATTTGTATCAACAATTTCCCTATATTACAGGAAAAATAAAGGAAATCTCTTCAGCTTTCTTAACCATAGACACCACCACATTTCTCTTCTTTCTTCTGGCCTACAATACAACTCC
>NW_005350891.1:0-1565 GCF_000412655.1 Myotis brandtii | reverse complement strand
TTTTTTTTAGTAAATATATGTAGTTTGCTTTAATTTCAGGAAAATAGTTGATTTTCTTGTTATAATCAGAATTCTCACATAATTTGTGTTCTAACACTAGATTAAAAAATAACATGTTCAACCTGTATGTATGTTTACAGCAATAATGTAAACTCAAATAAAAGGTTGAAAAAATAAAATTGTTTTTTATATATAATTTTAAAGTTATTTTTCTTCTGTGGTATTTAAATTTTTAAATAAAATCAAAATGCATTATACAAATCATAACTGATTAATATAAATCATTTAACAACATTTTATCAATAAGGATGGGACTTTTATTTAACTTTTTAAAGTGATGATTAAACTTTAACTTTTTAAATGCAATTCTAAGGTTCAACGTCCATGTAATTGACAAGGGAAAGAAATCAGTATTAGGCATATGCTTGTTACTTCTAACCTATACAAATTTAAGAGTAATATGATTAATGTAATATTTGAAAATGGTTCTCAGCCTCCCTGTAACAGTCAGGAATATCACTCTAGTAAATGATTATTCAGAACCACCAACTACAAAACCCATAAAGGGAGAAAAAAATGGACACTTGGCACTACTGAGAAATAAAATTTTGTGAAACAATAATCTAGTACACATTTATGCAACATGAGAGGGTATATTTAGCAGGTTAATTAATTTGATTTTTTTTCTTAACTTAAGCACTTTAACCCTCCAATGTAGATATCAGTACCACCCATAAACTTTTGTCATTTTGGATGTAGTTGGCTTTTCTTCCCTCCTGAGTGATGTTGGTCATACAAATTAATGTTTGGAATTATAGATTGGGCTCGGCCAGATTAGAGCACACAATTTCAAGGGACAGAAGTACATATTTTTGTGAACCTATATGCATAGTATGTGGGGCCTTTTAAGCATGAGGTCTTATCAGATCTAAGGGTGGGACTACCAGCTTGGTAGAAGGGAATCTTGTCTAATACGTGTTTATATTCCCTATCATTGTTAGTCATGCTTTCCTCAATCTTCTAGTATCTGCACTTCATTTTGAGTGCATGAGATTTTGAAGTTACTTCCTGGGTTGACTTTTCTGGCATGGTCCTCTCCCTTGTCTCCTTACTGGGCGGGACAAACAAATTGGAACCGAAAGGGAGATCATTATGCAAAGTCCATAGTGCCACAGGGTAAGGAATTTTCACCAACATGACTGTTTTTACTTATATTTCATAAATTATTAAAATACAAATTTAAAGAATACTTATATGAGTTAGAATGGCTTTTAAATAAACCTTTTTTTTTAATTGGACCACTTTATAATGGTGAGTCCTCCCTGAGATTGAAGGCAGTCAGAGAAGATATATGAAAAGGTGTGTCTTTGAAGTTAAATAACAGAAGGTCATTTTAAAAAATGATTTAAAAGTTAGAGAAAACCATCATTGAGTTGAAATAACAGAAGAATTAATATCCTAGATCTCGCTGGCCAGTCAAGAGGGGGAAAATTAAGTAGGGAACTATATTGTAGGTAAAATGGAACACTAGTGAACATGTCTATCATGCATATCAGCCAGAGGAA
>NW_005350890.1:0-1395 GCF_000412655.1 Myotis brandtii | reverse complement strand
ACCCTTCAGTCCACAGGCCGACACTCTATCCATTGAGGCAAACCAGTCAGGGCTGAAACCACACTTTAGACCAGAAGCAGAAGGAAGCGAGTAATTGGGACGCGATTGGGGCGTAAACAGAATGGACGACGTGGGCACTGAGTCCTGACACGGGAGGCGTTCGAGTGGGAGAGTCGTGGCAGGCACAGGAGGTGCTGGGCAAAGGCAGGCCCCGAGGAGGACCCGCACGGCTTCTCTGGGTCTGCGCCACCATCGGCTCCGCACACCGAGGTCTCCTTCCTGCCGGCCTCCCTGTGTCCAGGCGCATTTTCTTAAGTGGCATGATGTCATTCTTCGGCCTTGGTCCCTCCAAGGCCACCAGGCTCACTCAGGGAACAGCCAGGTCCTGACCAAGCCGCACAAGGAGCTATCTGGCCTGCGCCACCTGCCCGCACACCCCCCCACCCCTGTGACTGTTCTGACCGTGTCTCCTGGGTCTCATCTGGCTTTCTGTCCCACTCCGCTGCCCTGGGTGATTCCTCAGATGCAGGTGTGCTCCAGCCGCAGGGCCTTTGGACGGGCTGCCCTTCTGCCTGGAACCATCTTCTCAGATTCTGAGGGTCTCAGTGCCTCGCAGCACCCTCTCGGCCAGCCCCCAGGCAGCCGTCAGCAGTCACAGGAGCACGCGGTCCCCCTTTCTCCTGCACAGCATGCCCCCCACCCCTCATCTACTCCTACATTTTGTTTGCTGTCTGTTTCCCTGACCCCTGGATCTCAGCTCCCTGGCCACAGAGATTTGGGGCCTTGTTGGGGCCCTCATTTCCAGACTGGCTCTGGCACAAGTGCCTTCAGCGTTTGCTGGATGAGAGAATAAATGTACGGGTAGTTGCAATAACCATACATGCAAACCAAACGCTGGCCGGGACAGGCCTGCTACACACCCGGGCTCTTACGCTAAATTATTAGGTTCTGGAAATAAACCACAGACTTGATGTTCAGAAATGGGGTCGGCAGAGCGGCTCTGCAGCGACACCGTGAGGTCACCATGGAAGGCTGTCCTCACACCTGCTGGGCACTGTATTGGGGACCTTTTTCTCTCTTCTGCTCACCGCCTCCCCCTTTCTTGCTTCTTCCTACCCCCGTGCTAGGGACTCACTTTAGGGAGAAGGATGTGACGTGACCCTGAGGCCTTACCTGAATGGCCTCGTTCCCCCTCTAATTCTCCCTTCCTCCTCCCGCACTCCTCCTCGCTTTCCTCCTCCCATTCCCCTCCTCCTGTCCCTCCTCTGTGCTCCAGTTTCCCCCTCTCTCCTTGCCTGTCTCTCTCCCTCCCTGTGGCCTGGGCACCTATCCGTGTAGGTAACACGGTCCTTCCTTCCGGGACAGCTCTGGCCCCTTAGCCAACAATTTACATGG
>NW_005350889.1:0-842 GCF_000412655.1 Myotis brandtii | reverse complement strand
ACTGGCCCCCTGTTCAAAAAGTTTGAGGACCCCTGGTCTACACTCTGGCTTTCCCACCTGCCTGGCCTGCTGGTCTTACTAGCCCGCGGCATTTTCAGAAGGGCTCAGCCAGCGGTGGCCATGGACGCCCCACGGTCAGCACAGCCTTGCTGGGGCCTCCCCGAATCGAATCGCTCTTCCTCTAAGGGCAGTGTCACCAGCAAGGTGATGCCGGGAGTGTGTGCACGGGGACACGCTCATCTGCTGAGACTCACCATCCAGTCACGACAAAGATGTTGGAGCAGCGCAGATGAATATGTAGCGTAAAAATAACGTTAGGCTTTGGGTCTCTGAAGAAACGTGAGTCATTCCATGTCAAGTGCCATTTCACTCCTTAGGGGTCTCGGGGACTTTGGTTTTCTTCAAGGGTCACCCGTTCAAACATGTTCCAAGGGAGGGGAAGCCTGCAGGGCCCGGGCTGCCGAAGGGCGTCGTCTGTGTGGCCTTTGGAGGCCGATTCTTGGTCCCCACCTCTGGTCCGCCTGGCTCGGGGAGTTGGGGGGTGGGAAGGGAACAGTCTGAGCGTCTGTGTTTCAGAACAACCTGCGGGGGTTCTGATAGGTGGCTGGGTTCAGGGTTATTGGCTGCCTGTAGTGAGATGGAAGTGAGGGTGCTGGGACACAGTGGGGCATTGCCAAAGACCAACTCGTCTACTTTGCAATTTCACACCACCCGGTAAGTACCATTTCCTCAGAGCCCAAAGGCATTCATGGCGCCTGCCCTGACTACACAGCAGGATTGTACTAGACCCCTCCCCGGGGCTGGCGGTGCCTGGACTCTTGCTGGAATCACGGGGACCCTCT
>NW_005350888.1:0-2334 GCF_000412655.1 Myotis brandtii | reverse complement strand
GTACATCTCTATTACTTTCAACAGCAAAGATAAATTTTTAAAAAAAGAAGCTGAGTAGAGTTCATATCAAAGAGTGGGTGTGCAAACATGTATTCATTTTGCTTTTTAATTTTCTTTCCTATTTTGGAATCAATACCTACCCTGCTGCCCCCCGTGTCTTAACCGTTTCAGAGGCCCTGGCCAAGCTCATTGTCCTGGTCCCTGAGCATCAGCAGCAGAGCGGTAACATGGGCCAAAAATAGGAGCCATACATAGGATTTTAAATTTTCTAGTAGTCACATTAATACCAGTCAAAGTGAACAGGTGAACTGAACTTTAACATCACTTCTGCTTTGGTGTGAAATCTTCAAAGTCTGGTATTTTACTTTACAGCTCATCCCCATTTGGAACAGTTCCGTTGCAAGTGCTCAATGGCCACTTTGGACATTGGATAGACAGTGTAAGTGCTTCACTGGCTCTGCTCACATAGGAAGGGCCATCTGATTTGGTGTCTTGAAGGGTGAGTAGGAGTTTATCTGGTTGAGAAGGGAGGAGGGGGCATTCTAGGTAGTGGGAACAGAGCCTGCTATGGTAGTATCACCTAGTGGGGTGCTTGCATCAAGACAAAGATTTAAACAAAATCAGTAGTTGTGTATTTTATGCCAAATAATGTTGGCTTTCCATTTTCAAGAGTGATGCAAAGTTTTTTATAAAAATAAATGTATTAAATGAAACAAAGTCAGTTTAAAGAAAAATAGTAATGACTATTATAGGTTAAAAATGGTAAAAGTCATATCGATGACAAACAGGATAACTGAAATTTAAGAGGCAAATATTTATGGTTTGTTGTTACTAAAATTTACTTACTGGCATCTACACTGGTAACTTCCCATATTGGTTAAAACTTCAAAGAGATGGGATAATGTTTAGCAGTCAGAGAGAATGCCAAATAAAAACAACCCATTACACATGTCTGCTGAATATAAATCTGATAGAAAATGGATCTAGTCTTTAAATTAAAATCTCTTATTACTTAAAATGCCAGGAAAAGCAAGCGAGAATATAAAGTGTATATGTATTTCTCATTCAAAAAGAATAAATATGAGATTTTTGTTTTATTCCCTTCTTAAAAAATTGGTAAATCTTAAAAATAAGAACACATCTTAAAAATAAGAACCAAGGCTTTGCATGGTTGTAGAGCCCGATCCGCAATCTTTCAGGCCTTTGTGGTGAGCCTAAGAGAAGGCGGAGAATGAAAGGCCCTTTGGTCGACTACGTGCCCCTATTACTGCCCTCTTTCCTCAAGGCCCCTGACCACCTCCAGGACATGGCAGAAACTGGGAACCTGAGGCCGCCAGATTTGTACACTCCGGGTGGGAACCGCCCAGCCCACCGGTGACCGGATCCCCGACGTTACCAGATCTGGTCCTGGGCCACAAGGTTCATGCGCTCGGCCTCCGCGATGCTCATTGGTTTCTGCGACATGGCTCCTGGGGTCTAGGTTGTCCTGCACGCTGCTGCCCTTGCTCAGCGTCTTTCGTCGTCCAGGAGACCGGTTGCCGAGCAACGCGAGACGCGGAGGCGGAGCCACACCTGGCGGAGGCGGGGCCATGGCCAGCCTCCGCCAGCCTCTGTGCTCTTCGCCCACCTCCTGCCCACCTGCCTGGACTGGCGGCAGCAGACCCCTCGTTCTCTGCGGAAAGCCCTCGGGAAATATCAAGACCTTAACCCCGCCTCCTTTAAAATGTAGGCCTGCAATGCAAGCACACACAGCGGCAGGCGCACCACGCCTGTGTGCCAGGCTTAACCCCTTCTCTCTCGGGGAGCAACCCCTGGATTAGGGAACGGGACATTCCAGCCACTCCCTTGCCGAGGGCAGAGCTTTGCTCTGCCACTTTGCGAACTTTGTGCCCAGCTGCCTGGGCCCAAAGTCATGTTGGAGGTTTGTCCACATCGCTGTGCGTAGCCGGCAGGTTTCACTTCCGCTCGTTTCCCTTCCCTGCTGCCGGAATCGGAGTTGAGGGGCCGCCACGACTATGACTATTCCTGCACGGCCTCTGGAGAACATGTGTGCGCATGCCTGTCGGCAGCCACTCGATAGCAATCCCCAAACGGAAGTCACAGGTCAATCTCCTCCAGACCCTGCACCGCACACTCTCTTTCATGCCCATCCACAACGACCCCCCGTCAGTGGGGTGCTAACTGGGTTAGTGGACTGACACGTGGACCCTCAAGGCTTCCACCTACCACGTTGTCATAGGCCTGGAACCGGAAAATGGGTCAACAGTAAGTGAATCCATGGCAGGGGTTTGGGGAACACGGTTCTGCCTGAGCCGCCATGAGACCTGCAGGTGT
>NW_005350887.1:0-449 GCF_000412655.1 Myotis brandtii | reverse complement strand
GTGGAGTCCATCTTCTTGCTTTGGGCTCCCGCCCGGCTGCCCAATTTCCAAATTATTATTTCTTGTCTTGTCTGTCATTTGCGTGCGGCCCCTTCTCCAGAGCCCGAACCCTGAACCACGAGGGATATGGGTCAATCACAATAGAGAAAACAAGGAAAATATATAGATGGTTGTAGATGCTCTGAAGAAAAACACAGCAATGTGGGTTAATAAGTACTGGGCATTGCAATTTAAAGGGGACCAGGAAAGCCCGCACTAAAAAAGTGATATTTGAGGAAAGATCTGGAGGAGCTGAGTATATAAGCCAGATGAACATTTGGAAGAGAACTCCAGTAGAGGAAGCAGCAAATGCAAACACTTTCAGGCAGGAGCATGGGAACCAGTGTGACTGAAGCAAGTGTGAGCCATGGACAATTGGTAGATCAGAGAGATAAAGAGGCAAAAAGGGC
>NW_005350886.1:0-297 GCF_000412655.1 Myotis brandtii | reverse complement strand
TGCTAATTAGACCAGACAGCCGAATGACCTTCTGGATATCATTCCGAACATCCTTCCAGACGACCTTCCAGATGAAGCTGGGGCTGCGAGGGCTGAGCCCATTGCACAAATTTCGTGCATCGGGCATCTAGTTGTTTTATAAACAGCAATCTTGGAACTTACTAGCAAAGGTGGACATTCAGGTTGGGACTAAGGGAAAGACTAAGCTCAGTGGAACTGATACAGAACAGGCGTTTCTATATGTTGAAAAAATGTCTTTATACTAATGTGATCAAGTTGCCATGGGAACCTAAAGGC
>NW_005350885.1:0-323 GCF_000412655.1 Myotis brandtii | reverse complement strand
GCCTCCTGCACACCCCACACCGGGGATGGAGCCCGCACCCGGGCATGTGCCCCGACAGGGAATCAAACCTGCGACCCTTCAGTCCACAGGCCGACGCTCTATCCACTGAACCACACCAGCCAGGGCTCTACTGATTTTTTTTTAAGAGAAAGTGGCATGGAAGGCGAGAGACACAGAGAGAGAAACATCAACTGTGAGAGACACATGGATGGGCTGCCTCCCGCACCGCCCCCCTCCAACCAGGGTCAGGGATCCAGCCAGCAAACCCAGGCATGTGCCCTGATGGGGAATCGAACCATCACCTCCTGGTTCATAGGTTGATG
>NW_005350884.1:0-290 GCF_000412655.1 Myotis brandtii | reverse complement strand
CACATCTCATAAAAAGCAACACATGATGCAGAAGCATTACAACATCTATCCCAAAGTTGTATTATATCTTCCCAAGGACACACTGTCATAACAGACAAAGTACTACATAAAAGAGCTTTACTAAATATGATGTCTTTCATATTTTTAAGATTGCATATGTTTACATCTTAACAGGCCTGTAGGAATTCCAGAGGGAAGAACCAACTGAAAAAAAGAAACCTAAAGGAACTAATTTCTTATTGAAGAAAAACTTCCAGATTATACAATTCAAAAAGTAATAGATCCCCTAG
>NW_005350883.1:0-507 GCF_000412655.1 Myotis brandtii | reverse complement strand
TTACCCCAGCCCACCCCACCCTCATGCATCACAGCTAAACTGATGGAGCATCTGACCGTGGAGGGATTTTACACAGGTGGAGCCCCATCGCCCACTGCATTCCCTTGGGACTGGGGTGACCAGATCACAGGGGAGGTACCCACTTCCCATTTTCCAGCACCCCGTGGAAATCTGAAAAGCCAGAGAAGTGCAAGACAGCTAAAAATCTTGTGATTCAGGGCCACCTATTGGAAAATAATAGAGACTTCTTCGTATCAATCTACTAGAGAAGTGCCACTCATACATAGATGCCTAGACAGAGAAGGACTCCAGCAAATACCACGAATAAGCAATGTAACAAGGCAGCTCAGAAAGAAAGTGAAAAATCTTTAGAAAACAAACTTAATGACATATGCGATTTAAATGACAGAGAATTCAGATTGCAGTTTTGAAAAAAGTCAATGAGATGCAAGAAAGTAGAGACAGGCAATTTATTGAGCTCAGAAAACAAATCAACAAACAAAATGA
>NW_005350882.1:0-2531 GCF_000412655.1 Myotis brandtii | reverse complement strand
GAGCCGAGGGAGTGGAGGAGAGGAGACGGGCGGGAGGGGGAGCCTGCGGGGTGGAGGAGGTGGTGAGACAGGAGGGGAAGAGGCTGAGAGCAGGGCTGCCCTCCCCTCCTCCTGCTCTCCGCCCCTAGTAGGTTTCCGCGATCACCCCGTCCTCCGGCTATTACCTCATTTCCTCACCTCCTCACTTTCCCTTCTTTCCTTGCACAATAAGCTGCGAGGGGCAGGGGCTGCGTTGGTGCCATCACCGGCTCGGGACAGTGCCTGGCGTACAGCGTGCCCTCCGTGAATGTGTGCCGATGGCAGTGAACTGCAGCCAAGGGCTCCTTCTGCTTCCTTATTTCACAGGCCTCGTGTAAGGACCAGGTGAGGTAACACCACACCGGGATGCTAGTGCGTATTCCCCCAGTTCTCCGAGAGGGTAAGCCAGGACAGACAGCCTTCGGGTGCCGCGGGCCCTGGCCCGTTTCAGGACCCGGGGTCCAGGGTCTTTGTAAGAGACTGCTCACACAGCATCGCGCTCCTGGGATTGCACACAATGCTGGATTCCGGGCCTTTTTCAAGACAAGTTCCCAGGAGCAGAGTCTCCATCACCCTATTTCTTCGCATCCATGTCTCATGCACAGTCCCCGTCTCTGCTGGATGGTGCCAGGTGGCCGCCCCGCAGAGCAGCGTGTGCCCAGCGCAGCCTTTTGCGTGTGTTGAGAGTGATGGTAGCTCTTGGCCATCTCACTCTCTCCCCCTTCGCTTGAACTGACGAGTCCTTTTACTAGTTGAAGATTAGTATCACACGCCTTCGCATTCCTTCTTCCTTTAGGAGCACATCAGGTGCTCCCACTGCACACGAAATCAGTTTGGTTCAGGAACAACACAGGGACTCACTCGGGGGAGCCCCAGGCCACAAAATCAGTGTGAAGGGGGCAAAAACTCCCTCATTTAAAAAAATGCTGGCATGTTCTCTGTGCATCAGTTCAGCTGAAACATCACCTACAGGCAACCGCGCTGAAACTGGCACACGGCCACAGGGTACCTCACCCCTGGATCCAGACAGTTTAACGGAAAAGGAGAGGTTTGGAGTCTCAAATATTTGATAACGGAATTATTATCCCAACTGACTGAATTAACTAGATCCGAAAGAGGCATTATAAGATAGAAAGACCCAGCATCAAACCTTACCTGGACAAGTTGCTTAACTTCAGTTTTCCATCTGTAAAATCCAGCCAGTAATAGATTTTGTACACGTGTGTGAGGATTAAAGCTGATGTTAGCCAACGTGATAAATCATTATCATTATTGTTATTATTACTAATCTTATTATTATTTACCCTGCTGGTGGAGAAAGAATACTTGGCAAACTGGGCACTTACATGCATGTTATGTCCCTTGAATGAACACACCCCATATACCGTTTACAGTAGGCCATTCATGGCTCTAAGCATTTTACCAGCATTACCTTTGGCTCCTCCAGTCCAGCATTCTTTGGGACTGACTACAGACTTTCCACTGCAGGCTTGAGGAATCCAGTGACCAATCTCACTGGCCCATCAGCCACTCTTATGGAACCCTCACTGACTTCCTCCAGAGTTAGCACCTTGATCGATGGTCATCATTTAGAAAGGAGTGGTCAGCGTGGACACTTTTAGTAAGTGTATTCCTTTATGAGGGTGTGTTGGTAGGAGGTATCAAGAGGGTAGTGGAGGGAGCACAGGAATTAAACAGACCCTCCCCAGGCTCTACTCTGCCTCTATTAGCTGTGAGCTCTTAGAGGAGCTAATACTGTCCCAGCCTCAGTGCCCTCATCTATCAAAGGTGATAATAATTACACCCGCTTTATCTACTGCATGTGGCTATTGTAAGAGAGAGATGAGGGAGTGCATATAGAAATATGATGTAAGAGGAGAAATATCTCAAGAGTTAACTAATTTAATGAGGGGATAGACAATCTTGGGAAGATGGTACCGTTTCACTGAATGTGTGCAACCAGACTTGCTTTACTCCTGCCTCACAGAGGGTGTGATGTGATGTCGGATCTGACATAACAACGTGAGGCTGAGCTCTGTTATTCCCCATTTCATAAACTGCGTATTAGTTCAGCATTGTTACAGGACTCACTGCCATTGTTTCAATTTTTCTCTGGTGATTAATCTTAGTCATTTCTATGGAAAACAGTTTCTGTTACTCTTTCAGTTCAAAACTGTACTGTGGAGGCATCTGGAGAGTTGGACATTCACTGTAGTGACTAAATTAAAAGGGTTGACAATGTTTTGGAAGAAATCAGGAGCCCGATGGTCCTTCCATTTCAGCAAGTTATTCTTTTCTTCCTCAAGAGTCTTCAGATGAAGAACTATGAGATGGTTATGTGCAAAAATAAGACCAATAGAAATGTAAGTGATGAGACCTAAGGCTTATAAAGGCCATTCTGGGAGCTTTACAGGGAACCTGGACCTTTAGCTGGAATGGAAGCCCTCCCCTTTCTGATATTTTGTGAATCTCACAACATGGCCACTAGATGGCAATCTTCACACACTTTCATG
>NW_005350881.1:0-307 GCF_000412655.1 Myotis brandtii | reverse complement strand
AATGGAAGTCAGGGAGTTGACACAGGAAGTCTGGTTTTAAGGTCCAACTGCCACAGCACCACCCAAAGTGAAAGAAACACCTGCTTCTTCACATAAAGCTCTGTCTGCAGACCCCACACACCAGGAGCAGGAATCACAGCACGTTCTCCCTTCCAGAGTCCAATCTACACACAGGTGCATATCAGATCCTGAAATTAATTCACAACTAGATTCCCAGTCATAAGAAGTGGGAAAGGTGGTATTTTATCTTTCAGCCCCTCTGGTATAGAAGGAAATATAGAAATGGGTGGAGCATAGATGTCAAGTG
>NW_005350880.1:0-465 GCF_000412655.1 Myotis brandtii | reverse complement strand
AACTGCAGCGGGAAGGCCGGGGAGGGTTGGGGGACAGAAGGGAGGGAGGTAAGAGATCAACCGAAGGACTTATATGCATGCATATAAGCATAACCAATGGACATAAGACACTGGGGGTTAGGGGAGGCCAGGGGATTGTCAAGGGCAGAGGAAAACAAGAAACATATGTAATACCCTTTGTAATACTTTAAGCAATTAAAAAAAAAGAAAACAAAAAAATAAACAAAAAATATAATGGTGCTGATAATTTTATCTATTTATATGTTAAATCAAGAATCAGTATGAAACTTCAAAGGAAATTAACTAGTCAATCCCCAAAACCTATAGCAGAACTATAGCACCAAAATTTTCTCCAGTGTGGGATTTGCAAAAATAATAGTTGAGCAGGTGATATGTCATCTTTTATTTTTCCCTACTGTGAATGAAGAAGTTACTATTTGTTTTATTTCTCATCAAAAGCATTTT
>NW_005350879.1:0-575 GCF_000412655.1 Myotis brandtii | reverse complement strand
TCTCTGTAAAAAAATCAATAAAATATATATAAAAAAGGAATATTTAAAAAAAAATAATGATTACAGAAAGCATTTATTGAGCAATTACTAGGTGCTGAGTACTGTTATGTTTTACTTGGTGAGATGTAGTATAATTGGTCCCATTTTATAACTAAGCACAGAATTAGTTAATTTCCTTGATCAAGGGCCCAAAAGCTCAAGCTGAACCAGTTTGCCTTACTCCTTTCACAAGCAGTATCCAGGGAAAGGCGCACACACAGGGATATGCAGCTGTGAAAGGAGGCTGGAAAGAGAGGTCAGGGGAGGTGCTGCATGCTCCGTGAAGGAGTCTGAAATTTATTCTGTAGCTGAAATGACAGCATTCTCTGGATTTGGAAGACGATGTCACAACCCTTTTGGTGTGTATAATGGAATCGGATAATAATGGTCTTTAGAAATATAGTACCCGAGGAGTGTAGGTAGTGTGTCCAATTATAGCATCCAATAGGTATCTTTTAAAACCCTCAAATTTTTATAAGACTTTACATTCTTAATTTTTATTTTGTTTTATATGTTATCTATTTTGATCCTTACAA
>NW_005350878.1:0-551 GCF_000412655.1 Myotis brandtii | reverse complement strand
AGGATTTAGATACTTTCTCCTCTGACCCTAAGGAGGGGTGTCATTACAGGGAAACAATACTTGCCTTTCAAAAGGAATAAAAACAAACAAACAAACAAAACACACGCTTACCCATAAAAATGTAAAATAAACAAACCAAAATTCTGGAAGGGCAGAACAAATTTCAAATACTGAAACAATCTACAGCTCTTTGGGTACTTCTCAACAGAAGACTGTTGTATCTTCAACTGCCTTCTAATATAATGATCAGCTATCTCTTTTAAAAAGCCATTTCACAGAGCAGGTGTCTAAAATATTGTAATGGTACATATAGCCTCATACACATATCCTTGTTCAATCAATGTTTAATGCTTTGTGCTTGTTACTGGGTTTATAATAGTGAATAAATCAAACAAAAATGTTTCTTCTATAGAATTCAGATTCTAGTGGGTGTAAATGTAGCTGGGGTAGGGACAGATGAGACAAAAGAGAAATGAATCATTAAATATATACTATTTCCCCCAAGCACATTGGAAGAAAGTAAAACCAAGAAGAGAGTAGGGTGTAGGAGA
>NW_005350877.1:0-900 GCF_000412655.1 Myotis brandtii | reverse complement strand
CCCCCAAATTTTCCCAAGGCTCAGCCAAGTATAATTTTCTTATGACCCATCCATTTAATAAGTAAACAAAAAAATTAATAACATGAGACCTCACCTGTTAGTGGATTAATACCGACACTAAAGTAACTTTCATAAGAATTAAATGCATTTCTGCTACTAAATGCACTTAAACTTTTTGAAAATAAAATTAGAATTATGCAAATTTGATTGGACACCAAGTCTCTTCAACCTGAAGGTAGAGATATTCTGTAAGAATTCAATATCAAAATATATTTTATACAAATATAGATATTTGTAAGAATTCAAGATTCCTAAGCAGGTGTTGCTCCAAAGGGTCAATACTCTAACCATACAGCCACACAGGCCATGGCGCCAGGTACTGTTGATTCTAGGCTACAGGAAAAGTCTCTGTCTTCTGAAAACAGAGTGAGAAAAATAAGTCACATAATCTCAGGTAATACTTAAGTATTATGAATAAAAATAAATCAAGATTAGGAAACAAAATGAAGCTCATATGAAATCTCTTTCTATCAGGGCTCTGGGAGAGGAGAAAGGTTATTATGAAGAAGGAACAAAAGATGTTAGGATTGGCGGCAGCATTCACTGTTAGTAAAAGGCAGCATTAGGAAATGTCCTAGAGAGGCCACGCCCACGTATCTTTTAGGACCTCAGAAGCCATAGTAAGGAGTTTATATTTTAAATGTAATAGGAAATAGGGAGGAATTTGAGTAGAGAAAGAATGATATTTAATTTTCTTTTTATTAAAGCCTCCTATAACTGATATCAGGAGGTAAGAGCTAGAGCAGAGACCAATTAGGAGGTATTACACTACTCCGCCCAGAGATGGTGAAGACTGGACCAAAGTGTAGTAGTGAGCACAGCACTTGTAGCAGAAAGTGG
>NW_005350876.1:0-746 GCF_000412655.1 Myotis brandtii | reverse complement strand
GCATCCTCTTACTCTACCTAGTAGCATTCCCCTCCCACTTGTAGCTAGATTTTGCTGCATGTCTTCTGGGCAGGACCAAGTCACTTCCAATTGAGATACACTAGCTTTTGTTATTGTATATGTCCTATGAGCAAAACACTGGGTTAATTTCTTAACATACCTTACTTTATTGAATTCTCTCAACAGCCCTATGTGATTAGGAACTATTTTTAAACCAATTTTAGAAAAAAGAATGGAGCCAATGAGTGACACAGCTAGAATTCCAAAGTCTACTCCCTTTCCTCTGTTCTGTACAGTTCACAAGTCAATTCCTCAACCTCCAGTTCATCCAGTGTTAAATATAGCAACTGATGCAAACATCAGTTTGTAAGGTATGTTTTATATCTTAGCTGGGGCACTCATTCCCTAGGAAGTTACACATTCCCCATGTCCCCTTCAGACCCACCATGTCATGGGTCTCTAAGAAATGCAAACTCAATCAAGCAGGCAGTGAGTATGGATGGAGTTTTGCCTGACAGCAGAATTGGGGGAACATCAACTTCTCTCCTGCCTTTTCATTTAGATGACACAGCCCCTGGCCAATATTCAACAACTGATTCTTTGGGGGGAAATAAGTCTGGACCTATGAGATGTGCCTTGTAGAGGATGTTCAGAACACCTTTTCAAAAACACGTCCCTTTAGTTTTATCTGCATGCTTGCAATGAAAATGGTCCTGTGTCTACAAAGTACACAGGGCCAGAGCTAT
>NW_005350875.1:0-1182 GCF_000412655.1 Myotis brandtii | reverse complement strand
CACACACGATAAAAATATTCATGAATGGGCAAATGAAAAAAAAAGCGGGGCGGGGGGGGGAAGGAATATCCAAACAATGGAATACTATTCAGCAATGAAAATGAATGAACTACTGATACATGCTAAAACAGGGATGACTATCAAGAGCATTATGATGAATGAAAGAAGCCAGAGGCAAAAGATTACATATTGTATGATGTCATTTTAATGAAATGATTAGAAATTGCAATGTTACAAAGTTAGAAAGCAGTTTAGTAGCTGACTAAAGCTGCGGTTGGTAACGGATTCAATGGAAAAGGGCATGAGAGAATGTTTAAGGGTAATGGAGATTCTAAAACTGGATTGTGGTCTGAAAAGCACTTACAAGAATGGAGGTATGAGGAACTTCAGGTCTCCTTTCATCAATGAAAGAAATATAACTGGTAAGAATTATTAAACAACAACCCTTTAAAGTCTCTGGAAATTGTCTTAAGAGCATATAGCACACGAAGAAACATTCACTCAAGATAATCGACTACATCTCAGTAAGATGAGAATCTGCAGCATTTAAACCATAACATATTCCCCTCCTTGCTGACAAATAGGATGGAAGCTCTCCTGGGAATGGCTTGGACATGAATCTAGGGCTCCTGCTATAACCACCTACAAGTTTAGCACAATGGCTTCTTCTCAAGAGGGACAAACTACCAGCATTACTTAGCCCCTGCAGCTCCATGTTGCAGGAGCTTGATTTCAGGCAGATGTGGCAGAGAGGTCTGAGGCACTCTTCTTCTGCCCATCCTATTTGTAGGTTGGAAGCTCTAGCCCAGCTGCAGTACTTGACAATGTTTGGCTCTGATTGGCCTTGCACCAGCTTGCTGATTAGGAGAAGTTTCCATGCTGGGAGATGCAAGCTGAGACCAGGAGCTACCATCCTAGCTCACTGCCTTGCTCATAAAGCAAGAGTGTCACTCCAAAAGACATAGGTCATTGCCCTGGCCCTCACCTCCAGAGCAATGGTGCAGATGTTCTACCCCAGGGGGGGAGGTAAGGTGAAATAAAAGAGGGCCCCAGTGCTCTCCCTAATGGGATGGACTATATTTAAACCAGAGCAGGAGGAAGTTCAAGCCTACGGTTTTATTGAAAACAACGGAGATCTTGGTGGTGAGCCATTAAGAGAAGGCTGGCAGCACCATAATAGCA
>NW_005350874.1:0-351 GCF_000412655.1 Myotis brandtii | reverse complement strand
AATTGGTCCTAAAGGTGTCCCAGTCACGACTGGTCAACGGGCTGCATGCGCACAGGAGCTGGTGGGCAGGGACTGGGATGGGGGCTTCCGCCCCCAATGGAGACACATGCAGGCCTGCCCAGTGTTAACCTCATGTTGCCTCGGAGGCAGAGGCCATGCCTGATGGAGGCACATGCAGGCAGGAGCTGGTGGGTGAGGACACAGAGGGGCCTGGCTGAATCACCACGGCATGGCTTGAGCAGGCCCAGAGCGGACACAGACATTTTTCATGGTGAAGGGACTGGAGTCTGTGTTCACAAAAACACTTTGGTGGCTGTGACAGCCAGCAGTGGCAGCAGCAGTGGGGTGATG
>NW_005350873.1:0-1631 GCF_000412655.1 Myotis brandtii | reverse complement strand
GTTTGCCAAAAATTCACAAACCAGATATTCCCATCCGGCCAATAGTTGACTACACAGGTACTCCGAACTATGCACTAGCTAAATATTTATCAAGAATTTTGCGTCCCCTTCAAAAATGTAATGAACACTATATAAGGGATTCTACTCATTTCGTGCAAAAGTTAAAATACCTCCAAATATCCGATGCAGAAACTCTTGCAAGTTACGATATTGTTTCATTGTTTACTCAAGTTCCCATAGCCGATTGCATTCTTACACTTAAAACTTGTCTTTCACAAGATGACACACTTAGTCAGCGTACTCCATTATCGGTAGACGACATAGTCAACGCTACTTCACTGTGTCTGAATTCCACTTACTTTGTGTATCAAAATGCTCTGTACCAACAAACTGAAGGGGTCGCGATGGGATCTCCAATTTCACCTATCATCGTAAATCTCTTCATGGAAGCCATGGAAGAAAATTTAATGTCTACATTCTGTAGCCCTCCTCGTATCTGGTGGCGCTACGTTGATGACACCTTTGTGATAATTGAAAAAAACAAAGTATCAGAATTCACACAGTTTCTGAATTCATTTCATCCAAACATTTCTTTCACGATGGAATCTAATGATAGTAAAATTTGTTTCCTCGATTGCCACGTTACCAAGCACAGCGATGGCCAAATCTCAACACAAGTCTACAGAAAGCCGACACACACTAGTCGCTATTTGTCATATGATTCGGAACACCCTCTTGATGTAAAAAGGTCGGTCGCACTAAACCTAATTAACCGGGCAGAACGTATTGTCACAGATACTCCAACCAAAAGAAGTGAACTTAGGTTTGTGCACAAGGAACTCCAAGATAACGGATTTCCCAAAAGCTTTTTGAAAAAAACACTAAAGAAGAAGCAAATGATTCCGAAAAGTGCACAAAAAGTCGATTGGCTATCAACGGTGGTTATTCCATATCGGAAGAACACATCCGAAGATATCCGACGAATTCTAAACCGCTACAACCTAAGGGTTGCATTCAAGACAACGAACACAATCCACAAAAAACTGGTTCGACTTAAGGACAGGCGCGCTCAGGCAGACAGCTTCGACATCGTATATCAAATACAGTGCAAAGATTGTCCGGCGTCGTACATTGGCCAAACTTCTCGGCAATTAAAAAGTCGACTGAAAGAACACTCTCGTTGCCTCAAAAAATTGCCAAACAACCCGACCGAATTGAAGCAACTGGAACGTGATTCCGCCATAGCTGCTCATGCAATTTTCGAAGGGCATGTTATCGACTTTGACAAACCGAAAGTTCTAAGACAGGGTTTCCGAAACCACAGGGAACGACTCTTCGCAGAAGCCATGCTGATTGACGCTGAACCATCGTGTGTGAATCGTTCGAACGGAATAGACCTGCCAGGCATCTGGCGTGATTCATTCCCATGTTCAGTTCACACTTGTACACAGCGGTTTTGATAACGATAACTGCACATTCTCTGACCACCTGTCAACTGAGGTTATGTGATTCGCTACTATTGTCTTATCTTGTGTGCCCAATTCACACATGTATCGAACTGTCTGTGTTTCCCTTATAAGCTTGTAAATTGAGTAACCGATTGTACTGACTTGACAAAGGCCTTCCAAGAG
>NW_005350872.1:0-1609 GCF_000412655.1 Myotis brandtii | reverse complement strand
GAGGGGTCCAGGACTGCGAGAGGGCACAGACTGGGCTGAGGCCCCCCCCCCACCCCAAGTACACGAATGTCATGACCCGGGTCTCTAGGTATGATGATGAAAAGAAAGAAGACTATTTTTGTGGGTTCTCTTTTTGTAATTTGAAAGATTTCTGGGTGAATGTTTCTAGTCCAAAATTGGATTTTCATTTTATATCACATTATGTTTATATTATAAAGGGATGAATGTTGTTACAACTGGGTAGATTCAGACAAATGTGGAATGAATTTTAAGATGTACGTAAGCATGTCTTTTCTAATTAATTTTTTGTAAATAGTGTTTTGATGTAGTCAAAAGGTGATACGTAGTTAAGTATTTCTGACTGAAAAGTAATTCTCTTTGACTAATGATGATCAATAATCTGTGTTGTTTTTTATCTTCCAGATATAGCAGTTGGTGCTTTTCGGTCCAATTCTGCTGTGTTGCTAAGGTAAGGTTGATACATTTCGCTGCTTAATGACAATTGGGCTTAAGTGTAAATGATGGGAGGCAATTTTTAAAATCAGCAATGGTAGTGACCTCATAACCCTCCTTTTGGTATTCCAAAATTTAATTATTGAACTTTAGGATACTTTTCCCACCTTACATAGATATAATTAATATAATCAGACAGAGTCAATATTTTATGAAAATCCCTCTTGATTCATGCATGGAAATTTAATTGAGTTTATATGCACATACTATTAATAAAACAGTTTCATGAAATTACTTAGTCAATGGAAACTGACAAAAACAAATGCAATTCTTTTCCTAAGGAAAAATAATTCTGTAGTTAATATTGCTCATTTTATTTCCTCCTTAGGACAAGACCTGTAGTGATTGTCGAAGCTTCTTTAAACCATCCTGAGTCAGTAAATAGAACAAATTTTGACTGTATTGAAAATGGATTGCCTTCTGTGTGCATGGATCTAACACTCTGTTTCTCATACAAGGGCAAAGAGGTTCCAGGTTATATTGGTAAGGGCACCCTTACAAAATGAATAGAATGTGTACTTTACCCATTACTCTCACTGTCATCTTTTGAGCCCTCACTTTGTGTCACATTGGAGGACTGCTTTAGGGCAGGAGAGAGCAGTCACCTGATACACCTTTCTTGCCCATCTTTCAGATGCTCTCATTATTCTAACCTACGAGTGGGGCACATTAAGAGGTTACTGTTGTTTAGAGGTTATGATAAGCAAATCAACTGTATCACTTGCTGTATTATTTAAAGTGAACTATCTGAGCTTAATCTGCAACAGCTCTTTAGAACAGAAAAAGCATCACCACAGTTCCTCCTCTGTTTTACTGGGCTCCTTAAAGTGTGGTGTTGGCTGAACTTGGAAACTCAGGGAGAGAGAACATTCTTTTCTTTATATTCTATCCTGTTTGAGTGACTGAAGAAGCTTTCTAAAGTCTAGAACCTGATTCTGCTTTTCATAAATAACACACATCCGTTAAGGATTTCTTATGGCTCTCAACACCTGAGTGCTTGTGTACATTATTCTATACGTTGGTAACTCAGTTATCCTCTCCGCAAAAAGTAGCATTGATATGGCTCATCCAAAATTGTGGCTAATTCCAAATCCAA
>NW_005350871.1:0-306 GCF_000412655.1 Myotis brandtii | reverse complement strand
ATCGGGGCCAGCAGCTGCCTCTCGCACCCACTGATGGCGCTGAGCAATCGGGGCTGGTGCTGGGCGCTGGCAGCAGGTGTGAGCACCGGGTGGGACTGTGGCACACAGGAACAAAGAATTTTCAGTAACCACCATAGGCTCGCCTCAATGACGGTGACCAGCGCCCCACCTTGGTCTGGCGCCCCTGCTTACCTGCTGCATCATCCTGCCGTGGCCAATGCCCACCATGTTCCACGCTCTGATGCCGACGCCTGCCATGTTCTGTGCGCGCCCCCTGATGGTCAGTGCACATCATAGCAACCGGTT
>NW_005350870.1:0-540 GCF_000412655.1 Myotis brandtii | reverse complement strand
TAAACTTTTATTGCTATGAAAGATGATTATATTAATAGAAACATTATAATATGCAGAATTTGAGAACATATAAGATAGAACTTTCTAATAATTGAAGATTTCTCACAATTAGAAAAAAACTAGCTATATTTTACTTCACAATTACTATATACCAGATTTGTGGTAAATACTTTGTCATTATCTCGTTTCCTTTGAATGACAATCCTACATAATAAAAGGCTAATATGCAAATCGACCAAACAGCGGAATGACTGGTCACTATGATGCACACTGACCACCAGGGGGCAGGTGCTCAATGCAGCAGTTGTCCCCTAGTGGTCAGTGTGCTCCCATAGGGGAGTGCCGCTCAGCAGAAGCCAGGAGGCAGATATCCCCTGAGGGGTCTTGGACTGTGAGAGGCCCCCCACCAGTGCAAAAATGTTGTACACAGGGCCTCTAGTTTATATGGAAAGGAGTATAATATCTTCCTTTTACAAAGAAACAAACGAATAACTAAGACATGGACAGCAAATGAACTTGCTCAAATGTCATATGGTTTTA
>NW_005350869.1:0-611 GCF_000412655.1 Myotis brandtii | reverse complement strand
TTAGCATATTAGGCTTTTATTATATAGAATACTAGGTGTGAGGATGAAGTCTTCAGCAGATAGGAGAGTTTAAGGATGCCGTTAGCTCCCAATGAGGGAGACTTCTCTCTTTCAACTTGAAAAGCTCAAAGTTCCAGGTTTTTTAAAGTTGGTGACCAAAGATATGGGATCTAACAATTACGAAAAACCATCTGTCTATCTAGTATTCTACAAATATCATTTCCCTTTACAGTGAAAAAGTAAAGTAAATAATCACAAACAGATTGCATTACTCTAACACTCAGCCTGCGACTTCCTTTAACTAGAACCTGTGCTCACTTCCCAGCCCATCTACTGTCACAAGAACGGACTAAATGTCCGTTGACTGCTGGGTGACTGCAAACATAAAAATGCTCTGGGCAAATGTGGCCATGTCACTATCATAACGGCTGAGTGGGCCACACATTGGAGTGGCTTTCCCTTCTGCCCTTTAGCGGAATAGACTGAGGAGAAGGAGCAATTCGAGCAACTGCCCCTGCGGCATCTGCTGGGGCCAGGGCCAGGACTGCCCAGGCCTTTTTTGTGCTCCAGGAAGTTGGGGAGGAGGCAAAAGGCTGGATTTTTTAAAACAA
>NW_005350868.1:0-285 GCF_000412655.1 Myotis brandtii | reverse complement strand
GTGTAGATAAGCTAACATAGTGAAGCAAATTCTAAAGAAGAATAAAATAAGATTGTCTTTCATTTTCAGTTCAGTAGTCCTGATGTCTGCTTTCCAAACAGTTGTTTGTTTGGGATACAAGGCTGCTTTGGGTCCAATCCAAAGGTTATTTTGCCAGTTTTAATGTTGTAAAGGTTTGAGGAGTAAGACTTGTAAGGCAGTTCTGGGATGGCAGCTCTGACTTCATTTTGGAGTGGCTCTGTTGATATTATTTTTCACCCACGTATGAGTGTGGTAGGCAGTTAG
>NW_005350867.1:0-768 GCF_000412655.1 Myotis brandtii | reverse complement strand
GTGTTCTTTCTCTGTTCCTCTCCTGAACTCTCCCTGTTTCTATGTGTTTGTACATCTTGTTCACTGCAGGCCCTCCTGTGGTTCCCATGCCTCCCGCTTTGAGTCCAGGAAGTCTATTTTTCCTGCTTGGTTGGTTCCTGTGGTCGGGCTGCTCCAACTGCCCCCTCTGCCCAGCCTCTGCCTCACCTGCCTTTGTTCCCACTGGGCCCCTGCCCTGTCTGCCTGCGTTTCAAGCTAACCCTCTCGCTATCATTATGGAAAGACTTACTACCTGGTGTCTGACACAATCTAGTCCCGGAGGCACCCGCCTTTGCAGCCCCCAGCACCTCCTTCTCCATTCACTCCCCTGGGACTGGGAAAACCGGTCTGGCTGCAGGGTAGCATTAAACCTAATGGTTCATTAACTAGTCAAACCTCCCCATTGTCCATTTTACAGTGGGGCCAGGTTACATTGCAAAAGATTAGCCTTTTTCTTGAGGGACCCCGAGTCAAAGTTCTCCCAGCTGGAGAGTATGTACCCCCAGAAAGGGGACTCTCGAGGCACCGCGGCCTGGTTCCCCATCTGCAGAGACACGGGCAGCGAGCCCAGAGTGAGAGGCGCCTCTGCCAGCCTCTGGCTGTAGGGCCGTTCTGACGGGGCGGCCCCCACTGGGCAGGCTCTCCTGGAAGTTAATTGTGCAGGAAAGGTGGTTAGCAAACCTTCGGTCAGCCTCAAGGTTAGTTTCCTCATGGGAGGTTCCCTTTTTAAAACCATCATTTTCCCTTTTG
>NW_005350866.1:0-617 GCF_000412655.1 Myotis brandtii | reverse complement strand
ACAAAGGAACAGACTCATAGGTGCAGAGAACAAACTGCCAGTTGTCAGCGGGGAGAGGATTGGGTGAAAAAGGTAAAGGGACTAAGAAAAAAGTGAGAGGCAAGATGGCTGCAGACTAGCTGGGTGCTGTGTCCCCTTGCTCCCAGCCAGGGGCAGATTTACAGCGAAGCTACAGCACAATCCACTGGAAACACCAAGCGAAGTGCAGCTGACCAGAACTACTGCATCTAGGGAGCACTGAAGGAGCCACCTGGAGACCTATAGGAGGACTGCAGTTGTGGAAAGGGAGGACCGCCCCCCGCCCCGCCCCGCCCCCGCATGTGTGGCCGCCGAGAGGCAGGAGGGATATCATGGCTGCAAAGCTCCTTCCCTCTGGGGTGTGAGGCCTCAACCCCACACAAGGCTCCCACCCCCAGAGCAGCAGAGATGGGAAGAAGAGCCCGCATAGCACTGGGCACAGGGAACCTTGGTCTGCGCCTTCCCAGGGGAGGAGCCCTCTTGTCAGCGGCTCAGCTGAGAACGTGGCTCCAGGCTCTGATGTTGGAGGGGCTTCGCTGCCATGATTCCATCTGGAAGAGGAGTCTGCGGGCTGCACCCAGCAGCGGCTTTGAGGGATC
>NW_005350865.1:0-299 GCF_000412655.1 Myotis brandtii | reverse complement strand
AGGATTAACAACAACAACAACAAAAAGTGTTGTTTTCTTATTTAAACTGGAAATCATCGAACAGAACAAAAAGTCACAAAGTTAAGTCTCCCTCTTCCCCCGGATCCTCAGTCCTCCTCCCCAGAAGCAACTACTGTTCCCAGGCGTTTACGTATCCTCCCACAAATAATCAAATACACAGGTTATTCCCAAAGAGTCAGACTTAATGGGTGGAGAGCATCTGATCAGACCCTGTCATTTTGCCGGAGGACTAAAGAGTCCCGGGTTGGATTCTGGTCAAGGGCACGTACCTCGGTTGC
>NW_005350864.1:0-599 GCF_000412655.1 Myotis brandtii | reverse complement strand
ATGTGCCCTGACTGGGAATCGAACCGTGACTTTCTGGGTCATAGGTGACGTCATGCTCCAGCACTGAGCCACACTGGCCGGGCACAACCTCTACATTTTAAATGAAAGCTTTTCCAAGAGGCAATCAACACATCCTTTAAACAGGAATCCTGAGCCACATGCTCTACTCTTCCACTTGGTCTCCGTCTTAGCTAAGGCGCCGAGTGCTCCCAGGTCGGCAGGAAGTCGCCCTTGTTCTCCATCCAGGGTTTTCACACTGCGTGGCACCCTGGAGGAGGTGGTGGCATTGGTTACGTGGCCCTTGGTCAGTGGAATTTTTTAAAAATGAAGTAGAGTAGAATACAAAACATCCAAGGATATTGCTTGGCTACTTAAAAAAGAACTGTGTCCATTGCAACAAACGTCCTCATTCATTCTGTGTCTAGCGCGCGCACACACAGACACACACACAGACACACGCACACAGACACACAGACATGCACGCACACACGCACACACAGACACATACACACACAGACACATACACACACAGACACACACAGACACACACACACGCACAGAACACTGGGTTGTAAGTTTCTGACTGTGGGTTGCAGTCC
>NW_005350863.1:0-1059 GCF_000412655.1 Myotis brandtii | reverse complement strand
GTCTAGAGTCAGAATTATGAAGTTATTTACACAATGCCCTTGTCCACTACACACCTTCAAAATGAACCCAGTGATGATAATACTTTTTTAATGAGCCTCTGGAACTTTTAAGGCACAAAAAAACAACCGGGCCTATTCCCATCTGCTGGCATCAGAGCTGGCCGTCCTAATTCCCCGCTGCGTGCCCCAGGCAGCATGGGGAAGTCATCCAATGATGTAGTGAAGAGGTGGGCCCTGAGAGTTCAACAATAAGTCTCACATACTTTGGATGAGACCAGTCACTTACACAAGGTACCCCAGATCCCGTGGCTGATTTAGGTATTTAAGGATGCTATCATGTGTCTAGGGTAGAGTCCACACATGTGCAGAGATGTAACCCAGGATTCCAATTTCCTGCCCAGAACACCATTTTCCCTTCTACCCATCCAGATTCCATCTGTCCAGTAAGTCTCAGCTTAAATTCCACCAACCCAAGAGCTCCCTTACCTACTGCAGCTCAGACTGATTACTCTGCTCGCTAAATCCAGTCCTTTATTCCAAACCAGATCACGGTGGTACTTGATTACACAGTGGGATGTACTGTTCTCTTATTATTTAATATATATTTTGGTCAATTCTATAATGTGATTCTGTGCTTTAGAGCAATCTCTATGTCACATTCTTTTTGCATCCTTAACATTATTTGGCGTAGCTAAGTAACTAGTTGCGAGTGTTCCATAAACGACTGAAGAGAATATTTACTTTTTTTACATCCCCAACAGTATTTCCCAAAATGTGAACTGTGTAGACGTTAGATTTTATGAGGAAAGAAGGGACAGGCTGGGGTTTGGGGACAAGAGGAAGGCTAAACGAGGTTAACAGCTTCACTTTAAGACCTCTGAGGAGTGCTCACACACAAACCCCTGTGGGGCTCTGGCCCTTGTGGGGCATTACCTTCCTGGGGGCCTGTTTTGTGGACTACTCTCTTGGAAACAATGTTTTGCGTGGTTTTCTGGCTCCTCAGGCAGCAATGTGAGTCCACGTCTGCTGCCTGCACCTTTCCACTTCTGAGCTATTAAC
>NW_005350862.1:0-1027 GCF_000412655.1 Myotis brandtii | reverse complement strand
AGTTCCGGACCCATGCTTCCTGCCTTGCCCTTGGGGAGGACAGCACAGCCATCCTGTAGAAGCGGGTAGGAGGTGTGCAGTGTTTGGGGGGAACGGGTGCACTTTGAATCGGAGCCGAGTTCTTAGCGCGATGGTACAATGGGACAAACAAGGACACACCTGGGAGAATCACAATGGTGTGTTTACTGCTGCTGGATTTACAGACATCCCGTCCTATCACTATTGGGATGCAGCGAAGAGAGGACTGGACCTCCGCGTTTCCTGAAGGATCTGGAGAGTCTCCAGAGTGTTCCATCGTTGTCCTCCATGCCCGTGCACACAACCCACTGGGACAGTCACTTGTGCACTACCATGTGCTGCTTGGCTCTGTACAAAGGCTAGTCCCAAAGATCAAGTTATCTGAAGAGCCACGTGTAATTGTGGGTGTTGGCTGTGTCATTAAAACATCACCTCTATCAAAAAAAAAAAAAAGGCAAGTAATGATACCTACATAACACAGGTGCTGAGGAATACATTAACTTTAATTAGCAACACCTGTAAAGAATGTAGAAGCATAGTGGTGCTTACATTTGATAGGCAGTTGGTAATTGTGACACCAGGGACCAGCACACGTGGGGTTTGGACCCACACACTGCACAGCCAAAGGAAGTGCTAAACCATTGCTGCATTTTACTATTATTTTTGTCCCTCTCTTCCTTATTCATTTTACTGAGCTGAATAAAATTAAATTGAATTCTTTCATGCAAGTGTTCAAAAAGAAATTGATGACGCATCAAAAGAAGACATGCTGATAACAATCGGTGACTAGAATGCACAAGTAGGAAATAAAGCACAATCAAATCTCATTGGAAAATTTGGATTGGGGGTCAGACCCAAAGCAGGAAAACAGCTCAGGAAGTTCCGTTAGACAAACAATTTGTCCATCACAAACACATGCTTCACAAAACCAGTCAGCTGTCTGCATGAACATCAGCAGGTGGCCAATATAGAAGGAAACGGACTATGTAATTAGCAGCAGAAGATGGAG
>NW_005350861.1:0-323 GCF_000412655.1 Myotis brandtii | reverse complement strand
TTAAAGGGTAATATGCAAATTGACCCTAACAACAGAATAACCAGAACAACCGCTCGACCTCACTATGAGGCGCACTGACCACCTCTCAGTCCCTTTCCCTGGCTGGCAGGCTCCCATTGTCCGATGGTGAACGGGGAACCAGGGGTAAGTGGCGGGGAACACAGGCACTGCTAGGCCATGGCTCCCTCCTCACCAGTCGCACCACACACAGAGGGCGACTTGCAGTGGTGGTGGGGCGGGGCTGGTGAGTGGGTGGTAACAGCCAACCTCTTGGTTCCTCCCCCTGACCAGCAGGCTCCAATTGCCTGATGGCGAACAGGAAA
>NW_005350860.1:0-879 GCF_000412655.1 Myotis brandtii | reverse complement strand
TCTCCCTCTCCCTTCCTCTCTCTCTAAAATTTAATTTTAAAAATCTTTTAAAAATGTATTTCTTGTAGCATAAACAACCAAGCACCCATACCCTTCCAGAAAGTAGGCAGCGGCAACCTTTCAGCAGCTCAGCCCTTGCGAAGCAGGCAGGCCACAACCGTCCTCCACAGAGGGGGGCAGGGGGAGGGGACACGGGTCAAACCCCACCTTGGAAAAAGCCTAAGCGGCAGCAACCTCAGCATCACTTGTAAGACAGTATCTGCAGGGCAAGTAGCACTGGATTTGTCCCTGCTTCTCCCACTAGGGATCGATTGAAGGGGAGGAGGAAGCTAGTTGAGTTGAGTTCACTGTGTCGTGTCGGGGAACTGGGGCTCTGGCCAGCACTCAGTGCGGCTCATGTTCTGGGGGCAGCACTTTCATACAATCCCTGGGGGAGGAACATTTTCTCTCACCAGGAGGCAATCCTCGGAAACAGGATCCTGGGGCCCCAACAGGGCTCTCGCCTACACTGCAGGATAAAAAACTCATTTTGCTTATAGGGACTTGCCTGCGCTAGGGCATGCTCACAATAGTCAAGAAAAGGTAATAACAATCCCTTTCAACAAGAGCCAGAAAGTCCAGGGGTTAAGGGCAGGGGCCCCGGAGCCAGGCTGCCAGATCTTTCGCAGGTTGGGAGACATGACATGGATTGTTTCACCCTCGGGGCCTTGGTTTTCTAATCTGGAAAATGGAGTCTTCAGTTGCGCCTACCTCGGAAATTCACTGTGAGGATTAAATAAGTTTAACATATGTCAAATGCTTAGAAGATTGCCAGCTCTTGGAAACTGCTACTTGTTAGCTGTCCTGTGCTATGGCATGATGCTTCGTTCTCTATGTTAG
>NW_005350859.1:0-525 GCF_000412655.1 Myotis brandtii | reverse complement strand
CTCAGGCTTAATCATCTAGCCCTTTTTGGACATAGGGAATACTCCTCTGATATTTGGCTCTTAAAGAGACTTCTTAACCCTCAGTCTCACCCAATATTACATGCAATTCTTTATCATTGGGCAGGGAGGTGAATCACATTTCTGTCCATCCCCATCTTAATTCACATATTCTCTCCGATTTCAACTAAAGATCTTTGAAGACAGGCTTTAAAAACCAACTGCACCCTTTTTATCTCAGCTGTGCTCCCCCCAAGTCCCCGCACTCCTAACCCACCTTGCTTTATTGTCTCATTAGCTTTGCCGTCATCTGACACTATCTCTGTGTTCTTATGTGTTTGTTGTTTCTTGCTGCATCTCTACCATATGTGAGTGAGTGCCCGGCACATGGCGGGTGCTCAGTAATGCCTCACTCAGGAAATAAAATGGTTGACTATCTGTGTATATATCCGATTAACTGACTAAGTGTGTCATTTAACAGTGAAAGTGAATAATTGTGTAGCATTCATTATCAAAAAGTTTTGTGCC
>NW_005350858.1:0-1048 GCF_000412655.1 Myotis brandtii | reverse complement strand
TGCACCAAAAGGTTGCCGGTTTGATTCCGAGTAGGGGCAATTTCCCGGGTTGTGGGCTCAGTCCCCAGTAGAGAGCATGCAGGAGGCAGCCGATCTCACGCTGATGTTTCTTTCTTTCTCTCTCTCTCTCTTTCTTTCTCCCTTCCTCTCTAAAATCAATAAACACATAAAAAATTTTTATAAAATTATTTTTATAGGAATTATTAGAAAGGATAAAAAAATTTGCACAAATGAACATAGATTAACTACAAAAAACTCACCTCAATCAATCATTATAGATAGATTAAAAGTAAAGAACGTAGAACTATAACTATGCCTGTCACACAGTAAGCACCCAATAAATGATAAATGATAACAATATCAGTACTATAATCATCAAATTGGATGGAGTGGGAAAGATTACTTTTGAATAGAGGAAGTTATAGTCTTCTCTGAGACTAGAGAAAACAAAGAAAGATTGAGTACCATGATGGATAAATTTATGAGTATGGAGGCAGAATATCTGAGAAAATGTGAGATTCTTAAGCTTAATTTTACCTGTAAAGTAAAATATTTTCATAGAGAAGGATGAAGGACAAAATCATTGAGGAAAATTGCCACTGTGGGCAATAGGAGAGGCTGTTGACCATGAAGCTATAAAAGGATTGTTGATTAGGACTGACAGCGTGGCAGAAATCAGAAATCATAGACTGATCTGACATTAATCATCAGAGCTTTAATTTTCTCCAGCAATGCTCAGAAGCTTGAGTGTAGAAATAGTCCAGTCACTAGCTAAACTAGACATAATAAGGAGAGATATACCAACTCAGTAAGAAGGGCTCCCCAGGGAGGACAGGCTAGTCAATTATACTTATTAATATAAGTGAGTGAATACAATTTTCATGTTACTCCAATGAGTCGAAAGGCATCTCTTTTGGAAAGCACATAAATGTCTATCAACTGAAGTATAAATAAATAAAAAACTGTGGTACAAGCATACAATAAAATATGACTCAAGAATGTAAAAAGAACAGACTACTGACACACATCATCCTAAAAAATTATAGCC
>NW_005350857.1:0-213 GCF_000412655.1 Myotis brandtii | reverse complement strand
GAATCCAAAGAGGCCCACACCAAGACACATCATAATTGCCAAAGATTAAAGACAAAGAGAGAATCATAAAAGCAGCAAGGGAAAAGCAGTTGTTACCTACAAGGGAATGCCCATACAACTGTCAGCTGGTTTCTCAACAGAAACTTTGTAGGCCAGAAGGGTGTAGCAAGAAATACTCAAAGTGATGAAAGGCAAGGACCTACAACCAAGATT
>NW_005350856.1:0-982 GCF_000412655.1 Myotis brandtii | reverse complement strand
ATATGTTTTTAGATATTGATACATATGTCAATATCTAAATGTATATCTATTTAATAAAGAAATAAATAAGCAATGCATTTTTACTGAAATAACATTTAAATGTAATTATAAGTTCCAACAAGTACAAAGATGAAATGTAATTAAACCCTTTCCAACAGCATGAATGGATTTCAAGCAAGCAAGCAACAAATCAGAAAGAAAATATCTGCATTCCTCAAAGAGAGCAAATTCTTTAAAAATGGTTATATAAAGGTATTATGATCATAGTGGACAAAGTGATGTAATTCAGCATGTAGTAGTGGCCCCTGTGTAAGTGTATATAATAAACCAGCAGGACAAATAACCGCAGCTGAACAACAAATTCCAGGTCATGGCTTCCGGTCAGCAGCCACATCTCTTATTTGCTCTTGCAATTAACAGAATATATTTCTGAGCTTGGAGAGATGGGACCACTGTTTGGAGTTGAAAGTGTAACTGTGATCATGAATATTATTTATTTCATAAATGAATCAAGTTTCCTACCTTGGTCTTATTAAAAACCATCTATAGGCATCTAGACTTTAAGGACTGGCATGATATTCTTAGAATCAAATTGAAAAACCAATAACTCCATTTTGTTATCCTTAAAGGTCCTCAAAAGCTGTAACTCTCTATACTAGAATGAAAATGTTGACAACAATGTCTACAATTTGGTTTTGCTTTTACATTAAACATCACTCTGTGGCACAATGGTATACAAGCTGGTATGAGATCATTTGGCCATGGCAAACAAAGCCCATGAAAAATATGAGGATTAGTGTCTCATTCTGTTTTATACCAAATTAGTATATGCTACAATAAGTTCAGCAGAAGTAACCTATATTGAGGCCTACTAGTTACCAACTTGGGGTGACTTTGGATATGTCACTGAAATCTCAGGGCTTCTATTTCATCATTGCCATATGGAAACAGGTCCCCAAATTCTTCCTGTCTCACAGGATAT
>NW_005350855.1:0-1248 GCF_000412655.1 Myotis brandtii | reverse complement strand
AATTCAGTGGGTGTAAATGTAAGTTTGGACATACTGGATTTTCTATTTCTTTATTTTTAAAAATTTATCCCAACTGGATAATATGGAATCTTTCTTTTATAATGATTAGCAAATTCCTTAATTATAGGATTACATAATGCCTTCTATATACTTTTTGTTATTAATTTCCAAAAAGTCCTATGTTTTCACCTCCAATGACAATCCAGTTCTAGTCACATGTCACCTGCTTTCTTCAACCAATCCCTGGATGGTGTGTTTCAGTTTCAGGTATTTGGGGTGAGAAGGAGGCAGGGTCTATTTTTTCATGCTAACATATCTTTAAAATGTAGATTAGTGTATTGGAGTTGTGTCTTTTCTGGTTTTCTGGGCTGAGAAGGAAACGAAAGGACACAATTGGAGGCTTCTTAAAAACAAGGCACATATCAGTGGTGGAATGGCCCCCCTAGGCCTCTTTGTCACTGATTGTTACTCCTAAAGTAATATTCTGAAAACATGGGGGTCAGTGTTTAAGGCCATCAAGCCACCAAGCTTCTTTTGCTGCTGCTATTCTCAGAAAACTCTTTTTTCTTCTTCAGAAGACTCTGGAAGCTGTGGGAACTTGGGAGAGCATTCTTCTCATTCTCCTTTTCCTAGAAATATCATTCCACAGACCCTTCTCCTTGTATGTTTGCAAACTTGTCTAGCAAGCCTTCTGCTTTCAGAAATATTCAAAGATGTGGCACAACCTTCTTTATCAACACATGCTGCCAAACTCTAATAGATAATGGTAAAATTATAGTGAATTTTTACTCTTCACATCTTATTTGAAATATTATGACAAGCCAGACTTTTATACTTTAGAAAATGCACAAATAAAAAAAATGAGAAATGCATCACTCATCTACTCATAAGTCAATTCTTTTGCTGTCCTCTAACAATTTGTTTAAAAATTCGGCTGGCCAAATTACTTATAATAAAAGAGGGTTACTGGGATGTCCACAATATCCACTGCTTCAACTGTTGAAAAGGCAGCAATATTCATCATGCCTTCCCAAATTCCCCTCATCAACAACCAGCAGTTGCTCTGTTCTCAGCTACTGGCATGGTTGGATTTAAGCCTCTGGTGGCCCTGCTCATTTACAGTTGTCAGCAGGCATGTAAACACCAGTTCCATGGATTCCATTATTTTGTCTATGCTTTTTATAATAGAACTAGTGGCCTAGTGCACAAATCCGTGCACATTGAAAGGAAAATAATTAGAAGAAATAT
>NW_005350854.1:0-305 GCF_000412655.1 Myotis brandtii | reverse complement strand
TGCATGGGTAGGGTCCCTAGGCCTGGCCGGGGATCAGAGCCCATCTGTGGGGTGACAGGTGGGGTGATCAGGGCCCCTGCTTGCACCTGTCTTGGCTGGCCTGGTGCCACTGCTCACCAGCCCTGCTCCCCGCCACCACCACCAGTCGCCTCCCTCTGCGAGGCAACCAGTAGGGCAATCAAGGGTTCCCACTGGCACCCACCTTGGCTGGCGGCCTGGTACCACCTGCTCACTGGCCCTGCCCCCCACTGTTGCCGCAGTTCAAGGTCTGCAGGCTGGGGGCAGCTCCTGCATTAAGCGTCTGC
>NW_005350853.1:0-621 GCF_000412655.1 Myotis brandtii | reverse complement strand
TTGTGAGAGAAAAGGCTTCCCAGATAGTGTATAATAATAATAGCATACTTTATTGGAGGAATGCTATGTCTCACATTATTCTAAGTAAATTAGTTACATTGACTCATTTAACCTTCATAATCAAGGAAATTGTTACCATTGGGCAATGAGATAACTGGTACCTAGAAAGGTAAAGTGATCCCAGGTCACTCACTGGGAAACTGCGGGGCTGGACCCACCCTCGGCGATCTGTCTGCACAGCCTGGCTCCAGCACTGTCAAGGTCCTGATTTACTGTTAAGTCCAAAAGCACATCAAAAAGTAATGATATTAGGTGTGTTAACTTTGTGAAAATTCATTGATTTATGCATTTTTGTATGTTTCACTTCAATAATGAGTTATGTTAATTAAAGAAAAGTAAGTATTCTATGTGCTTATAGAAGAAAAGGTCAGAAAGATATGTACAAACTGTTAACCTAATTACCTTTGGTTGTAAGGAATATTAATAATCTAAACTTTCTTCATTTTAGTTATCTCTATTTCCACATTTTTGTTAATTGCCGGGGCTTCTCACATGGTGCACCCACCACCTTGCCGGGGCTGACCAGCAGCCCCTGAATGATGGCTGAACAGATTACTCTGA
>NW_005350852.1:0-2624 GCF_000412655.1 Myotis brandtii | reverse complement strand
TCCTGGATTGCGAGAGGGTGCAGGCCGGGCTGAGGGCTGCTCCCCCCCACTCTCCCGTGCACGAATTTTGTGCACCAGGCATCTAGTATACTTATAATAGTATATTGACTGTATACTATTATTAAAGCATTATTGTCTTTTAGATTCAGATATTGAAACATTTACAGATGAGTTGATTTTATATCTTGAATTTGCTTCAAAATCTGAAAAAAGATGGCTCGGGAAAGGATTAAATGTATAGCTGAAACAAGATTAGCCTGCATTCATAGCTGCTGAGGCTGTGTGATCACTGTGGGAGTTCTATACTTTTGTGTATGTTTGAGCTTTTCCATGATAAAAACTTTTAAAAATACATTTAAAATAGTTACCGAGTAGCCTCATGGATTCATTCTTGTTCAAGGATCCAGCTCTCAACTTAGTTTCGTTTATTTCTTCTGGAAGTCACTGATATGAGCAGTAAGACTGGTGTCATTCTGTTTTATGACTCTTAGAGTAGCTCGAGGTGGAAACAAAATAAATACAGGTTCTGAATTCCCTTTGTCTTCACCCACTTGGGAATCCTCTCTGAAACCATTTGGGCATTTTAAGTAACCCTGATTACCCAGCAACAACAATGAACCTTTCAGGCGACCAGGGAGGATAAAATAGCTCCTCTGCCCTTCTGTGCTTGCTCAACAAAAGGCATAGCAGCTATTAAATACGGGGTGCTCAATGAGTTCATGAAGAATGAGCCTGGAACTGTGCATTTGGCATCTGGGGATCTGAGCCTGTGCCCCGTGTGAACTTGTAATCTTTGTAGTGTGGCCTTTTAAATTTGGCTGCCAGTTAGATATTGGCATAGGAGGCTGAGGAATGCCAAAGCCAAAAACTGACCTCTGAATATTCCAAAGTTAGGAGTCATAGGGTGACTTTCCTTGCCTTTTTTTTTTTTTTAATGAAGATAACGATTTATCCTTAGAGCGGAAGCTGAGCATGGCTATATTTGGCTCTGTAACCTTTGGACCTGTTTGACGGATACTCTCAATGCCCTTCTCTTCCAACTGAATGCAAGTCAGGGTTAGTACTGGGGTCCTCTGGCTCTAATTGCCTCTCTCGAAGCAGTTTCCCTGGCCCCAGCTTCCCTAAAGTGAATAATTTGAACTTATGTTTCAGGATTCTTCTTTTCCCTCCGGAATCCATCTCTAAGGGACAAAGCACATGGCGTTCTATAAGTTGAATACTTGGAGCAAAGGTCCCAGTGAGGTTTATAGAATTTCCTCCCTTTCCCTAAAAATAAGACAGGCTCTGAGTTGGCCAGGGCGGCTCACTGAAATGCGCATGTTTCTCTCATTGGCCAGCGCCTACTGCAAGGCCGAGCTGGAGCTAGGGAGGAATAGGCTCAGCCCCAGCTAAGTGGGGAGACGGTGCTCAGACAGAGCCTTGCAAAATGCACTGCAGGGTATGCTGACCTAGAGACATGAATGGGGCACTCTCGGGGCAGAGTTGAGTGTCTGGGGACATCAGAACAGACCTCACAGTGGAGGTGTGAGATAGCAGGACTGAGTGTAGAACTGACAACCTGGGATTGTATCATGTTCTTAATCAAACCCCCTTGGGATCCTAATTTGAGGGGTTTGTCCTGTTGGATCACACCCCCTGTAAAACCAGCAGTGGCATTTGCTTCGGGGCTGGTACAGTTCTGGGGATGCCTAAAATTAGACTGACAAGTCAGGACTGCGGTGCCTCTGTGCCCCCGGGCATCATGTGCCCAGGATGAGTTGCATCGCCGGTACTGCTCAGCTCTGTCTCTTGAGCAGTGAGGCTGTGCAGACTTCTCTGTGCAGAAGGTATTGTGACGGGCGACAAACAAAACTAATTGCAAAGCAGTTTTCTCTCCTGCAACAATGCCTGCTACCCATGACAGCAGCTGAGTAATAAGCCATCAAGCCTCTTACCTGGGCTGTTAGTCACACACTTGGCTTGAGCAACCACAGGTCAGCTTTTAGATCATTGTGGGTTTCTGTTAGCACTTGTTTCTATTACCTGGGAATATCCTTCCTGGGCTCTTAGCAGGCATAAGGGCTTCAGGCGAACTCAGAAACTCGGTAACCTTGTTTGGCAAAGGGAGAGAGTCAGAATACTCTGGGCACAGGTCCACACATGCCTGGGCGGCTGGGCTAGACCAGGGTGCTGATATAGCCGGCTCAGATCCCCCACAGCCTTGCCTCTCCTGGGGCCACAAACTATATATAATCTCCAACCTTGTCCAGCCGTCTGTAATGTGCCCTCCGTCCTAGAGGAGCCAGACAGCCAGAGCCTTGAGTCTGAAACCACTTCTGAAGGCCTGAGGGCCAGCGCTCCGGGCAGCGGCCTCACTCCCGTGCACATGACCACAGTCCTCTTCAGCCCCGCCCTGTGCTCCTGTGATTCCACTTAAATGAGTCTTGCTCAGGTTGTGGGTGAGGAGTGAGGGGCGGGCAGTGGGGAAGGAAAGCTTGTGTGGGAAGCAGGATTCTACGAGCAGAAGGGTGCAGGAGGCTGCTTTGCGGTCTGGGGCGGGTTCTGGTTTGGAGTCAGAGAAGGCTTGCTTTTCTGAAGTGGACCCATAGGTACCCAACACACCTTCTCCTCACGCCTCTCACACC
>NW_005350851.1:0-1030 GCF_000412655.1 Myotis brandtii | reverse complement strand
AAAAAATAACATTGAGAACAGGAAAGCATAGAAATCAAAGGAATAGATTTTTTCCCCTAAAGTGGTATTTTTAGAATATGCTGAAATAGGCCCTATTGTTTCACTATTAAGAGTATATTTAGAGCCTAGAAATGGGCAGTTGCAGAAAACAAATGAAAGAAGACTGGAAAGTAAATGGATGGTGAATACATGAAAAAAAAAACCAAGCAGAAAACATTTTCTGTAAATGCTTGTCAAAAAATATTTGGATGAAGTCATAAATAGATGAACTATACCGGGTAATGTAATACACTAGCAATCAAACCTTCAAGTGAAAATTTCTAACATTTAGCAGGAATTAAATCATGTCTTTCTGTGCAACATTTTGTGAATGATTGACATACATTTGAAATTGGGCACTAATGCTTGTTTCCAGTGGTTCTTCATGAGTGGACAAAGATGTCAACACAATTGAACATAGCAGTGGGCTTTCTGTTATCTCTTCCGTGAGGTCCACCTTACCATCCTACTGAGATTCGCAGCCATTCCATGTCTCCTCCTAACTCTAATATGTTCATTTACTTATTATGTTTACTATTTGCTGTCTATAGCTACCAATATAATAGACACACAAGCCACATATTGCTATTTAAATTTTAATTAATTGAAATCAAATAAAATTAAAGATTTAGTTTCTCAGTCACACTAACCACATTTTCTCCACATATGACTTTGGCTACCATATTGGATAGCACAGTTGAACATTTTCATGGTCACAGAAATTTCTATAAGGTAATCCTAGTCTATATCCTCCCACTAGCAGTTAAGCTCCATGAACACAGGGATTTTTATTTGCTCAAAAAAATAGAAGTCCAACACTGTACAACCCCTGACATAATGTATATTTTTAATAAATTTTTGTTGAATAGGTGAATCGTCATTCTTTCTCACAGAGTCACTTAAAGTAGACATGGCTTTGTTATAATGCAGCTTTCCAGAGCCTAATAAAGAGATATATCAGGCAAACAGCAAATAAGTATACAATTGCAGG
>NW_005350850.1:0-274 GCF_000412655.1 Myotis brandtii | reverse complement strand
ACAGACTGTGGAATCTCAGAGGGAAGATGGGGGTGGGCAGGAAGAGATCAACCAAAGAACTTGCATGCATATATGCTTAAGCCATAGTCACAGATAATGGGGTGGTGAAGGCCTGGGACGGGAGGTGGGGACGGGCTGGAAGGGGTCAGTGGGGGAATAAAGGGGACGTATGTAATACTTTCAATAAAGATTTAAAAAAAAATAATTAATTAATTAATTAATTAAAAATGTGAAGGCTTTTAGTCTTGAGTATTAGAAGTGCATTTATTGGGTA
>NW_005350849.1:0-287 GCF_000412655.1 Myotis brandtii | reverse complement strand
ATCTATGTGAGAGAGAAACATTGATTGGTTGCCTCCTATAAATGCTAACCAGGGATCAAGCCTGCAACCTGAGTATGTGCCCTGACTGGGAATTGGACCAGTGACCCTTTAGTGCACAGGATGAAGCTCCAAACAAATGAGCCACACCAGCCAGGGCAGGGTCATCATTTCATAGAAAAAAAAACACAAAGAACTAAGCCTCAGGAAAATGGTGATTTGCTCCAGTCACAGCGCCAGGATGTGGCAAAGATACAAGGTGCAAGGAGAGCAGAGGAAGAGGCAGGCTC
>NW_005350848.1:0-286 GCF_000412655.1 Myotis brandtii | reverse complement strand
GAGTAGCCTTGCCAGGTTTTAATTTTTAAGTCTAAGAAACTGTTCCCAATATGTAGGGTAGGGTCCCTAGGCCTGGCCAGCGATCAGGGCCACCTATGGGGCGACTGGCGGGAGGGGCAATCAGGGGGCCCCCGCTGGTAACTGCCTTGGCTGGCGGCCTGGCCCGTCCGCTGGCCGGCCTCGCCCCCCGATTGCTGCTGCTAGTCACCTCCCTCTCAGGGGCCTGATGCTCAATGCAGGAGCTGGAGTGTCTGCCCGCTGGTGGTCAGTGTGCATCATAGTGACT
>NW_005350847.1:0-611 GCF_000412655.1 Myotis brandtii | reverse complement strand
TTCCCCGAGCCGCACCCATCGACAGCCCCCGCGGGGGAGGGAATACAGCTCCACCCGTGGAGGCAGCAGCGTGACCGCAGCCTCGTCTGAAGGGACAGGGCCGCGGGCGGGTATGTAATGGCCCCGGTAGAGAAACCGGCGCCATCCTGCACGCGTGTGACCTGTCCCTGCCCCACACAGCCCGCCGGGGCCAGCCTGTCCCCAGGCGGCCGCAGGGAGGGGCTCTCCTACTCGCCGCACCCTGTTTCCCGAAGGGGGGCCTGCATCTCCATGTGACTCCCCGTCACAGCCACTGAACGTGTGCGCTTGTGTTTAGAGGCGGCTCTCACCCTTGTGACGTAGGTGCACACACACACACACATACACGCACACATACATACACACACACACACACACACCGCGTCTCTCCCCCTCTGGCTGGCGTGTGGTGGTGCCCAGCGGCCCTCCGGGACCCACGGGGTTGGGGTACAGCTGAAGGCAGAGCCCAGGGCGCTCCCCAGGGGACCCATGGGCAAGAGCGGCTGCCAGACTCGAGAGGCCAAGTCCAAGATCACTGAGCGCAGGACACGGCTTTCCCGCGGCGCCTTCCATTCCGGCCGCGCGGGGCCCAC
>NW_005350846.1:0-294 GCF_000412655.1 Myotis brandtii | reverse complement strand
GAGACATGCCTTGTGGCAGTGAAAGCATAATGCAATATGTAGGTGATATATTATAGTATTACTAGAGGCCCAGTGCATGAAATTCGTGCACTTTGGGGATTCCCTCACCCTGGCCTGTGCCCTCTCAAAGTCCGGGAGACCTCAGGGGAGTCAGACATTCTTAGCATTGCCGCAGAGGCGGGAGTGGCTCCCACCACTGCAGCTGTGCTCACCAGTCATGTGCTGGGCTCAGGACTTCTGGCTGAGTGGCGCTCCCCTTGTTGGAGCGCACTGACCACCAGGGGGCAGCTCCTG
>NW_005350845.1:0-905 GCF_000412655.1 Myotis brandtii | reverse complement strand
TCAATGTCACAAAATATAATCTGAAATTCAGCCTTAACTGTTTGCTTTATCCTCAACATCTATTCAATCATGTAAGTTGTCTTGTTTAAACTCAAACAGGTCTTAATCATTCCACACCTTTTTTCCCCTAGAATGTCTCTTATCCATTCCATACTGCAGTAGTTTCTTAATTATTTTCTCTATCCCATGTTACTATAAAAACTGTTAGAATGATATCAGGTGTCATTTTCATGATTATAACCTTTAATGAATTCCCATTGTCTACTTGTTAAAATTTAAATTTTTTAGTATAAGGGACAAATCTCTTTGTTACCCAGCTTTTTCTTGCCAAAGTCTCATTTCCATATTCTCTGTATCATATATTACACTAAAGCAATACAGAATTACTTGAAATTTTCTGACACACGCAGTATTTTAATGTCACCATCTCCAGTTCATTGCTTGTCACTCTGTAAGGCAATGAGAATATATAAAATCCAGAAAGCCTTTTTGTCCTCTGACCCTCAGCTCCAGTTTGAGTGAGTTGTGTCTACTTTGTGCCTCAAAAACACTTTGGAGACCTGCAGTATTGTACTTATCATCTTGTACATACAATAGAAGTTGTCTATATGCCCGTACTTTCCAAGTGACTGTACTCTCTCCAGAGTAAGAATCTTCTCATTCTTCTTTCTATATTGAATTCACCTGTCTATCTCTGTAATCTGGCACAAACTATGCCTGACTTGAAGTTCAGATTCCACTCTGAAAGTTAAATTTCTTTCCTACAGGAATGGACTATAATGTCAGAACCAGAATGCTGCCCTATGACTCGGGACATCTTCCAGTCAGATAGAAACATTAACTCAAGGGGATATAAGTGGCAAGCTGACATTGCCCATGCTTATGGAAGGGAAGCCACACTCCTT
>NW_005350844.1:0-675 GCF_000412655.1 Myotis brandtii | reverse complement strand
CTGAGTGGGGCATCAAGGCCGGCAGGGGGGTTAGTGAGTGACAACCAAATGACTGAGCAGCAGGTTGTATGGGGTGACAAGGCCGGCAGGGGGCAGTTAGGGGCAACTAGGTTGGCAGGGGGGCCAGTGAGGGGCGACCAGGCCTGCGGGGAGGGGGGGCAGTTAGGGGATACCATGCCGGCAGAGGAGGGCATTAGGGCATGACCAGGCTGGCAGTGGGGCATTAAGGGGCGACCAGGCTGGTGGTGTGACAGTTAGGAACAACCAGGCCGGGAGAGGGGGGCTGTTGGGGGCAAGCAGGTTAGCAGGGAAGGCAGTTGGGGGCGACCAGGCCTGCAGGGGGGCAGTTAGGGATGATTAGTTTGGCAGGCAGAGGCGGTTAGGGTGATCAGACTGGCAGGGGGGCCAGTTAGGGGCAATCAGGCAGGCAGGCAGGTGAGCAGTTAGGAGCCAGAGGTTCTGGATTGTGAGAGGGATGTCCCCAACTGCCTGTTTAGGCCTGATCCTAGGGATCAAGCCTAAAAATGCAGTTGGACATCCCACTAGGGGTCCCAGAATAGAGAGGGTGTATGCTGGGCTGAGGGCACCTGCCCCCCATACACGAATTTCGTGCACCAGGACTCTAGTATTAATGATAAAAAATACATATATTTGAAATAAATTTCCTGTGAGGAA
>NW_005350843.1:0-290 GCF_000412655.1 Myotis brandtii | reverse complement strand
CAGCACTGGCCAGTGGCCCGGCAGGCTCTGAAGATAGTGTGGCCCACCGAGGCCAGGTGTGGGCGGAGTCTCTCCTTCCTGCCAGGTACTGGGCTAGGCAGTATGAATTCGATATTATAAGACAGTCCTTGTCCTCCAGGGACTCACAACTTCCTAGGTCAGAGAGGCGCATGGGACGATCATAACCATCACCACCGGAGTGTCCAGGGACCAGAGGAGGGAGGAGGGAGCTTCGCAGAGGATGTGGCCTCCACGCTGAGTTTTAATGAAGTGAAGTCTTGGGTGGACGA
>NW_005350842.1:0-1338 GCF_000412655.1 Myotis brandtii | reverse complement strand
GCTCTATCCACTGAGCCAAACCAGCTGGAGCAACATACCCTCCATTTGTTTGCCTGTCACACCATAATATTCTGTCCCCAGCAACACAGAATATTTTTTCTCTCTTGCCAGTCACTATAATTTCAAACCCCGTCTTGCCTCATTTGGGTTAAAACATTATTATGTGAAATAATATTCACAGAGCATTGACTGGAGGGTGTTCATCAGTTATGCCTTGATCAGAGCTGGCAGGTAGGTTCAGCTGGCACGTGAGAAGAACCCTGTTGGTGTGTTCCGTGGGGAGGTCTCTGAGCTCAAACAAATGGGGGCTCTTTTGGGAGTGATGATGGCTGTATGCCCAGCACTAAACACAGTGCCAGGCATAGAGCACATGCTCTCAATGGATGTTAACTCAAGAGAAAAAAAAAAAGAGAGGAAGCAAGCAAGGTGGGGTTAAAAAAAATCGGGGGAGGGAAATAGAAAGAGAAGGAGGAAGTCTGCAAGAAAGTGATAAGAAAGTGACCTTAGCGGTAAAGTTAGCTGTGAATGTTTGTCCAATGGTCCAGTGCAGTTACTCCATGAAGTCTGCAACCTTGTCCTGGGTTTCCTAGCAACCAAAGCAAGAGAGAAACACAATCAGTGGTCACGTTCACAGTGCCCATAAGGTAAAACCAGAGCAGATGCTCAGAAGAGTTCTCCCCGGGGACCTCTCCAAGGGAACACTGTGTCATATAGCGTGTCCTCAGCACCGTTTCCTGCTCCAAATATAGAATCTGATTCTGAACAGTTGTCTCTTAGCACAGCCTCAATGCGAGTGTGTCTGGCTTATTGCCAAGAGCCCCTCAGTGCATCCACGAAGTCAAAAGAATTTCACACAAATGAGCATCTTTCTGGTGCTTTAGCTTGGTCCGGAGATAAATGTTAGAGTATCTGGGGGGAGAGGTGGAAAATACCTTCTCGGCGAGCACACCATCACTTCCATCCAAGCCCAGACATCACCATGGAGATTGGGCATGAGCTCAGAGACCTCCCCACAGGACACACCAATAGGTTCACGTGCCTATCAAGGCATATTGATGAATACCCTTCAGTCAATGTTCTATGACTATTATTTCATACTGGAGGCCCGGTGCACGAAATTCATGCACAAGTAGGGTCCCTAGGCTGGCCGGCCATCCGGGCCGATCAGGTTCCCCGTCACCCCGCCTCCCCACCTCCCTGCTTCCTCGTTCCCTCACTCCCTCAGCACCCTGCTGCTGCCCCTGGTCACCAACCATGTTCCGCACCGCCGCCTGGTGGTCATAGCAAGTGATTGAACTCTGGGTCTCCTGGTCGAACTCCCGAGGGGACACTTTGCAT
>NW_005350841.1:0-275 GCF_000412655.1 Myotis brandtii | reverse complement strand
CACTTATATGTGGAATCTAATGAACAAATAAACTGACCAAACCAACAAAATAGGTCCAGAGGCATGGAGGCATGGAACAGATTGACAAAACTCAGAGTGGAGGAGGGGCACGGGAAGATATTAACCAAATAACTTATATACTTATATGCATAGCACATGGACACTGACAATAGTGTGGTGAAGGTCTGAGGTGAAGTAGGGGCTGGATGGAGGGAAGAAAATGGGGGGGGGGATGTGAGACATCTGTAATATTGTCAATACTAAAAACATATATT
>NW_005350840.1:0-309 GCF_000412655.1 Myotis brandtii | reverse complement strand
TAAAATGGAGATTGAAGATCAACCTTTAATAATTTGGCCTATTTGTTTATATTTATATATACTAGAGGCCTGGTGCATGAAATTCATGCCCTTGGGGGGATCCCTCAGCCTAGCCTACATCCCCTCGCAGTCTTGCTCCTTACCACCTGCCTGCTCGTTCCTCCTTACGGCTTGGCTCACTGCTCCTTTGTGCTGCCACAGAGGCGGGAGAGTCTCCTGCTACTGGCACTGCTCTCGCCAGCTCTGAGCCCGGCTTCTGGCTGAGCGGCACACCCCCTGTGAGAGGGCACTGACCACCAGGGGGCAGCT
>NW_005350839.1:0-1923 GCF_000412655.1 Myotis brandtii | reverse complement strand
TGCACCGGGCCTCTAGTATATATATATATATAAAATAGAATATTACTTAGCCTTAAAAAGATGAATATCCTGCCATTTTCAACAGCATTGATGAAACTAGAGGTCGTGAGGACATTACACTAGGGAAATAAACCTTATGTGGAAAGAAAAAATACTGCATGATCTCACTTATATGTGATATCTGAAAATATCAAATACTTGAAAACATAGATTAGAACAGTGGTTACCAGGGGCAGAGAGGTGGGAGAAATGGGTAGATGTTGCTCAAAGCCTACAAAGTTGCAATTATGTAGGATGAATAAACATGGAGATATATAAGGTACAGCATGATGACTATAGTTAATAATACTATACTGTATACTGAATTGGCTAAGAGGGTAGATTTCAGGTGCTCTCACCACACACCAAAAAATGGAAACTATGTGAGTAAATGAGAACATAGGACTTTATTTTTCATTTTTCTTCACTGACATATCCCAAGCTAATAGAAGAACTCTCACTTACCATATAGGCACTCAGTAAGTGTTCAGTAAATATTTTTGAATGAATAAATATTACTTCCTCTCTCTAAGCCCCTATCTGGTTCTAAGAGTTAAAACTAAGGTATTTCTGAAAAAACCAGGAGATTCAAATAAGACTAAACATTCTCACTTCACCCTTGAGTTCCCCCTTAAGAAATCTAGTCCAGGATCCAATCTGGGTTTTTTTTTTTCCTTTTCCTAATAGAAGAAATTCTGGTGCAATTGCTACTTTGATGAATCATGGTTTTAAAATATGTCCGCTCATAAATGCATAATGAAGAATTTGTTGCCACCTCCAAAGAAGACTTACATACAATATGTTTTACTTTCCTGAATCAAGAGTCATATGAAGATAACAGCAGCGCTCATGTCCTGGATTTGTGTTTCTAAGGAATTTCTGGATTACTATAATGCACACACACACAAAAACTGCATAAAACGTAAACATACACTGTAATGAATGCATATAAAGTAAATACCTGTGAAAATACAACTCTGATAGAAGAGGAGAATGTTATCAGCATCCATGTTCTGCTTCCTAGTCCCAGGCACTTCCCTCTACATAAGGATTACAGGCTGGGGATCGCAAAAAGCACTCTCTGAAACAGAGATTAGCATATAGGACATTTATAAGGGAGTGCGCTTAAGGTCAACGTCTGTGGAAGGGAAGGGAAGGAAGTCCAATTAAGCAAAGAGAGAAAGTCCCACTAAGGTCTCAGCTAACCCCATGGGCAGCTTTGGGTCAGGATCCTTTATGAGTTGTCCCAGATTGAGGGGTTGGGCCTTTATAACTCAATATCTTCCAGTCACTGGATACATCTGTCCATGGAAGGATGTGAATTTTTCTTCATCTCCAACGAAGGCTGACCTCTGAGGGTCATCTTCCAGCAGCATCATGGCAGCTGGAGGGATAAATTCTTCATTCCGAAGTGGGAGGGGCGACTCGTCACAGTCTCCACCACATTGCCATCTTGACTTCAATGGAAACTGCATCTTTATTTTTTTCTTTCTAGTTTTACCACATAAGGGATAACAATATAATTTATTTTTGCCTGTTCTTGAAACTTAGGTCAATGGGATCCTATTGTACCTGTATTTCTGTCTGTCTCTTTCTCTCAAAAATATCTTTAAGATTCAGCCATATTGCTGAATCTTAATTAGCTTCATTCACTCACTTCCATTGTTCTACACCTTGATTTAATGTACCACAGCACATTCACCCATTTCACTATTAATTCACCCATTTCACTATTAATGGGCATGTGTTGTTCATGACTTAGGGGTTTTAAAAACGCTGCTGTGAACATTGCCCATGAATGCATGTGCATCCTGGTGGTCATGCACATGAGTTCCCAGGGCACATGGTTAGAAGTGAAAATGCTGGTTCAGGGCATTTGTATTT
>NW_005350838.1:0-501 GCF_000412655.1 Myotis brandtii | reverse complement strand
AGAGCAGCATCCTTTACCTGAGTTAACACCTCCTCCTGACTTTCGCTCCCACCAGGCCTTGTTCGTCACCTGGCAGCTCTAAGCCAAAGGTGCCTCCTTGATGCCAGCACAGGGAGCTGTCCAGCCTAGGGCCTCTCGTCTGCAATCCCGCACGTAACCACATTTTCCCTTTGCCTTTCACCAATCACAGCTCAAAGTCTTCCTTGGCTTTGTCTTGTGTAGTAACGCATTCACATCCTTTCTACCTCCTTGTCTGGGTCCTCAAATGGTACTTTGGGCTTCAAAATGAGTTTCCCATTTCCTTCTGGTAATATACCCCATCCTGCCTCCTGCCACTCAGCCAAAGGAATGGGCACATGACCCAGGCCTGGCTACACGTTTCTCTGGGCACAGAGGTTGGTCTAGAGGTGGATATGTGGCCCAGACTGAGTCACTAGATCTTTCTTGATTTGAAGCTGGAAGAGGATAGCTTTGCCTACAGAGCCCAGAACTGGAAAGATG
>NW_005350837.1:0-1250 GCF_000412655.1 Myotis brandtii | reverse complement strand
CTGTGAAAAATCAATAAAATATATATTTTAAAAAAGGTGTTAAATGCTGTAATTACTCTGAATCTTTGCCTACTCCTTAAATATAATAGAAGAGGTTTTATTTGTTGTTGTTTGTGTCTACATTCATAATTAAAAGAAATCATAAATTTCAGGTAGAGATTTATGAAAATAAAGATGCAGTATTTTTTCAATATAGAAACTTAGGTTTACTTATTAATTCTGTGAACTTAATTTTATAATTCCTATTTCTGTTACCGGTACACATCACAAATCAATTTGTAATTTAACCAAAACAATGTTTTAATGAAAAAAACATTTCGGAAACAAAAAGCAAACATTTTATAAAAAGAATTATTACCCCAATGATCATAGGGATTTTGCTTGCTAAATCTCCAGCCACAAGACTCAGACAACCAAGAGTATGATACTTTTCAGTAGAAATGAAACTGGACTTGATTTGTCCTTGTAACTGCAAAATTTAAAAAATAAGAATGTTACACATAGGCTCCACAGTCCAAATGCCTTGAAAAGATTGATAAAAATCTTTTTAAACCAATGAATTATATTTTTATAAAAACGGAAATGTTATTAATATGTTATATCATGCTAATTCCCAAAAGTTCAACCAGTAGACAATTATATCCAGAAACACTCCTCAATTTTCATGAAGTCTAAGTTTTAAGAAGATAAGGCAATTTTATTTTCTTACCTTTTTTGCTTTATTGAAGTCTACATTTTCAATCGCTGTATGAAAAAGAGAAAGCAGGCTAAACTTGTAGTATTAACCTATACAGCACATACAAGTCGCCCCTTTTGGGTCAAAGTGAAATTACATGCAGTCTAGTGAGAAAAACACTGGTCAGAAATTAATACGACAGTGGTGACTTTTCAGTTTTGCCCTTGACCAACGATATAAACTGTGACCGGTTGTGCTCAGAGCATCCACCAGACTGCCTTACGGTTCCTACACGTTCCCTTCCTTTCCGTTCCTATTGAAAGGGTCTTCTGTTAAAATAGGCTCCAACTGTCCTATTCAAGCTCTGAAGTCCTACCTGTAAAGTCATCACTTTGCACGTTTTAGAAGAGCTACTTTATTTGACTGCTCTTTCGTTGAAATGGAGAGGTATGTACCTTAAAACTTGTTGTATTCCCCGGACGTTGCACATTTTTGGCACATAGATTTAAAAATATGTATTTGTTGAATACATGCCCCAAACAATTCTTCAATCTCTCTTAGCTCAGAGGGATGT
>NW_005350836.1:0-276 GCF_000412655.1 Myotis brandtii | reverse complement strand
ATATTTTTATTGATTTCAGAAAGAAAAGGAGAGGGAGGAAGAGAGATAGAAACATCACTGATGAGAGAAAATAATTGATCGGTTGCCTCCTGAATGCTCCGAATTGGGGACTGAGCTCGCAACCTGGGCATGTGCTCCGACCGGAATCAAATCCGGGACCCTTCAGTCCAGAAGCTGGCGCTCTATCCATTGAGTCAGACCAGCTAGGGCAAGAAGAGTTTCTTTAAAAAGAAGCAAAATACTCTGCCTTGAAGTTTTCAGACATACTTATTTTAT
>NW_005350835.1:0-753 GCF_000412655.1 Myotis brandtii | reverse complement strand
ACCCACAGGTTGAGAACCGCTGTTCTAGACCAATAAACTCTCTAGGGTTGTTTTTTTTTCTCCAGTTTATCACACTGGATGTTTTATAAAGTATAGGAAAAGTAAACTATCACAAAAATACATTTAAAACATGAAAATAAGCCTGTTTTTATGATTAGATTCAACAGACATACAATCACTCTGTCCATTTGCTATCAAGTTTCTTAACATTTAGCTCTGCACATTGTCATCACAGGCCAATGGTGCACAGGTCCCAGACAGGTACTGTGGAGAAGCACTGTGATCAGCAATTCCCGTAAGCACTTATCTCAGCTTTTCCAACGCTGCAACTATTTATAGTCCTTTCCACCCCCGTTTAACTGGGAGTTCTGTAGGGGGACGTCCAGCACCTAACTAACCCTCAGGGCTGCTCAGCAAGTATTTGAGCATGAGTGAGTGAATGAATGAATGAAGCACAAAGGAACATAAGCATTTCTGCTAACATCTACAGGCATCCTTTTAACACCTGGAGCAGCTACCATGCTCTCTTCACTTCTTTTAAAAGATTCCAGAGTGAAGCGTAGACTTGACCTTTTGGTTCCTCCTGTTCAGAGATAATAACAATACTGGGGTCCTGTATCCTTATTTTGGGTTTTTTTCTATTTTCCCCATTTAGTTTACTGCCCCTGTGTGAAAATGTTTTCTAAATCTTTCTTTGGAACCATTTGCTGCTTCCCCCAGCTCTGACATTAGTGTGCAAGTGTATTCGTTTTC
>NW_005350834.1:0-858 GCF_000412655.1 Myotis brandtii | reverse complement strand
CTTTCTTGGATTCATTGCATACAAAACCAAGGTCAACTACCATCTCTGCTACCCCTGCCCTCACTCTAATGACCTTCCACCGACAGATCCTATCAAGCAAGGCTCCCCCGGGGATCTCATCACCACCCTATGGATGGTGATGCCTCTGTGGGGCCCCATCAAGGCTCTGCTGTGAGTCCTGGAGCTGTCCAGCACCCTGAAACAACAGACCAGGAACCTGGTATAGTGAATCCAGTTGCAGGCAATTAGACTGCTGTTCAACAGGCCCCATTGGATTCAGGAAGTTTCTGTTCTGGCTTTCTGCCTCAAGTGCACTGGGGAACGTGAAATACATGGGAACTGTTAGTAACTGTAAGCAAACTCTCAGGGCTTAAAACATTTTGCTATTGGCCATGTTGAAAGCAAGGGATTACTGTGGCAATTCACACCTCACAAGGGAATTCAGTAAGACTTTTGTGAGGCGCTTTGCAGTTTGTAAGCCCCTTTTACACACACCATTTGCTCCGCGCTATCGAGGCAGAATTACTGTGTTCATTGTACAGATGATGCAACCAGGCACCAGAAGACATTTCCTGTTCCGTGAGCATAGAATGAGACTAAAGGAAGATGCAGGCCTGTGGACTTCTGAATGATTCATCTTTTTCCTTCCATTTCTCCTCTCAACCAATAGAATGGATTCAGTTTGATGAGTTGAATCATAGTTCTTTGGGGGAGGAAAACACATAGCAATATACCTAAGAAGATTGCAATCATGCATGCGAGTATTTGGTGAGGGCAAGGTAAGCGAGTATACAAGCAGGGATAATGGAAGATCAGCTATAAGCTTCATCCATTCATTGGTCCAACAAATATATATCA
>NW_005350833.1:0-1470 GCF_000412655.1 Myotis brandtii | reverse complement strand
ACCCCGCCCCCATTCTTCCTGTTTTCCCGAAGGGGCGGCAAACCCACTGCTTACCTTAAGGCCCCTCACCCTTGGTTGTTCCACAGGCTCCTCAGCATTCACATGCCTGAAGGGGAATTTCCCGCCCCAAGTCTGTTTCCCTGTGTTCCCATTCATGTCACCTTCAGCAAGCCAGGCCCTCAGCCAAGTGTCCCCTAGATTCTGCCTTCCTGTTTGGGAGGTCCAGGTCCTCCCTGGTCCCCTCTCATGCTGACATGCTAATCTTAGACGGTGGCCCAGGCTCCCTGCCTCCAGCCCCACTGCACAGGAGGCATAGGACTCCTCACGAACAAAAGGCCTCACGGCCTGGCACCTGCCAAAGAACTGTCACGGGTCTCCTCCAGACGAGTGTGTGACACAGGGCCCAGGGGCACCGCGGTGCCTGGCCGGGGCTGTGGCCTGTGTGGTCGAGGGCAGAGAGGCACGGAAATGAAATCAGATCTAGGCAGCCTAATGGTCAAGACGGGGTCAAGTGGAGTAGAGAAATCCAGCTAAGGTCCGGAGAAGGCAGCCAGGGACACAGATGGAGCTGGAAAAACAAACAGTACGATAGCCATGGAGGGGGCGGGGGATGGTGGTACTCTGACAAAGGAGGAAGGTCTTTCTAATGAATTTGGCATGTTAAAGGGAAAACTGCTATTTCAGTGCTTCTTGGGGTACCTTTGGCTGAAGTTCATGAAAAGGTGGCAAAGTTCAGCAGAGCCCCCGAGTGGCTTTTGGAAGTACAAAGGGGGTGCAAGGTTTGGGGGCTGAGGGTGGAGAGCTGCAGAGCTCTGGGAATGAAATAAATAGGAATCTGGTAGCTCAGGCAGGGAGCTGGCAGGAGAGGGGAGGAGAAGGTTTCCAAGGCTGAGCACAGAGAAGCTGACAGCAAGGCCTAATGAGAAAGCGGCCAGCGAGAGAGTTTCCAGTGCAGGAAGCCATCATTAGTCATCTAGACACCAACGAGGAAGGTATGATCCCCAGGGTGATGTGCTCAAATCTATCTGTTACCCCAAATCTCCTCAGGAAAGTCTACTCTGTAAGAGACCTCATGTTAGAAGTAACCTAGGGAGAAATGAAGAAAACTGGGGAGATGCATAAAATGGAGCAAGGAAGTAAGTTACAGAGGGGGGATCGAGGATCCAGGAAAGGTGAGATAATAGTGGGGTGCTATGCTCCCTCATATATAAAATGGGGTGGGAGTCATTTGTCCATATCCATTAGAGGATGGAAATGGCCCAGCAGATTGGAGGACAGGAGACAGCCAGGTGGCTGACATCTGCACTAGGTTACGGACCAGAATACGAAGGTTTGAAGCAGAGTGCACCAGAGAGAGGTTAAGCCTGGAGGAGAATTTTTAAAATTAGGCATCAGTGGCTGCAGGAGGGACTGGGGCTGGAGCTGTTACCAGCATTAACTTGAACAGCCTTAGGCAAAAAAGAGAAGAAA
>NW_005350832.1:0-311 GCF_000412655.1 Myotis brandtii | reverse complement strand
TAAACATTCATTAAATATCAGATGAATGAATGAATGAGTACATGACGGTTTTATTTATCTTGAGAAAGGAGTGGTTCATTCAAGGAAGGCTTTTCTGATGCAGTGAAGGAAGAACTGGTAAGGTAACAACCTGATGGAAGACTGATGGAACTGACCCCTGAGCATCCTGAGGGTGGAGGCCGCAGAGCTCAGGCCTCCCACAGTCTGAAAGCCCTTGTGTTAAGTAGGATCTAGGGCTCTGCAATTTCTAAGGTTTTTGCTCTTCTCTGATCTATACCTTTATGCTAACTTACATGAAAGATGACTCCTTT
>NW_005350831.1:0-275 GCF_000412655.1 Myotis brandtii | reverse complement strand
TTTGCCTGGGCCGCAGCTGCAGCAGCCACAGGTGCCCGGGACCGGGGGCAGGGCAGCTTCGTCCGGGCTGCAGCCACTGGTGCCCGGGACCGCGAGCAGGCAGCTTCTTCTCCAGGGCCCAGCCACAGCTACTGGTGCCTGGGATGCGGGTGGGCGGTTTCGCCCAGGCCTGGCTTTGTCAGGAAGGACTTCCGGTCTAATTAGCATATTACCGTTTTATTAATATTTAATATAGATAATTGATTTCAGAGTGGAAGGGACAGGGAGAGAGAGAG
>NW_005350830.1:0-924 GCF_000412655.1 Myotis brandtii | reverse complement strand
TGGACACTTAGCATATTAGGTTTTTATTATATACGATTTTTCCCTCTAAAAGGAACAGTTGGAGCATAGGGTGCATATGGAGTGAACAAATGCAGGGTCTGTCAGCAAACACTGCTCGCTGCCTGGTGGGGTGAGCACACCACACAGGTGACACCGTTCCTACAAAAGGTAGTCCTATTTTGCTTTTACTCCTAATGCACTACTGGTTGAAGGTAAGAAGCTTAAGGAACATACATGTCTGCATGCAAAAAGACAACAAGAATTATCTACTTTATAGTCATCTTGTTCAAATCAGCAAGCTGCACTTAGCTAATCGAAATTCAGATGAAGCACTTCGAAGCTTCTCTATTACTTAAAAAACAAATATGAAAAAAATGCATTTCATTCTGGTGTGTCATTTGTTGGGAATAAATGATATTCATGAAGGTGTTGTTTGCAGAGAGATGCTTGAAAATAGCAGCCAGAGATAGTCTCTCCTATCTTGTTTAGGAACAAAATATAAAACATTTAAAAATAAGCCAGTTTAATTTATAAAGTGCAAAATGTAGTGATTTCAAGCATCAGGTCATCCAAACAGCTTTTCATGCTGCAACACCTAGTAAATATTTAATCTGCATTTTAATACACGGTCAGGTCCCAAACCAAACATGTTAGACTAAGATGACGTTTTAAATTCCAGAGAGGATTCCCGAGTCACCTTCCTGTGAAGTGCGGAGCAAGCGCCTCTGTGAGAGGAAGGGGCCGGCCACTGGAGACAGGCAAGACTGGCTGGCTGTCCTCTGGGTCGCTCCGTAAGCAAGCTTCTCGGTTTTCCTGTCTAACAAAGGGCTGTGAAGATGAAACGAGTGTTTGTGAGAAGTGGGTGCTTCCTGGATGTGATCTTTCCATGGATGGCGACTTATTGTCATGTAGGTTTTGGTTCCG
>NW_005350829.1:0-313 GCF_000412655.1 Myotis brandtii | reverse complement strand
TGGCCTGCGCCCTCTCACAGTCCAGGAGTCCTCAGGGATGGGAGGTGACCCGGAAATCAGGGGAAGGCGACACCCCATCACACCTCTGCTGCTGCCACTGCCGGCAGCGCAATCCTCGGCCAGCCCTCGTTACCTGAGCCTCGGGCCGGTCCTGGGAGGCTGGGCAGCCACCATCTGAGGCTTGCCTATGCCTCCGGCCAGCCCTGGTTGGCTGGGGGGCTGAGGGGACTGAGGGACTCAGGAGGCAGGCACATGGCAAGGCCTGCCACCCCAGCGGGGTGGAGAGGACTGGGCGCCGCCATCTTGTGGCTGT
>NW_005350828.1:0-316 GCF_000412655.1 Myotis brandtii | reverse complement strand
AAGTCGATATTAAGAAAAAAATTCTAAATGGAAGATTGTAAGAGAGGGTTTCGCGTGCCCACAAAAGTTACTGGCGTGCCATGTTTGGCACATGTGCCAGGGGTTGCCCACCCCTGCTCTAGGGAGCTAAAGGAAGAGCATCATCTCCTTGGTAAGTATGCTAACTTTGCAATGACCTGACATATTATAAACACAGTGAACTCTGATTAGTTGAAGGACAAAGCTAAAAATAACTTAAAAAAATTTTTTTAACCCTCATCCAAGGATTTACTCCCATTAATTTTTATTTATTTATTTAATATATTTTTATTGATTT
>NW_005350827.1:0-1536 GCF_000412655.1 Myotis brandtii | reverse complement strand
GTCGTGGCAATAGGAAGGTTGAGAACCACTGTTCTAAGGTGAAGAATGATCTGAAGACTCTGAGCTGGCCCATTCCCTGCCGTTGGGTGAATTAGAAACAGGCAACGGGGCAGACACAGCCCCACGGATGCCGCCCACCTCACCCCCGGCGACAAACACCACACACTGGGCCATCCTGCACTCAGTCCTGCTTGCTGGTTCTGTGATCCAAATTCCTAGTACATCACGTTTTGCTTGTGTCCGTTGGCCCCTGTGACCAGGGTCCTCAGTCTTCACACACTGACCAGGAATGTGGTTCCTGGCCCTGACATTTCACTCCAAAATCCTGTCTAAAGAAGGCACCCAGGCAGCTAGGTCTTAAGAAACAGAGCAATTCCCTTTACATTTCAGCATAAAGGATACCAGGAGGGGCTTCACCAAGTGAACAGAGGGCATGCCAATGTGGACAAATAGCAGAAAACGCCTGTTTCCATGTCCTCTTTCTGCACGTGTCACTTAGTAAAGACAGATCTTTACTCTTTACTCGCTGCAGCTTTGGGTCTTCATCAACCTCAGCATCCAGTTGTATTTCTTTTTATTTTTGAAACAATGCTTCTCACCGCCTCACCCCCAGGCCAGGCCTGACACCTTCCTGAGTGGCCAGACAGAAGCTCATGGCTGTGGGTGACACTGGCACTGTTAGTGCTCGCTCTAAAGGGCACAAGGGTCCTCCCCAGAGGTTTCCTGGGTCCTGAGCCTGAGCACCAGAGCAGGTGGCGCCTGGTCAGATCTGGATTGGACAGGCACAGCTCTCAATCTTCCCACGTTGGCCAAACCTTCAGGTCAGGCTGTGAGGGGTGGAGCCGCCATCCAGGTCATCGGAGGGGCGCCAGATTGACGTGTATGGAAAAGGCGGGAGGAAAGGAAGAAAGGCCTGTTACCCAGCCAGGCATATGAACAGGATTACGTCTGGCCTGTACGACTGACTACATAATTTGCAGAGCCCAATACAAAATGAAAACATAGGTCCCTTTTCCCAAAAGTATGAAAAATTTCAAGACAGTCACAGCAGCGCATAAACCAAGCATGAGGCCCTTCTAGAGGCAGTGCCCTAGCTGGTCCTACCAGCTATCGGTGGTAAAGTCACTGGCTTCTGTGTCCAAATAAGCAGCCAATGGGCCAGAGAGAGGAAAGTAGTGAAATAAATAAACTCACAAGCAAATTATCAAGAAGTCAAAAGCTCTACGTCCCAGGTCAGCCTCTTATTTGCAGAGAGCTCAAGGTTTGGTTCAAAATATTTTTTCTATTTTTTCATTTGGGGCTTTAATAGTGACCAACAGCACAGTGATCTGACTTGAATTTGGCAGCTCCTGATTCTAGAAGTGGAGAGCATGTTAAATAAACCCCCCATCAAATTAAAGAGAATAGTCTTCATTGTAACAGAACTGGATGGAATTCAAATAGCTTTGAAAAATAAACAAAAAAATACCATAAAGCCATAATTTTTTCTCCTGGTGTACTCATGTTCAGATAGAGGTTAGTTATGAAATTTACCTT
>NW_005350826.1:0-352 GCF_000412655.1 Myotis brandtii | reverse complement strand
GGAGTGCCGCTCAGCCAGAAGCCAGGCTCACGACTGGCGAGCGCAATGGTGGTGATGGGAGCCTCTCCTGCCTCCACTGCAGGTGGGTGGTAAGGAGCGAGGGATCCTGGACTGTGAGAGTCCTGGACTGTGAGAGGGCGCAGGCCGGGCTGAGGGATCCTCCCTCCCCAGTACATGAATTCCATGCACCGGGCCTCTAGTGTGTGTATATATATATATTTATCAATGTCATATTTGGAAAGACTGTACATGTGAGGAAATATATGATCAAAAACTAATGGACTGAATTTTCAAGTCTCATAAGTATTACCATAGGCCAAAACTAGAAGTAGCCAAGTTAGTCAAAATTTGA
>NW_005350825.1:0-560 GCF_000412655.1 Myotis brandtii | reverse complement strand
CTAAAGCAAAAGCAACATGCTGTGTAATAACCAGTTCAAGTAGCATGCCTGAGAAAGTCAAAACCCAGCTCGCTCTTACTTGCCAAATACCTGTGGATTGACCTCCCTTTATCTTTTGAATGTATCTCCTCTATTCCTGTAGTGACTGCCTATTTCAGACTCTTAACTAACCCTCACAAATGGTCTGTCTATATCCAATCTTCATACAACCTTTCCCCACCCTTCCATTCACCATATTGCTGAGAAAACAGTCTTTCTACAATGCATAGTACAGTTGAACCTTGAAGAACATGGGTTTGAACTTTGCGGGTCTACTTATACTTGGATGTTTTTTCAATTGACCTCAATTCAAACCCACATTTTTAAGTGTCTCCTCACTTTGAAAATTTGTGTATGCAGAGGGCTAACTGTGGTTATACACATATTATTTGACTGCACAGGAGGTCGGTACCCCTAACTCCCACATGTTCAAGGACAACTGTATTTCCAAACCGTTGTCTATAAATGTACTCTCCAGGGTCTATAGTTGTTCTTACAATATTTTTTCTTAGTTTTTATAA
>NW_005350824.1:0-326 GCF_000412655.1 Myotis brandtii | reverse complement strand
AGGATGCTGGCGGCTGCACTCCAGCAACATGAGCCCACCGTCCACACCCCGGGTGTGTGGAGGGAGGGTAGGGGATGGGCCTTGGGTCGGAGGCTGGTGTGAGTGACGCTGGGCTCAGTGTCCTCGCCCTGGCCACATGGAGGGAGGGAGGGGAGAGGCCCTGGTCATGTGGAGGGAGGGGAGGGGAAGGGCCCCTGCCACATGGAGGGAGAGGAGGGACCTTGGGCCAGAGGTGGGGGTGAGGGATGCTGGCATCATTGCAGGCTGGGCTAAGGGGACCCCCCCCCCGTGCACAAATTTCATGCATCGGGCCTCTAGTCTACACT
>NW_005350823.1:0-1760 GCF_000412655.1 Myotis brandtii | reverse complement strand
ATGTTCTATCCACTGAGCCAAACCAGTTAGGGCAAGAGGTCATTTTAAAAGTCTGGGCATCTGCCATTAGAAACTAAGCTTTTTTCCTGTTGACTTTGCTCTGCCTGCATTTGTGTTGTTAGTTTCCAGTAGTTGCCTGGGGAGAATACAAGCTTGCTTCAAGGAGAGAAAAGGAGAAACCCCACACATCCAGGAGGCACAGGAATTAGTTTTCAGATTGCTTTATCTCTTTAGTATTCAAACCCTCACCATCAGATCATCAAATTCACTTCAGTCTAAACTGGCTATTATTTTTTTTCTGTGTTTGGAGTTTATATTAGAAATTAAGATTTACTGCATTTACAGACCACTTTTAGCCTTTTTATGAAAAAAGTGGAGGCAATAGAGACCTACTTGTCCAATGTGTCACTTTAAACACGGTGGGCAAGCGGAGGGTGGCAGCTTTATTTATCACCACATGCTCACTGGAGTGCTGGTAAATGGAATTGCTTGCTCTGCCAAGCACACAGGGAATAAGCACAGCACTGAGCTGGGTTTTTACAGCAGCTCTGTGATCTTGAATTATGAAAGGATTAGACAAGGTTTGAGAGAAGGGAGGCTCTGTTGTTTTTCTTCCTCTTTTGTGAAGATTTGAGGGTGAGAAAAAAGCCTAGAATAAAGATAATAAAAAAGTCTGCCAGATGATGCTTATTGGAAAATGGGTTGGAAGATTTCTGATTTATTCCCTCTGGTTATTTGCCAAGTCAGAAACCATGGTGCAAATAACGACTTCTCTCTCTGGAGTGAGGAATTCATTAGTGTTAGACCCAAAGCCCTGTTGGGCTCTGAAGCAACCAACCTGAAGGGTCACACAGTATTCTACTTGAGAGCTGAAGCCCAAGTCTGCTTAATGATGTTATGGTAAGTGAGCTCTATTTTTTGCAGCCATCTTCTCTTTGATGCTAAAATGTATCAAATCTGATGTGCAAGCTGATAGCATTTGAAGAAGCTACGGATACCACTAGAACTATTTTTTTTCTAGGCCAATTCCTTAATTGTTTCTGCCTGCCTAAACTTTAGACCATGCCCCAGGTTCCTCCCTGTTCACCTCATCATCCTCACATGCCACTGAAAGGAATGTGCCTGACAGAAGCTGTCTTCCCAGGAACGTTATTCAAAGGCCTTAGTGTAATGTGAGGTTCTCCTTGCAGATCGAAATACCCATCTGCCTCAGTCAGCAAGAACTGTCATAACAAAGTTCCACAGATGGGGTGGCTTAAACAATAGAAAGTTATTTCTCGTTGTTCTGAACTTGGAAGTGCAAGATCATCATGCCAGCATGGTTCTGATGAGGATTCTCCTCTTGGCTTGCAGATGGCTGCCTTTTCCCCCGTGTCCTCAAAAAGTGAAGAGAGAGAAATCCTATCTCTTCCTCATTTTAGATTAGGAAGGCCACTAATCCCATCATGAGGGCCCGCATTCATCACATCATCCAACTCTAATAACCTCACAAAGGCCCCATCTCTAAATACTGTCACATTGAGGGTTAGGGCTTTAACTTATGAATTTTGTGGGGATACAAACATTCTTAACACCATCCTACCCATCTAATAGGCTTTGCTTCAGATCTTGACTTAAATGCTACATCTGCTGGGAGCGTTTCATGAAATGCCCCAGGCTACTATGTTCTCTTGTAGAATGTCATGTTTATCTGGTACTTATCACACTATATTGCAACTGTTGGTATATATACACATACATACACACACACACACACACAC
>NW_005350822.1:0-316 GCF_000412655.1 Myotis brandtii | reverse complement strand
GGAAATTTATTTAGGGCATTGTGCTCAGGAGTGGACCCTGCACCTCCATGGAGGGATTTCTCGGGATATTCTTCTGCTTTCCCAGAGTACACAGGGCACAAGACTGAAGGTTTCCCTTGGTGCCTGGGTCTGCTGCTTGCTCTCTACAGCCCAGGACACCAGCAGGGCACTGCACCTTTCAGGCTTCTGAGCCAATCAAGTGCCAGGACAAAGCTTTTTACAAAGGACACCCATTCCCCTCAACTGCCACAGGGTGGGGGCACAGTGCCTGTGCTCAGAGCCAGTCCCTGGAAGCAGCATGGGGAGGCTCAGGGAA
>NW_005350821.1:0-356 GCF_000412655.1 Myotis brandtii | reverse complement strand
TCAATGCTCAACCACTGAGCCATGCCAGCTGGGCTGGGCCGGGCTTTTTAAAACCAGGCTAGGGGTGGGGTTGATGTGGGGAAGAGGGGGTCAATGAGGAACAAGAGAGATCTCATTAGTAAAGATAAATTTGTATAAATATACTGGGAGGTGGAAGTTTCAGGGTAGCTAAAGTTGGTCACCAGCACCTTCATCTTTTTGTTTGGAGGGGTAGGGAGCGTCGTGTGTGGGACACAGAGGGTTTTGCACATAAACAACCATTGTTTCAGAGGAGGGCAGTTGTTCTAACTCGTTTTATAGCTGCTCTTGGAGCAGGAACACTTGGCAGTGATGGTATCTACTCAGAAGGCAATATC
>NW_005350820.1:0-503 GCF_000412655.1 Myotis brandtii | reverse complement strand
GCACAGGGGTAGGTCTCGGCCCATCCTCTGTGCCCCCGCCCATCCCCTCCTGCCGCAGCCCCCAGTCCCCTCTTTGCTGGCAGCCCTGCTCCCGCTGCTCCCACGCACTGACACCACCAGCCCTGCTCGCACCCACTGACCACACCAGAGCTGCTGCTTACACCCACTGCCAGAGCTGGTTCCACTTGCACCCACAGCTGGTGCTGGAGCCATCGCTCACACCCACTGCCAGCACCCGGTGCCGGTCCCAATCGCTCGGTACTGTCAGGGGGTGCGAGTGGAGGCTGCTGCCCCAATCGCCCCTCAGGAGTAGGGGGGAGGTGGACAAGCCCTCAGGGGCGATTGGGGCCGGCAGCCTCTGCTCACACCCATTGATGGTGCTAAGCGATCGGGAGCAGCGCCAGGTGCTGGCAGCAGGTGCGAGCAGCAGGTGCGAGTGGCGGCTCCAGCGCCAGCTGCGGATGCGAGTGGGGCTGGTGGTGGCAGTGGATGCAAGTGGTGGC
>NW_005350819.1:0-2866 GCF_000412655.1 Myotis brandtii | reverse complement strand
ATATATATATATTTAAAATGGTACCCAAAGGCAACCTAAAGTACAATTCAGTGTGGATCATCAGACAGGAACTTAGGTTTGTCTAAGATTCGCTGGCAAACCAGTTGTAGAGCTGGGACTTGATGACCTAGAGCCCATCTCAAAATCCAGACTTTCCAATAGTCCTTCTCCATAAGAGGTTTACTTTGCGGTTCTCCCGGGACATCGATAAAGTGTTTCGCTCCCTCCGGTTTTAAGAAAATGAAGGTTTGCAACACTTTTATTCCTTTTCTATATATTTTTTAAATAAAGCCATCTGACATTTTCACTCACTTTAAGCTTTGTCCTTCTCAGACAACACTTTCTCCTTGCAAACCCTCCCAGCTACAATGGCAGGATAACCGAGCAAGCAGCACCATGAGCTCACCTGGAACCAGCAGTGCCCGAGTGACTCACTTCTTGTCCTTCTCACTAACAGGGTGACCAATAGCATTAATTTTCACTTTATACATAATCAGTACTGTTCCTTCCGGAACACAGGTGTGATTGAATGATGCCCCGAGGAAGCAGAGCAACAAAAATGATCACCTGGCAATGACCCCAGCCGTCCATGGGTGTCAGGAGGGTTTCCACAGTTTAACAGTAGCCTGTGGCTGAATGTATTGTGTCTCCCTAGAGGCCTCTCTTAACCAAACATGGCCCCAATCCCGGCTGCTTCTCCTTGAAATGCGGAACAGGAGGTCTTCCATTTAGGGACCAAGTGTGCTGGGCCTTTTGTTTAGAATCCAGAATACACACTAAGGAGTGTGCATTCTTGTTTTATTGTCAGGATGTAGCACCAAGCCTGGTATGTGCTCAGTACAGAAGGGATAGATTAATGAATGAATGGAAGAAATGGGATTACAAATCACAGTAGAAGTCAAGGCCAGTTCCCAAAAGCCCCCACAGCTGTACTCAAGTTCCTGGACCAACGTGACCCGAGAGTGGAGCACATTGGCCACCAGTAGCTGCTCCTGCAGCAGTAGGTCAGCCAAAAGCACAAACGGTTCATGCATAGACAGACATTTCAGCTTTAGACTGGTTGGGAACATGGTATGCACATGGGGACTAGTCAGTGAGCATCGGTGAGCGTTCCTAAATGGGAGCACGCCATCTCCCAGCCGGGTCAGATTACTCGCATCTCCTGGCCACATCAGTAGCTCAAGTTGCAGGGTCACTTTTTGTGGCACCCGACCTCTGAAATGTAAAACCTCCCTGCTTCCTTCGGCATCCATTCTGAATGTATTTGATCTCAATTTGTTGAAAGAAATTAGTGCTATTAAATGGGTACCTCTTTGAAGGTACTCCACACCTCAGGCCAATTGATGGCATCACCACAGTGCATCGCATCTCAAGTTTTCAGAGCTCGCACATAGAGAAGCACCAGTAAACACCACCTGACAACAAAGTCAGGAGTAAAGGCAAATGAACATAGCTCATCCCATGACAAGACACAGTGCTGTGCTTAGCCTATCGGTACACAGGTGAAACCTGGATTCTTGGGAAATGACCACTGATTTGGAATAGAGAACAGTCATTTCACATCTCCCTTCCCTTTCACGAATGAGGAACATATTTAAAATCCCTAAGGAATGTTTGCAATTCATTAAGGATCTCTTCCTAAAACTCCACTCTACCAGGATATCACTAGGGGGAAAGTGGTGAGAGAGGAGACTGGGGAAGGAGGGCACAAGGCAACAGGGATGAGTTCTCACTCATTGCTGTGTATGGAGATGCGGGGAGGTTACCACTGTTCTGGAGCACAAATGGAGGCACTCCCGTTTATAACAGAATTTCAGAGGACTGTAGCCTGGGGACTGGTGAGCAAGTATCAAAGGTGTCACCTGGGTCATCAGGGAGAGAAAAAAAATCTCTCTTTGGAAAGAAATTCATTTCAGGATTTTGATTAGGGCACAGCTTGCAAAAGATCCTTGTTAAAATAGGGTAAAACTCACTATAACCCACAAGCCCATTCTCAATGATTAGACTACCAGATTACTCCCACTATCCGAGCTCCGGAGAATAGGACCAGACTTGGTTGATCTTGATAAGTGGTTTTCAACTGGGGATGATCCCCTCAACCCTGGACATTGGTCAACATCTAGAGATACTTTTGCTTCTCACAACTGGCATTCATTTGGGTAGAGGCCAGAGATGCTACGACACAGAACAGCCCCCACAGCAAAAAATTACTCAGCCTGAAATGTTAACAGAGACGAGGTTGAGAAACTGGTATCAGCTTAGAAGAGAAAAAGCCTAGGTACAGCAGGAGATGCAGTATAGGGAGATTAAAGGATGTGATGAAACATGAAAAAGGGGAAATCAAAAGTGCTAAGGACATGCTTTATTAAGAACAGCCCCAGGGGAGAGAGCAGAGCCCTGGGAATGCCATACAGGCAGGGTCAATTGCAAGGTCAAGGTATGACACATAGGAAGAGAAAATCAAAGGGAGGAAGCAGCATTAAAAACGAATGATGAACATGGGACAATGAGGTAGGCGCCATGTCACATGCATTGTAGGATATTAGCATTTCAGGCCTCTATCCAGTAGATGCTAATGCCTCCTGCCCAGTTGTAACAACCAGAAATATCTCCAGCCATTGCCAGATGTTCCCCAAGAAACAAAAACATTCCTGCTTAAAAACAATTCTTCTAAAATGATCTTTTTGAATTAAATATTTACTAGTAAATATATTTTCTTTCATTTCCTTAATCTTGGTCCTTCTAGATTCAAATTCCTTCTTTTCTAAAGTAGGCTTTTTGTTAATTTTTTTCAGTAGATATGCATTGGATACATTCTCCCAGTTTTTCCCCAAAAATATTCTTATGCTGCCCTCCCTTTTCAATA
>NW_005350818.1:0-295 GCF_000412655.1 Myotis brandtii | reverse complement strand
CATGCGTGTCATAGGTTCGCCATCACTGCACTAGACTCTCTCTAGGATTTGCATTTAGTTTTCAGTCATTAAAGAAAATTATAGTGAACTACATACCTGATGTTGCACATCAATATTATCATCTGACATCTTGTCTCCAACACAAACTGCAGCCAGACTGAGAGGAGGAGGGTACACACGATGTACTCAGGGAACCTGGGACAGGTGAACAATGGGAGCACTAGGGTTGGATCCAACGTGATAACCCTGTGCCATGGGTTCCTGGTGGGAAACAGACATTCCAACTTGACTTAGT
>NW_005350817.1:0-283 GCF_000412655.1 Myotis brandtii | reverse complement strand
GCAGTCTCCGGTGTTTACCTATGCCGCCATCTTGCCGAAAAAGAAGATTTTAGTTTGTGAGTGACATAAATACTCTGAGTGAATAACGGTAACCAGTTTGTTAATGTGTTTTCATATTATAGGTCACATACTATTTCTTAAGTCAACATTATTTTGTGGTAAATATTTAATAAATGTATATATTTGTCAATCAGACTTGATTTATTCTTTTTTATCAATTGGACTATCAAATAATCTAAGAATCTATTTATTACTTCTTTTAGAAAATGTATAATTTCTTAAT
>NW_005350816.1:0-747 GCF_000412655.1 Myotis brandtii | reverse complement strand
CGCTCTATCCACTGAGCCAAACTGGTTAGGGCTCTAGCTTTAACTTTTGTCTCTACTCTCAAACACTGTCCATGCTTCAGACACCCAGATTACTTATAATTTCTCAATATATCTGAGGCTGATCATTTTCCCTGTCTGTTCTCTCTCCTCCTCAATTTTCATTTTATCATGAATACTCTCTTCCTTCAAATTACAGATCAAGTATCACCTCACTCTAAAGTCCTCTGTTGTACTTAAGGCAGAGTTAAAAGTGATTTCCTTATCTCTGAACCACAAGAGCAAAAAATAATGTATACAATGGCTACAAACTGTATCATTGCTCGCTTAAGATTAAGAGCTAGTAATAGCATTGGAGAATAAATTTTATAATTTTACTGTTGGCACAAGATTTAATTTACCTAGTATAATTTTATTGGCATTGGTTTTATAGTTCAAAAGTGAAGAAAATATTTTGCTTTAATCAATTTTGTATAAAATTAGAAACATTTTTTCTTCACTTAACATCTCTTCACTGCCAAATAATATGAATTATGCTTACACAGTCATTCCTATATTTATAAGATTTAAACAATTCCAGAATGCAGGATATAACCTGGAGGCAACATCAGCAAAGCTGACAATTTTTAGAAAAATTTCTTTAAACCTACCCACCTAGTGGAAAAGAGAGGAGAAAAAATTTACAACTATGAGCAAAATACTACAGACGAAAAAAGCAAATCAGTACTTCGAGCGAGAGGAGAGACATCT
>NW_005350815.1:0-573 GCF_000412655.1 Myotis brandtii | reverse complement strand
GGGTGCAGTGCTGGGAGGGTGTAGAGGAGGAAGAGTACATTTTGAGAGGCGTGGATTGTGGGAGGTACCATTCCCACAGACAGGAAGAGCTGTACTTGTTGGGCATGTAGGTTTTCGGATTCATAGTCCCAGAAGACAGGTGGTGGGAATAAAGGAATACCCTTGGGTGAGCAGGTATAAGCCCTGCAGCTCAGTGCGTTTTCTGAACTTTCGTGCTTTTTCTTGATGATGTCACTGTTTAAAATGGCCCCGCGTGTATGACTCTGTCTAATGTCCTGAGGCACAAGAGGCTGTGATGTGCCTTACGGAGAAAAAAACATGTGTGTTAGATAGACGTCCTTCAGGCAGGAGTTAGGCTGCTGTTGGCCATGAGTTCCATGCGAGTGAAGCAGCAGTGTGTGTAACAGGAACACACATAAAACAAGGTTCAGTATTGATCGGTGTGTGGAAATGTGACCAGAGGCTTGCAGGAATCTAACTCTGCATTTCTCTTAGGAGCAGTGGTTCAGAATTTGCTAATAGAGTGTCCCCAGCAGCCTTGTCTATATATATAAAAGCCTAAGCAACTGAACG
>NW_005350814.1:0-982 GCF_000412655.1 Myotis brandtii | reverse complement strand
TCTGAAATCAATAAAAATATATTAACAAATAAAAAAATTTAAAAGTTTGTGTGTGATTCTTCACTTGCAGCAATACGTCATATTAATCGTTCACTGCAAAATCTGCCCGTCCTAGCACAGGCAGTAACTTCACTGACCCTGGGGCCAGGGCTGCTTTGACAACAGAGGCGGAGGCGCCTCGTCTGGCTGCGGGTCGCACGGAGCCTTCAGAAAGAAGAGCGCCTCTGAAGGGGTGTCCCCAGCGGCTGGAATAGGCTGGGGAGAGCAGAAACCCTAGGGCAGCGTGGTGCACAAACAGGAGTCGAGAAACAAATGCGGGTGGTTAGAAAGGACGCACGGGGTGCCGGCGTAGCGGCCAGAAGGGCTACAGCCGCCTCTGGATCCACTGCTCACCTCGCCCCGCAGGAGCCAGTCGCGGTGGTAGCAGAGGCGACCTTTGTCGGAGCTGCGCAGCGCCTGCAGGGTCTCCCAGCAGCGACTCTCGGACGGCATGGCCCGTGCTGCAGCCGCTCTTCCGAGATGCCGAGATGCCGCGGGTGGAAAAACAAACCCCTCGAATCGGCCGCCCCGTTAAGGAGCGCTCGAGCGCTCGCTTCCGCTTCCGGGGCGTGCACTCCAAAGTTGCTTTGTAATTGCTCAGTTCAAAGTGTGGTTGTGACTTCCTCCCGATTGGAAAGGGCAACCGCGCCCTCGGCCGCCAGCCCGCTCGCTCCCTGTGCGCCTCTCTCCCTTAGTAGTTTACCTCCGCACCGCGCCTCCTCTGAGTCCCGGTATGCTGGGGTCCGACCCCAGCAGGTCCAGGAATCCCCAGAGGTGTGGACAGAGTCCGCGAAGGAGGAATGCCACGGAGACAGCGTTCAGTTGATCAGCGGCCTAGCCAGGATCTCCAGCCAAGTTCTGGTTTGGATCTCCAGCCAGGTTCTGTGTCTCCTTGTCTCGCTACAGCTGTATTTATACCAGTTGGTTTTAATCCTGTCAATTT
>NW_005350813.1:0-372 GCF_000412655.1 Myotis brandtii | reverse complement strand
ATATCTCCTTCTATGGAAATTAGAAAACAGATGTATTGCCTGAAATTCTGTTTACTTGGTTTTCATTATTATCTTTAAATTTTTTTATTGATTGATTGATTTGAGGGAGAGAGAGGAAAAGAGAAACATCCATTTGTTGTTCTACTTATTTATGCATTCATTGGTTGCTTCTTGTACATACACTTATTTAGGATCAAACCCCAAACCTTGCATATCAGAACAACACTTCAACCAACTGAGCTACCCTGCCAGGGCTCATTACTGTCTTTAAGGGCCATTAGGAGTGGTGTAGTAGGAATGCAGAGAATACGAACTCAGCTGCTAACATATGACCAGGACATCTGTAAGCCAAGCTCATAGATTTTTTTCCCC
>NW_005350812.1:0-778 GCF_000412655.1 Myotis brandtii | reverse complement strand
GGCCGACGCTCTATCCACTGAGCAAACTGGCCAGGGCTAAAATATTGGCATTTGTGACAACATGAATCGACCTAGAGGGTATTAGGCTCAGAGAAATAAGTCAGACAGAGAAAGACCAATGCCGTATGGTTTCACTGGTACGTGGAATCTACCGGTAAAAGCAAAACCAATGGATAAGAAAAACAGAGACAGACTCAGAGACACAGAGAACAAACAACCTGATGGTTGGAAAATGGGAGGGAGGGGTCAGGGTTGGGTGATAAAAATGAATTTAAAATAAAAATAAGAAAATGATAAGAGAAATGTAAGAGGCCAATCGACCAGGTGCAATGCCTGGGTTTTATTAGGACACGTATTCAAGCAAACAAACCGACAGTTGGGGAACTTGAACTCTGTGTATTGGCTGACGCCCACATACATTGGGGGGTGGGGGTGGGCAGTGGTTGACTGGATCCACCAATTCAAACGTTAATCTCTCCAGGAAACACCCCTACAAATACACTAGTAATAACATTTAACTAGATATCTGGGCGTTCCACGGCCCAGGGAAGTTGACAAACAGAATGAACGAAAGGCCATACTTGACTTGGATTTGCTAAGTTTTTTGTTGTTGTTTTGTTAATCTCTTGCCCAAGGATATTTTTTTCCATTGGTTTTTTTAAAAAAAATATTTTTTATTTTAGAGGGTAGCAAGTAGCTGTGTGATCTTGCACAAGTCATTAAATAATTTTCTAAAGATATTTTTTATTGATTTCAGAGAGGGAAAGAGAGAGAGAGA
>NW_005350810.1:0-1123 GCF_000412655.1 Myotis brandtii | reverse complement strand
TACTACCTAGTCATTATATATATATATCTCCACTGATTTGATAAATATGTTGCACTACCTACCTGTCTGTATCTATGACCTATCTTATGCTTCAGTTGCTTAACAACTTTAAGGTAGTGAGTTTCTCTGCAGCTGCTGCCATTCCTTTTTGTTCTCTGGCCAGCCCTACACAATGTAAAACTTAAGTAGGAATTTGAAGAAATTGCTCACAATGGCATTCTAATTTTAGCTTAATTCTAACAAACTATTTATATATGAGGTGTGGCATAAGGAGAGGGTGAAAGTCTACACATATTGTTTCACACACCATGAGAGAGCCTGAGTTTTATGTGATTTTAGGTGACTGATTCCTCCAGGCCCATTTAGAAGGGATTAGATCTGACTGAGAGGCCCTCCTAAAGTGATTATGTGATTATCTCTAGATTCCCCTTTTATTGCTCTTCTTCCTACATCTTATCAGTTGGGAAAAGAAATCTTTAGAATTGTATATATTGGTATGTAGTATTTTGTGAGTATTGAGTATGATAGACTTTGAGACATAAGACTTTTAGGACATTCATGAAGATAAATATCGATTCTCACATCTGCTCTGTCTATTCAAGTATATGTGTTTGATAGTCTGTACATACATAAATTTATAGTGACTGGTTATTTTTTTAAATATTATGACTGATATTTCTATGGTCTAGGGAAAGTACCTTGCCATCAGAATGACAAGATTAGTGACCAGCACATCTGAAACATTATTCTTAATTTAATTTGCTAACATCTTACTTTCTTAGACAGCTAAGGAAATAAAATTGATAATGCTACAGTGATTATCTAGGGATTGTTCCTCATTATTTAAGTTTTAAAAACCGGTTTAGAATACCTTTACATAAGTAATTGTCTCTTAAAAAGTTAAACAGAATTCTCACCCTGGCCAGTGTAGTTCAGTTGGTTGGAGTGTCATCCTGTGCACCAAGGATCACAGGTTTGATTCCTGGTCAGGGCACATATCCTGGTTGCAGGTTTGATTCCTAGTCGAGGTGCATAGGGGAGGCAACCAATCTATGTTTCCCATATCAATGTTTCTCTCTCTTTCCTTCTCCGTTTCTCTCTAAAATCAATGAAAACAAATCCT
>NW_005350809.1:0-1644 GCF_000412655.1 Myotis brandtii | reverse complement strand
ATTTCATACATCCTTTCCCGTTTATAAATTTCAAGAGAGCAAGAACAAACAGCATTTCGGAACAAATTGAATTCAACTGTTTCGCTGGATCTCATTCAGCCGTATACACACCATGAACATGAAGGTTAACGAATCACAGGGTGATAAATCTAAGGACATACATTAAACACACGTCAGTCGGGGAAATCACAAGACAAAGACACGGTCAAAGGTCACACCACGGCCGTAGGTGAACGTGGGAATGTGGGTTTGTTGATGCACCTGGGTCAGAATGATTTACCAGGGCAGCGCGAGGCTGGTTACGAAATCCAGTTGCTTACACAGGCTTGGCTTAAGTCTTCTGATGGCACAAGCTTCCGCGAAGCGCAGCAAACGACTATCTCTGTGTTGATGAATCACTGTGAAAGCGCCTTTCGGGTTGTCACATTGTTTACAATCAAGTAGATGTCGCGCAATAGAACTGGCTGGCAGCTTGTTGAGATCCAAAGAGCGTTTTGGTAAATGTTCCGCAATCCTTGTGGCTAGGCGCCTCTCAGTCCTTCCTAGGTACTTGCTACCGCAAGGACACTCAAATTGATATAGGCACGAGGAGGTTACTTCGAGGGAGTTTCTATCCAGGTTGGATTGCATGAATAATCGTTTATTTGTGCTCAAGGTTATCAACGAAGCTGCATAATAAGTCCGTTCGATCATTTGTCTTAAGCGGCGTTGTAAGCGTTGCTCGTTTTTGTCACCTTTGAATGGGAGACAAATGAAGATCTTTTTCTTTGGAACCTCACTCACAGCATCTTGATTTGGGTTCTCCTTGCTAAATCTACGAATAAATTTGTCCGGATAACCGTTGCTTTTCAAAGTATCTGTGAGCTTTTGTAATTCTCTGTCTAAAGTGTCTTCCGAGCAAATGCGACGGACTCTGGTGAACAGGCCTCTAACAAGCGACCTTTTATATTTAACTGTACAATAGCTGTAGAAATTTAGGTACTGCCCCGACCAAGTTGACTTGTGATATATTGAACGTTGCAGTGAACCGTCATCTCTTCTTCTGAGACTCACATCGAGGAAGTGAAACTGTTCATTCGTTTCGGTTTCCATCGTAAATTTCACATTTGGATGGCATTTGTTAAATATATCCAGAAGAACGGGTGCTCTGTTCTCACTATCAAGCACAATGAACGTATCATCTACGTAGCGTTTGTAGAGGGCCGTTGATTCAATGGCTGATTTCAGTCGGTCGCTTTCAAGGTGACCCATGAATATGTCAGCTAGGATAGGTCCCAACGGACTACCCATGGCAACGCCATCAACTTGGTTGTAAAGCTTCCCGTCAAAACGAAACTGGACATTTTTGGTACACAAATATAACAGGCTTCTTAAGTCGGGTGCTGGGATGTTAATCTCGTGAGCACGTTCGCATACAATGTCGATCGTTTCTTCCAACGGAACATTGGTGAAAAGCGAACACACGTCAAAGGAAACCATGTGTTTTCCAAAAACGTTCTCGTGTTTTATCGATTCGGCAAACTCAAAGGAGTCCTTCAGGCTATATTTGACTAATTTCTCCTTGATCGGTGCAAGGCGCTTTGCTAACCACCTAGCTAACTTTTGATATGGCGCATCGACCATCGAGAGAATGGGACGTAATGG
>NW_005350808.1:0-281 GCF_000412655.1 Myotis brandtii | reverse complement strand
AAAAATAAAATAAAATAAAATAAAATAATAAAATAAACAGTGTCCCGGTCCACGCAACGTCGGCAAGCCCGAGCCGAAAAAAAAAAAAATCAGCAAGGAATTTAGGGTGACGGTGCAGGAGGCAACCCATCGATGTGTCTGTCTTACGTGCATTTTTCTCCCCATCTTTTCCTCTCTCTCCCACTCGCTCTAAAAATCAATGGGGGGAAAAACGGTTGATGAGGATTAACGAAAGTAAAAATAAAATAAAATAAATTCGGAGTGAGCGCATTATGTTTTTT
>NW_005350807.1:0-467 GCF_000412655.1 Myotis brandtii | reverse complement strand
TTGCTAAGACTAAATGCATTTTAGCAAACACCTGCACAGAATACAGAAGTGACACTGATTCTTATTAACATTTCATTCATTTAAAAATATATTTCATACCCAGCCCATGTGGCTCAGTGGTTGAGCGTCAATCCCTGAACCAAGAGGTCACAGGTTCAATTCCCTGTCAGGGAACACACCCAGGTTTTGAGCTCAATCTCCAGTGGGAGGCATGCAGGAGGCAGTGAATGGATGCTTCTATTTCTCTATCCTTCTCCCTTCCTCTCTCTAAAAATTAATAAAACACCTTTTTTAAAAAATGTATGTCATATACCTTCGTCAACTAGTGAAGTCTTTGTTTTTGTGAAATGCAATAACATTTTAATCTTTTGTATGCTTGAAGTACACTTTATACTACTAGGAGTCTACTCTTCCCATTCAAGTAGAGAATTTAATTTGTGGAGATATTCCCATGTATCTTTTTTTAA
>NW_005350806.1:0-660 GCF_000412655.1 Myotis brandtii | reverse complement strand
TTCTGTGATTTTTAAGATTTGGCAGTACTAAGATTTATTTTTTATATTCTGTGAATATTATATTCTATGAGTCTGTGAGATTCTAACTCTGAGTTTTTATTATCCTAAGATTCTCTGAGTCCAAGGTTTGATAGTTCTTAAAGTTCTACCACTATGATTGTCAGATACCAACATTATAAGACTCTGACATCTTGAGCTTGCAATTCCAACGCCTGGGTGCAAATGTGTTTATCAGACTCTTCCCCATGACACAGACAGAACCTAAGTCAGGGTCCAAGCATCTACCCAGGAATCTGAAAGACAGAATGGTTGTGAAAAGAGAGAAAAATGCCCAATAAGAGCTCCTGTACTATATCTCAAGGCTTTCCAAACACTTGATCTAGTACCATCTTCTTCCTGAACTCCATTCTATGGCCTAGAGATTGAGAATATCTATTGCTAGGATATAGTTGCCACAGAGGCAAGGCTTGGCTATTGCTTGCCTTTTCATCCCCTGCGTCAACACGAGGCCTGAATCTAGAAGGCGCTCAATAATTATTGAGTAATGGAATGAGGCAATTAGACACATTGCAGTGCTCTTCCTCTCCTTGCTTTTCCATGCCTCTTTCTAACCTTCCTCTACTTTTTTCCTCATTTCTTCTCCTCATTCATCCTCCTCCT
>NW_005350805.1:0-701 GCF_000412655.1 Myotis brandtii | reverse complement strand
AAAAAAGAAAGTAATGAGAAGTGGTGCCAAGCACTGCTACATACTTCATTTTGAATAAAATTACTTAAGAAGGAAAATGCATTTAGAAAATAGAGTTGGGATGAGGACTATGCCTCTACATACATTAGATCACTGAAGAGGGTCCCTAGAGGGAGAAGGGTTGGTCATAGAAGGGGGAGAAACAGAAAAGAAGACTGATTTTCAGAGGCCAATAGCAAAAAGGGAGGAATTAGATCATCAATAAAACCAATATTTCAGACTGTTTGAGGAAGCTAACACCATTGTATATTTTAGTAAATGAAGAAATCACCATAACTTTAGGAAATATAATGTGATGAAAAATGACAACCAGGAAAGCTATATAGCTGGAGGTTAGGGATTGGGTGGGCTATTGGCTATGCGAGCTGAATAGTATGCCAAAAGTTGTATACAGAACCTTCAAAAATCCAATGAGACCCACTATGTGCTATGTCTGTTTTTTTGTATGTTGACCTTAAACAAATAGACCATCAGAAATTTTTCTAGCAAAAATGGGTTTATTCAGGGAAAAAAAATGCAATTCAGGGCTTGCAGTCTAATGGCAAACCATATTTTAATCCAGAGAGAGAAACAGAGAGGAACACTCTTTTATAGACTGGGAAAAAGCTATTGTAAATGAAGAATACATTGGAGGAAACTGAAAGTTCAAAGTATAGTGACTT
>NW_005350804.1:0-1035 GCF_000412655.1 Myotis brandtii | reverse complement strand
AGAAACTGAATCAGCGAGCAATGCCCGCCCGCCCGCTCGGCCCGGGGCCTGCCACTCAGGACAGAGCTCTGGTCTCCAGAGAACATGGACCTCAGCTGTAGCAAGTTCCTGATCAGGAGAAGCAGTGACGATGCCTCTACTCGGAGTTTCAGGCAGCGTGCGCTGATAAACTGGGGCAAGGATGGACCCCTTCGCCACTCACATACCGATAAAGGAAGCTTTAATGGAAAATATTAGAATTTTTCAAAAGAACAATGGAAAACAGTTACAAACATGTTAACATCCTCTATTTTTATAATTAAGAGGGAGCCAAGTAGTTGATTCACCCAATTGCAGGAGCCTCTTCAATCCCACATTATGGATGAAGAAAAAAGGAAGCAGGCGGCATTGTAAGGAAAGAGGGAGTTTGCAGTTCTGCAAAAAGCTAAACATACTCCTGGGCATATACTGCACAACATGGTAAGCAGAGCTCAGACAGGTAGCTGCATGCCTATGTTCAATGACCCAAGAGCCCAAAAGGTGGAAACAACTCAGGTGTCTGTCAACAGGTAAACACACAAAATGTGCCTATCGGTACCGGGGATATTACTCATCCCCAAGGACTACAGCACGGACGAACCTGACAACGCAGCACTCAGTGAAACGCCACGCACACAGGACAGATATTCTATGATCCCATTTACATGAGACACCCAGGACAGGTCAATCCACAGACAGAGCAGGTGAGAGGTCCCTGCAGCTGGGACAGGGGGCAGGGAGACACTTCCTGTTTGGGGTGATGAAGAAGGTTTAGAAAGAGCTAGTGGTGATGGCTGCACAACTCTGTGGTTGTCGTTAATGTCACTGGAGCATACAACTTAAAAATGGCACATTTTGTGATATATTTTGCCACAATAAAATTCAGAAATAAGAAACTAAGGGAGAAAAAGAAGCAGATTAAAGTGTGGATGGGGAAAAAGGGAAAGAGGAAGTAGGAGAGAAGAGAAAAAGGAAAGTCTAGGATGGAGGAAGAAGGAGAAAGTGGAACGACACAGG
>NW_005350803.1:0-302 GCF_000412655.1 Myotis brandtii | reverse complement strand
ATAAAAAAACTGTGGTACATTTACACAATGGGATACTCCATGCCAATAAAAAAGGCAGAACTCTTACCATTTGCAACAGCATGGATGGAACTGGAGAGTATTATGCTGAGTAAAATAAGCCAATCAGAGAAAGATAAATATCACAAGGTCTCACTCATATATGGAATCTAATAAACCAAATAAACTGATGATTAAAAATAGAACCAGAGTCATAGAAGCATGAACGAAATGTTGAAACTCAGAGGGAAGGAAAGGGAGGGTGGGCGGGAAGAGATCAACCAATGAATTTGTATGCATATTTG
>NW_005350802.1:0-380 GCF_000412655.1 Myotis brandtii | reverse complement strand
GCACCAGTGGGGTCCCTCAGCCTGGCCTGCAGGGATTAGACCAAAACACACAGTCCGATATCCCCCGAGGGGTCCCAGATTTCACAAGGGCACAGGCCAGGCCGAGAGACTCCACTAGTGCACGAATCTGTGCACCAGGCCTCTAGTGGTGTTATAATTAAGGCTTTCATTCTTCAGCCAGGCCTCCTGGCGCCCCACTTTGTATTGGGACCATGCTGATTGTTAAAGACTAATCTTGCAGTAGCCGGTTTGGCTCAGTGGGTAGGACGTGGGCCCTTGGACTGAAGGGTCCCAGTTTCAATTCCATGCAAGGGAACGTACCTTGTTGCAGGCTCCATCCCCTGCCCTGGTTGGGATGCGTGCAGGAGGCAACCAATCGA
>NW_005350801.1:0-957 GCF_000412655.1 Myotis brandtii | reverse complement strand
CTTTGAGAGAAACTGGCCAGGGCTGTGCTCACTTTCTTAGTAGACCTTACTATGCGAATAAGATGCAAATCTGATGTATGTTGGCATCCTGATTGGAGAGGGGGAAATCCCAAAGTAGACGGCCCGGAGGTGTCAGGCCGCCCTCAATAGACCTGAGAATGATTTGCCGTCATTCATCACTGTGTGTAACTTGTCCTTCTAAAGCTGGTGCTCATGGGACCGAAACTTCATTTCAGATTGGTCAGGAAAGCTTACTCCTTTAAAACTAGATTTACTGAGATTGTTTGTTTGTTTTCTATTCTGCATTTTGCCTTTTCCCATTGTGGACCTCTTTCTGTGTTAGAATATCCCGGTCTTGCTTCCTTCTCTGTTCTTGCAGACCTTCCTAATTCTGTTATTGTCCGAGTTGGATGGATGAGCCCTCATTGATTTGTTTCCGTCTTTATGGATAGTTAGGGAGTTTGTTACTTTGTATTATTATTGCAGCCTTCGGTGTCCTTGGATCATGTATCTATTTTTGTGCGTTTTGCAACCATTTGTTATGGATTCCCGTAAGGAGAACTGTCAGGGTCAAAGGGTGCCATGTGGGATTTTATTCCTTTATTTTAAATGCATATCTGTTTTCTTACTGGGTCTTCTCATCTTTCAGGAGAACTCTCGCCCCACTCTCCCGCAGCCCTCACTCGCAGTGAAAGATCCAGTACAAGGTACGCTTCGTTCTCTCGGCACCTGTTCATCGACTAGAACGACACATTTATTCACTTGCATGTATTTAAGCAGCTGCCTAGTTATGGGCAGTTGTTGGTTAGTGACATATGTCCAGATGACATGTACTAGGAGAATAAGGTGTTCAGGTGGTCTCAAAATGATGCACTCTGCAAAATAACTGGCCTGAATCTTTTTTTTTTTTTTGTAAAGCATTTCTTTTTTTAAAAATATATATTTTTATTGATTTCA
>NW_005350800.1:0-887 GCF_000412655.1 Myotis brandtii | reverse complement strand
TTTGTTCTTGTATATATTCTCATTCAATCATGAAATAAATTTGAATGCACTCCTTGATATGGGACGGGTACTGGGCTTAATTGCTGACCAAGTCGTATGCTATCTGCCCTCTTGGAATTTGTAACCACTCAGAGAAGACAACTGTTACATTAAACAAGTCCATATTATGTCCTCTTAGTCTTTCAGTAAAGCACCTTGCATCACAGGGAGAAGGTCACCTGGGCTGGCCCAGAAGCTCCAGGGGAAGGTTAGAATACTCTGAGATGTGTGCTTCTTTGTCCCCTGCCCTTATTAATGGAAGAGGTCCCAGAAAGAACCTTGGCTGGAGGAAGAGGGGGTGGGGCAGGGCCTGAGCCTCTGCCCACTCAGCCTGTGCCTCGGTTTCCCCACTGTCAAGTGGCAATTCTATTGCATTCCTTACCCCTCAATGTGCTTCTGCACATCAAATACGTTTAATGTGAAAGCACTTTTAAGAAACCCAGAGCTCCATGGAATGCTGGCTATTTTAATAGATGGTTTGCCGGAGCGTGGCCAGCACGGCCCCTGTTGGAATCTGCACTGTGCTCCCAGGCCTGACTCAGTCTGGCTGGCGCTGCAAGCCTCCTGTCCATTCCACACGGAAAGTGCGTCCTCCTTCCTCTGACCTCTGTAGCGTTTCAGGCCCCTCAAGTAGCGAGAGTTGTTTGGAAGTCTCGCATTGGTCTTGAACTTGTATTAGCCTTCCCATGGGGTCTCCCTCCAAGGCAGGCTTCTGCGGCCAGAGGCTGTCTCGTTCCCTCCCACACACTCTGAGTTGCCTCGTACAGTTCCTCAGGCAGGTGTCCTCCCTGAAACCAGGCCTCCCACCCACCCATGGGCACACTGTCATCTCTGCCAGGAACGTCCTC
>NW_005350799.1:0-345 GCF_000412655.1 Myotis brandtii | reverse complement strand
TTTGTTGTTGTTGTTATGTTATCTCTAACATGCCATAGAATATCTTTTTGTTTATCATGGAATACAATTTCCTTAACTTCAGTCATTTGTTTAGTATATTGTTCTTTGCAGAATTCAGATTTTTTTATATGAAGATCTTCTTTCTATTGAACTGGGAAGAATCTGACTCCTGCTTTTTAGAGTTACTGGTCTTACTAGTCTGTGGAGCATGAAAAAGAATGGGAGAGCACGTGGAGGGTTAAAGGTTGCGGTACAGTGACACCATAGAGACTACTCAACTGCTCCTTTCCCTCCTTTGCCCATGGAGTTTGTCAAAGAGCAGAAAACTTTCAAAAGGAAAAAAAA
>NW_005350798.1:0-1673 GCF_000412655.1 Myotis brandtii | reverse complement strand
TTTTTTTTTTCTGGTGTAAGTTACATTGCATTTTTCTGACACTTGCAACTGAAACTGGTCTAAATGCTTACCATGTTTTAGCATGGCCAGTTGTTGAAGGTAAAGACCCCTTTTACTTATTATTCTAGGGCTTTACTAGAGCTCATTGGATGCTCAATACATAGCTGTTGTTCAGAGGTGAGAACACTCTGTTGATGGTGATAGAGGGGTACACTCTGCACTCGAAATGTACCTCTTTATCTCACTCACTCTTTAGGCAGCACATGGACTGTAAGACTACACAGATTGATGTATGTGCCAGCCTAAAAATGGCGTTAATCACAAAAGCCACGTGAGGAAAAAAAATATTTTTTCTCAAGTCCATAACTTCTCTGGGGCTTAGAAAATTGTCTGCATTTGAAATGTGATCTCTTCTAGCTGCTATAGAAGGAAACAAATAGCTGGTTTAACAAAATACTTAACTGAGCTGTCTAGAAGATAACTATGTCAACAGGAATTTCCAAACAGCATAATATCTCCTGTGACAATGAGAATTGCATGCTTCTGGTTTTAAAATGACTTCTTTCGTGACTTTTTAAAAATTATCTTTCAGGACTAATTATTTTATTCAAAAGCAACATTTTCCCAACTTTATAAGGGGAACCCATGTGGTGAATGGAATAATGAAAAACTTTACTTTTCAACCAACTTTTCAAATTTCTTAGTTCTGGAAATTGAGATACTTGTCAGGCGGTCCTGTCTGCTAAACTATACCTAAAATTAACTTAATGGTTCTAAAATTGTCAAAAATTATTTCTGTTCCTTCTCCTGGACATCAGGGTGAGGAAAGGAGATAGGCACATGGATGAGTAAAAAGAACAAAGGATTCAAAGACAATATGTATTTAGTTGAAAACGCTGGGGCTGCTAGGAGGAGGTGGATAAAAAAGAAACATTAAACAATTTTTGTGAATTGGTTATGTGAATTGAAGGCACTCAGACTGAATGTTTTTTAAAAATGCTACTTTGATGCAGATGGCAACAGATATAAATTCTGAGAAATAGCTCCTCGGCACATGCCACCCAAAGCCCTGCAGGCTTATTCCCGTCCCTTCTGTCGCTCTGCAGCACAGGAACACAACAAAGAGAGCTGGGACCAGTTAGAAAGTCATGGGAACCAGCACCACCGCCATGGCAGGGCCCTTCCTATGTCTGGGACACTTTCCAGGCCTGAAGGGTTTTCCTTCATGAAAGGGCTCGTGCCAAACAAGAAGCCTGCTCCTCAAGGTGAGAAAGGCTGGCTTTTCAAATTGGCGTCTGCAGCTGCTGGGCCTTCCCGTCTTTGCTAGCCAGGGCCCCTTCTCTTTCTTTTAAAAGCTGGCACCATTTTAATTATTTTTGCGAATTTTGCCCTCTATTAGCTGCACCATGCTGAGATATAAAGGGGGAAAAAAGAAAAAGGGGGGGAAAAATCTCTAATCTGAGTATTCATTAAGCAGCTGTCGTCACTTATTTGGCACAGTAGATTCCTGAAATTTGCTGGTTTGGTATAAGAAACTATAATATCCCAGCCGGACTGGTTTTTATTTGTTTCACTCTGAGACCAAGTCACTAGGGAGCATAGACATCCAACTAAAGATTACATCGATAATTGTTGTTTTTTTAAAAATGTATATATTTTTATTGATTAAGATA
>NW_005350797.1:0-281 GCF_000412655.1 Myotis brandtii | reverse complement strand
GTTCTTTGTATCTTGATATCCCCTCTGATTGGTCACTATAGCAGCTCAGAGCTCAAACCTCACATGAGGTTCCCCTCTTCTTCTCCCTTATCGTTTTTCTATTCCCTTTGGCCTTCTTCTTTTTTTGTGAATGGATGGCTTTATCTCCTTTATTCTGTAAAGGTATACCTTTTGTCAGCTCTCAGACCCCTTATTCTGTGAATATATACCTTTTGCGGCTCCTAGCTTTGTAGCCCTGTGGTTCTTCCCATGGACCCCCTAATTCCTAAAACTTCCTAAAC
>NW_005350796.1:0-267 GCF_000412655.1 Myotis brandtii | reverse complement strand
TCTGCAGGTTGATGCTCTATCCACTAAGCCAAACTGGTCAGGGCTCCTTCTGTTTTTTAACCTTCAGTCCACTCGTTGACTGACTAGAGACCCAGGGACTAAACCAACAGCTCCTGTGTGTCATGCATCCTCTGTGGCACCTTTCACGCTGCAAAGGCAGAATTGAGTTTGTGACACAGACATTTAGGTCTGCAAATGGGAACATGTCCCTTTGTCTCTTTAAGAAAAAGTTTGTCGCCAAACCGGTTTGGCTCAGTGGATAGAGCG
>NW_005350795.1:0-464 GCF_000412655.1 Myotis brandtii | reverse complement strand
AGGCAGGTCGGGAGCACGGCCCGTGGCTCCGGGGGAACCTGGGGGGGGCCCAGCCCTCCCAACCCGTGGTGCTGTGTGCTGGCATGTGGAGGTCTGGTGTGGGAGTCCCACGGGCAGAGGGCGGAGCCTGGAGACCCAGACCCCTGAGGGGCAAACTCACCTGCAAGAGGCTGGAGGGCCTCCCGGAGGAGGTGGTGTGAGTGCAGGCTCAGGCTCAGGGTCAAGGTCAAGGTCAGGGTGGGTTCTGGTCAAGGAGCTCCTGCGCCCCAGGAGCTGGGAGGCAGGAAGGACCCTCCAGGAGCCTCCAGAGGGAGCGCGGCCCTGCCCACCTGCATGCAGGACTCGGGCCTCAGACCTGGGCGAGAATAAGCTTCTGTGTGAGTCACAGTCCCGGGGGCCCAGGACACAGCCCCGAGGCGAGGGCTGCCGGGAGCACTTCCCCGAGCCCAGGACCCGTGCTGGGG
>NW_005350794.1:0-961 GCF_000412655.1 Myotis brandtii | reverse complement strand
ATGAATTAAACATTCTTCTCTTCTATATCAGAAAGCAACTATTTTATAGAAAAAAAAATTAGGGCTTCCAGTGAAACATTTAATTGTAACAATCACAAAATATTGTCTTATTAGGTGATTTGATCTATACTTGAATCTATGATCTCACCCATTTCATTTACCTTTACCACAGTCCCTCCTAAGGCAGAATTTCATTTTGATGAGTTGTTGGCTTCATAGTATCTTGTGATGCAACCTGCCCCACTTCCACCAAAGACCCCTTCTGCTGATAATCCTCTCAGTTTTATTTCAGTTAATTTTATTATCCTGTTGGTTTAATGATACTGTATTTTCCACAAAAGATGGTATGTCTCTACCTTTCATTAATGATTTTTCAATTCTTGCATGAGTTGCCATTTAAATATCATCATTTATTACTTTTTGGATAAAATATTCACAATGATTGTGAAATTAGTTACTCATATTTGGGGCTCTTACCTATCATTCCTTAATTGACCTCTCCCCTCTCACCATCACCCCTTCTTCTGGATTCACTGCAATTACCGGATGAGAAATCTTTACCTGAATAGGATAAAGAGGAGAAAATTGATATTAACCAAGAGTCTTTTATACCCTGACAAATAATCACAATTTAGAATGCTATCTTGTATTAGATTGATTTTCAAGCCAGTTGCCCACACTAGCTGAAAACTAGGACAAGAACACACTAATTCAACCATCTAAAGGTTCAACCCATTGTTTCCACTTGTCACTTTTGAGAATTATTTGACTAAGCTGGACTTAATTTGGTTCCAGACTTACAGACTGAGGGGAAAGGGGTTTCAACTTTCTAGAGCAGGGGAACAAAAGCTCCAAGTATGGCCGGCCATGCTGTTTATAGGCTATGATTTTGAAATCTGAGACCTGACTCGGGGATGGACATACATCCACAGGAAAGCCTAGATTTTCTGTTCTCAAATCC
>NW_005350793.1:0-309 GCF_000412655.1 Myotis brandtii | reverse complement strand
TAATACTATTATTTATATACTAGAGGCCCTGGTGCACGGATTCATGCATCGGTGGGATACCTCAGCCTGGCCTGCAGGGATTGGGCCGAAACCAGCTCTCCAACATTCCCCAAGGGGTTTCAGATTGAGAGAGGGTGTAGGCCAGGCCAAGGGACCTGGTGAATGACCGGGGCTGGGGAGGGACCACAGGATGGCTCCAGGGTGTGTCTGGCCCATCTCTGCCAGCCCCAATGGGCTGGATCCCAACAGCAAGCTAACCTACCAGTCCAAGGGTCTACCCCCTGGTGGTCAGTGTGTGTCATAGCAACT
>NW_005350792.1:0-286 GCF_000412655.1 Myotis brandtii | reverse complement strand
GAGAAACAAGCACAGACTCCCACATGGGGAGGGGAAGGGAGACCCCCCCACCAAGTCCCTCTTTCTTAAGGTTTATAATGGCTGCAGTTCTTTGTTTCTTGGTATCCCCTCTGATTGATCACTAGAGCAGCTGCAGAGCTCAAACCCCACGCGGGGTTCACCTCTTTTTCTCCCTTTCATTTTTTTACTCCCTGTGGCCTTCTTTATTCTGTGAATTGGTGGCTTCCTCTCCCTTATTCTGTAAATGTATACCTTTTGGAAGCTCCCTTCTTCTGTGAATGTATAC
>NW_005350791.1:0-290 GCF_000412655.1 Myotis brandtii | reverse complement strand
ACACATCTATCAACAAGTGAATCTAAAAGTCAAGTGAGTGCTCGCTTCGGCAGCGGCAGCACATATGCCAGTGCACTGGGAGGGGTCCCTCAGCCTGGCTGGCCTGCCTCCGATCCTGCACCAGCAGTCGGACATCCCCTGCCACCCACCGGCCTGACTGCCCCCAAATGCCCCCCCCTCGCCAACCTGAGGTTGGGGGGCTGATTGGGGGTGGGGCTCGCCATGGGGAGGAGGAGGGCCACCTATATAAAACATAAATAAATAAAAATCAAGTGAATAAATAATCTGAT
>NW_005350790.1:0-281 GCF_000412655.1 Myotis brandtii | reverse complement strand
CATCTGCCCCCTGGTGGTCAGTGAATGTCATAATGACTAGTCGTTTGGCCATTCGGTCAATTTGCATATTAGCCTTTATTATATAGGATTTTGGTATATTGAGTAAAATCTATTAAAACACATCAAGAGGCTAATCTTCTAGACGAGGGGTTGACCGACCTTTTCTGTAAAGGGCCAGATAATCTGTAATACAGGCTCTATGAAACATCAGGTCTCTAAAATCTATCATAGACACTAGGTAAAAGAGTGGGATTGGCTGTGTTCCAATAAAACTTTATTTA
>NW_005350789.1:0-521 GCF_000412655.1 Myotis brandtii | reverse complement strand
ATCAGCAGCCCCAGTGGAGGCCTGGAGAGAAATGGAGCCTCAGCTGTTGGCCAGGCTGAGAGAGAAAGAGAGGCAAGTTCTGATCAAGGGCTGCCACAGAGGCTATGGATGAGAACCTGCCTCTCTCTCTGCAGGCCTCTTTCTTGGCCTGATCCACAGTCCCCTAGTCAGTCAGTGCTGGATCAGGGCACCTGCAGTGGCCCCAGTCAGTGCTGGGTCACCATGGCAACCCAGCACTGACTTCTGGTCTGGTAGAGGCTTTGGTGGTAATGGTTGTTACAACTCTGGCTCTTTATTATATAGATAGTAAAGGCAATAACAACATCAGTGGTAAATCTTTTACTAGGTGCTAGACCGTCTACTACCTGCATCACTCATTTAATCTTTGCATAATTCTTGGGATGTAGGTATCACTTTATACACAATGTCCAAAGAGGTTAAGCAGATTGTACAAGATCACACCGTGAGAATGTAGCAGAGGGCAATTTGATTTTGAACTTGAATCTGTCTGATGTCAGAGC
>NW_005350788.1:0-669 GCF_000412655.1 Myotis brandtii | reverse complement strand
AACTGTTTCCACAGTCACAAGTAAATTGGTATATACAGTGAGATGTGGCGCTAATCGGTTCAACTTCTTTGATTGAAGGTAGCGGGAGCCTTTGGGTCCGGTAGATGACCTGTAGTTCAGCTGTGTTGAACGCAGTTTGGATGGCGGTAGTCAAGCTTCTGTTTGTGATACGTGAAGCCTGATCTCCTTTGAAAGGTAGTTCTAAAAATACCTTTTTCTTCTTGACAGTTGGAATTTGTTCTTTTATTGCCCTTGGTTTGCTGTGGGCCTCAATGAACCTCGTTGGATAACCATTGAGCTGGAGCGTTTTCTTTAGCAAGCTCAGCTCGTCGGCCAAACTGTCTTCAGTGCATATACTTCTTGCTCTAGCGAACAGTGTTTGAACCAACGTCCGTTTGTATTTTAAGGGCGTAAAGCTGGAAAAGTTTAGATATTGTCCGGTCCAAGTAGATTTTCTATACACTGAGCGTTTCAGACTCCCGTCGTTCCGACGAGTTATGAGAATGTCCAAGAACGCCAAACTGTTGTTTGATTCAAACTCAACCGTTACTTTCAAATTCGGATGACAATGGTTTAGATGCTGAATCAAATTGTTAGTTATCTCTGCCGAAGGTGAGAATATCAGCGTGTCGTCCACAAACCGTTTGTAATATGACAGTTGATGAATGT
>NW_005350787.1:0-272 GCF_000412655.1 Myotis brandtii | reverse complement strand
TACATAGAACAGACTGACAGCTGTCAGAGGGGAGGGGCTTGAGGGACTGGGTGAAAAAAGGTGAAGGGATTAAGAAAAAAATAAATAAGCAACTTTAACTTCATATTAAGAACCTTAGATGCTTAATCTATAATATCATTTCAATACTATTTTTAAAGAAGTTATGAGGGAAAAAAGCAACTTTAATTTGCATGTTGTACAGAAAAAAATATCACTGTATAATAAAAATTAAAGGTCCCTCTTATACAGTCAAATCTTGTAGTTGGAATCTA
>NW_005350786.1:0-521 GCF_000412655.1 Myotis brandtii | reverse complement strand
ATATTAAAATATCTCTGCTAATTAATTCCTTTTTAATGTCCATGAATTTCGTGCACTGGGCTACTAGTCTATATATATAAAAGCCCAGCGACCTTTACAGCAGAACGACCAAAACAACTGGAAAGACTGGTGGCTATGACACACACTGCCACAACTAACTGGCCTGATTCGAGCCCTGATCGCCCCCCTCCCCCGGCTTGCCTGGCCCGGGATCTGCACCCAACACCTTTGTTGTGAGCCTTTTTGTGAGTCAAATTAATAAATGTGCACTGATTTGATTAGTGAGTCAACATTCAGGTTGAGTCACCTACTGACTCAGTAAACCTGGCCGGAAGAAGGGGGGAAAGCAGCAAGGTGGTGTGAAAGAGGAAGGGGCAGGGGAAGGAGGAAGTAACCAACACAGCAGCTCAAAGACAGGAGCCCTAAATGTCTAAGTGAGGTTATCATGCCCAAATCGAAAGCGCATGAATGAAGTCAAGGAGTAATGGGAAAACCCAGGTTCAGTCTCAGAAAGTAGAGGT
>NW_005350785.1:0-276 GCF_000412655.1 Myotis brandtii | reverse complement strand
ATTAGACTGTAACAACGTAATTCCATCTAATATTAGGACCACTATAGCACCATTATTTCCTAAAAGAGCACTGTGCTTGGGAACAAGCTTCCTTGTTCTAAACGTAGTTAAGAGAGAAACTAAAGACTTGATGAATTTTTTACCCTGGTTTTTATTATCCTGACAAAGACAATCAGAACTTTCATTTCATTAGTTCCGTTTGGTTTTGAAATTGTATTTCATAATGTTTTGAAAAAAATTTTTTTTTTAAATCATCAGCTAATGATGTAACTGGCT
>NW_005350784.1:0-386 GCF_000412655.1 Myotis brandtii | reverse complement strand
TTGCAGATAACATGATATTGTACATAGAAAACCCTAATGATGCCATCAAAAAACTACTAGACTTAATAAATGAATTTGGCAATGTAGCAGGATACAAAACTAAAACCCAGAAATTTATGGCTTTTTTATACACCAACTAGGGGCCCAGTGTATGAATTTGTGCACCTTGAAAGGAACTGTGGGCTGTGAAGCTGCGATGGGCACAGTGGCAGATCTCGGCCTATCCTCCATGACCCCTCCCTACGCCTCCCGCCTTGGTCCCCAGTCTCCTGTCTGCCAGCAGCTCCCTTGCGCTGAAGGCACTGGCCCTGCTCATACCCGCTGACAGTGTGGGGTGATTGGGGACAGCGCCAGCAGCGGGTGCAAATGGTGGCTGCTGCCCCAAT
>NW_005350783.1:0-364 GCF_000412655.1 Myotis brandtii | reverse complement strand
GGTGCACAAATTTGTGCACTGGTGGGGTCCCTCAGGTTGGCCTGCTTCCTCTCACAATCTGGGACCCCTTGGGGGATGTCAGACTGCTGGTTTTGGCCCGATCCCCACAGGCTGGGATCCCTGATCCCCGAAACTGACAGTCTGACATTCCCTGAGGGATGTAGTAGTGGTGCCGGGCACCACCCCCACTCATCCTGGCCCCACTGTGCCTGCCATGGCTGCTCAGTAGCTCACTGCCGCAGAGGCGGGAGAGGCTCATGTCGCCGCCACAGCTGTGCTCGCCAGCCGTGAACCTGGCGTCTGGAGCCCATCAGTCAGCTGAGCGAAGCTCCCACTGTGGGAGTGCACTGACCACCAAGGGGCA
>NW_005350782.1:0-976 GCF_000412655.1 Myotis brandtii | reverse complement strand
GTGACTAAGGCAATTATTATGCACGTACATTTGAGGGAGGGTCATGTAGGGGTTAACCAAACCTTAGACTCTTTACGAGATAAATATTGGGTAATAAATGGAGGGGCCTCTGTAAAGAGGGTATTAAGAACATGTTTGACATGTCGGCGACTAAATGCCCCTTCGATGGGTCAGAGGATGGCCACACTCCCTAAAGCTAGGGTAGCGGACGGGTGGTACCCGTTCCAATATGTAGGTATGGACTATTTCGGGCCTTTCATGGTCAGGAGAGGCAGATTACTAGAGAGAAGGTATGGATGCATATTTACATGCATGCAGTGTAGGGCCATCCACTTGGAGTTAGCACAGTCATTGTCCACTGACTCTTTCATACTAGCGTTAATGAGATTTGTGAACCGTAGGGGAGCGCCACTGGAGATCGCAAGTGACAATGGTGGCAATTTTATAGGAGCAGAGAAGGAGCTGGGAGAGTGGCTCAGAGGCCTAACCCAGGAAACAATCACTAGCCAGTTAGCAGAGAAGAGAATAACGTGGAGATTCAACCCCCCTAACGCTAGCCACCGAGGAGGAATGTGGGAGCGACTGATCAGATCTGTAAGAAAAATACTAAACAGCGTAGCCGGCCGACAGAGCATGGACGAGGAAATGCTCTGGACATACCTGACGCAGGCGGAACGGATTATAAACGATAGACCATTGATGGCGGTTAGGGAGGGAGCGGGCGAGCCTAGACCGATTAGGGCCAGCGATTTGCTTCAGCCTAAGTCAAGTAGTTTCGTGGCGTTTAACCTACCGTTAGAACAACTATTAGAAAGAAGATGGAGGATAGTAAATAGCTTAACGGCGGAGTTTTGGACCAAATGGAAGACGTGCTACTTAAGCTCGCTGCAAGAGAGGCAGAAGTGGTTCCGAAAGGAAAGAGAATTGCGTGAGGGGGACGTGGTAATAACGGAAGTCGAATCGACGCCTAGGACCT
>NW_005350781.1:0-278 GCF_000412655.1 Myotis brandtii | reverse complement strand
GGAATTAAACTGTAAACTCCTGGTTCATAGATCAAGGCTCAACCCCTGAGCCACGCCGGCCGGGCTGGAGACTGGTGCTTAATTCTCGACCGCCTGTCCCCACACCCCCGACAGTGCAGCTCAGGGTACACAGCGCCTTGGAAATCTGTGAGTGGGGGTTTGGCCTGACAGTCCCAGCACGATTTACACACCTTGGCTGCAGTCGGAGAAACAGAACAGAACACGGGCCTGTGAAGACCCTGTGTTGGTTTCTGGTTTTAAAGTCGAGGTGGGCGTGG
>NW_005350780.1:0-326 GCF_000412655.1 Myotis brandtii | reverse complement strand
ATCGGGCCGGCAGGGGAGGGCAGTTGTGGGCGATCGGCCAGCAGGGGAGGGCAGTTGGAGGCGATCGGGCCAGCAGGGGAGCAGTTAGGGGCAATCAGTCAGGCAGGCAGGCGAGCGGTTAGGAGCCAGCGATCCCAGATTGGGAGAGGCGTGTCCGACTGCCGGTTTAGGCCCAATCCCACCCTAAACCGCCAGTCAGACAGCCCCCGAGGGGTCCCGGATTGGGGAGGGTGCAGGCCGGGCTGAGGACAACCCCCACCCCGTGCACGAATTTCGTGCCCCGGGCCTTCAGTAAACAAAATATAACAAAATCCTGTGCCAAGTAG
>NW_005350779.1:0-281 GCF_000412655.1 Myotis brandtii | reverse complement strand
GGCTCGCGAGCCGCAGTTTGCCGACCACTGGTAGGTGGTAGTCATGCCCTCACGCTGTGATGCCCTCACGCTGTCACAATCCATCACCAGGGTGGGCAAGGCTTGACACTGCATGTGCAGCACAGGGGCAGGTCCCGGTGGCTGCTCCGCGTGGCTTCCGCTGGGGTTCCCGCGGCCCTGTGCATGCTGTGGAGGAGGGACTTCCGACTCCGGCCTACCTCCATGGGGCAATCCATCAAGGAGTCCCGGATGGGTGGGCGGGGCCTACCTCTTTGGGGCAA
>NW_005350778.1:0-830 GCF_000412655.1 Myotis brandtii | reverse complement strand
TACCTATTCATGAGGTAAAGCATAGAATTTATGAGTAGGCTTGTAAAAAATTTATAGTAATTTTGTATTGCTACATCATCTATGTAACTGGTCTTCTTTTCTGGTAACTGTAGAAATTGAAGGGGAAAAACCCCCACAAAACACAACAAGATCCCCACCACAGATCGATCTGGAATCACTTCCCTCAGGCCTAGATCCTCCACTGGATCCTTTGTATTCGTTTAACAGACAACAGAAGAGACAATATGTGAAGGATTGTGTAGATGATTAGGACAGGCCTTGTGGTAGCAGATGGCATTTTTGACTGCTAACCTGCACTTGCAATTCGTGCATTCTATTGAAAGAGAGTCTGAGGTGGGAAAAAAGCTAGCTCTGTGCTCAGAAAGAAGGGGGAATACATTTAGTGTACACCTAGCCTCATTTTGCCATCAGAAAACAATGCTCCTAAGTTTTCTGGGAGAAAGATCAAACCATGGAATGTCACCTCTCTCGGAAAACATTTAAGACTATCATGCTGTCCTTGGGAACAGGTACATTGGACCTAATGCCACAATGGAATTACTTACATTTGTGAAACTGGGTCCTTAGGGATTCCACCAGCATTGTTGCAGCTGGCATATATATTTTTGCTGATTCTGAAACTAAACTTGAGATTAATGCTTCTGAAAACTGTGCCTTCAGGGAGGGAAGTAGCAGAGACCCAAACCTTACTGTGAGCTCCACAGTTATCATTTTCTCAGTTTAGAAAGTTCCTAGACCTTGTGTTATATTTATTTCTGCTACCCCCACCCCCTGCTTCTAAAGTACTCTTTCTTTTAGTTGTTCCATTA
>NW_005350777.1:0-308 GCF_000412655.1 Myotis brandtii | reverse complement strand
ACTTCAGAAAGCGGAAGGGAGGAGAGAGGAGAGGGAGAGGGGGGCGGGGGGAGAGAGAGAGAGATGCCCCATCAGGGGATAGAACCCTCAACTTAGGTTTGTGTCCTGACTGAGAATGTACACCTTGCCAGGGCACAAACTGATAAAGGGTAGTCTTTATCAGTTGCTTCTGAGCCTATTTCTACCTGGAAACCTTTTGGCTTTGTTGATTCTCTTTTCATTCTTCATTTATTACAAAAAAGGCCTTTAGTTTCAGCTTTAAAAAATATATAAATCTGTTGATTTTAGAGAGAGGAAAGGAGAAGGAC
>NW_005350776.1:0-741 GCF_000412655.1 Myotis brandtii | reverse complement strand
CACAATAATCATTGCCACTGCCTTCTTACTCATTAGTTTGGGAACTCTTATTTGAAATATGACTAAACTAACAAAAATTGATATGGCTTTTTTATTTGTATAATTATTAAGTTAATAGGAGGGATGCTGCTAACTGATTTGAAAGACATCTTAACTTAATAGCAAGCCACGCATGAGCTATTTAGAGGACTTTGTTTTGTAGATTATAACACTAGTCCAACAGTGTGGAATCTTTCCAATTTCAATAATAAAGGATACTATTTGGAGACTATCAACATAGAACAGTCTCTATTTGGCATGTATTGATTAATTCAATAAGCAGTCATTTATTGTCTGTCACTATTTGCCAGGCTCTGGTAGAGTTAGAACTTAATTAATCTAAAAAATTACACTGTTGAGAATTAAACCAGGAAAACAGATAAACCAGTATGGTCCATAAAAAACCAGGAGGAAAAACTACCCTAAGCTCTAGGAACACAAAGATTAATACAAACTGAAGAAAATTTAGAGTATGCAAGGTTGAATCTTATGTCACCCTTTCCCTCAATGACCCAGCGAAGTGGTACAAGGGGGACATTTGTAGATGCCATACATGTTTGCCTTTAGTTTTGTGCCATATTTTAATGTATTAAGTGGGTTTTTCCACTAACCACTAGGCCCCGGAATAAACTATATACATAAATCCACTTTCTATTCTATTATAGAAAATAGACAATATAAATTCAATGATGGGAAAATTCA
>NW_005350775.1:0-270 GCF_000412655.1 Myotis brandtii | reverse complement strand
CCTTCTTTTTACAGCTGCATAGTATTCCATGGTGTAATATACCACAGCTTTTTTATCCACTCATCTACTGATTGGCACTTAGACTGTTTCCATGTCTTAGCTATTGTAAATTGTGCTGCTATTTTTTATGATTGGTACATACATTTTTTCTGATTGGTGTTTCAGATATCTAAGGAAATATGTCTAGAAATGGGATCACTGTGCCAAGTGGCAGTTCCATATTTAAATTTTTTAGGAAACTCCGTACTGTTTTCCATAATGGCTGCACCA
>NW_005350774.1:0-1134 GCF_000412655.1 Myotis brandtii | reverse complement strand
TAATGTGCAGCCGAGGTTGAGAACCACTGCCCTAGAGGGAGGTTCACATTTTAAATGCAAGAAGCTTTCTTTAAAAGGTCTTTCTAAAGAATCACTTTGTGCTTCTTTGTCCTTAATTCAGCATTTTTTAATTCTGGGGCACTAGAAAAAGTTCATTCAGCCTGCTGAAAGGCCTTCATTTATCAGTTTACAGAAAAAACTCAAGACAAAAAAAAACAATTGTTCCAAATTGAACTAATGTGCCAGGACTACATGTATCTGTACGTTTGGATCCTCACTATCTTGAATAACCAACAGTTAATGGATACTTTACAATTTACCTTTAGCTGCCTCATTACCTACCTAGGAAAATAGCAAGTTATTCAAACAGAATTCTAGAAATTGTTCTCCAAAGCCTTTTATTATGCTTTAACACACAGCCAATGTCAAAACAGTACTCCCAGGACACTAGTACAGAAATTCATCTAATGGCATATTTAACAAAATAGCTGCTTTGAGAAAGAATAAGAGCATGATCTTTTAGAGAAATTATGCTGTGTTATTTCATTTCGTTTCATAAAACACTACCTGAGAGCCAATTCCAGCTAACCTTATGCTTTATTTGCATTTTTTTAGCTTATTAAATGTGAAGGCATTCAGAGGTTGAGTGATATTGCCAGCAAGCTGTATTTCATGTGGAAGATCAGCAGGGGCCTTTTGGAGGGCTTCAATTTTTCTCCGAGTGTCAGGAAATCAGATTATTGCATCCAGCTGCAAGCTGTTTTGATTGAACTGAAAGTCTGATTTAATTTGGTACAAATGGCAAATTACTCCTCTATTTATCCTTGAACTACGTGTACCCACAAAGTACTATATTTCAGGATGTTCTTAAAAGTTTAGGGTTGAAATGTGATTTCTAAAGGTTCCTTCTCTATGCCTAGACCCCTCATAAAATTCCAACAGACTGTGAAGGCCCCAGCAAAGACATAATTTCTGCACTCCCTGTCCTCATGCTGTTTACAGAATGTGTATGTTGATGCAGTGGTTAGATGCATATTGTGAAAGACATGAATATTCTTGACAAAATGGAATAAAGCTTGGAATATTTATTTATCTATAGCACTTAAAGGGCAACTGATTTTAAGATTATGCTAT
>NW_005350773.1:0-285 GCF_000412655.1 Myotis brandtii | reverse complement strand
TGCTCTATCCACTGAGCCAAACCAGTCAGGGCCTTCCTACCTTTCTATGTATGACACCCACCCGTGGAATTTAAGGTTTGTCCCTGCTTCCTACCAAGTGTTCCCAAGGTACCTGCAGGGAGGAAGCATCCGGCTCTTGTCTGGGATTCAGGGCTGATTCAAGAGCAATTTTGCCTGAGGTGACCAAAGTGCCTGCTCTGGGGGGACATGTCTACTCTCTGTTTCCTGGACCCTGTGCTGTGGAGTCTACTGGTGAGGCTGAGCGAGGTGACGCCAGAACATGAC
>NW_005350772.1:0-2736 GCF_000412655.1 Myotis brandtii | reverse complement strand
GGACCAAGACTAACAGTCTATGAAACTGATCTGGGAAAATCATGTACGAAGAGGACATGATACTGTTCTAATGAAGTTGGAGAACCACATTTCCTTCCCTATTCTAAAAACACTCCCCAGATTAAGTGCATATAATTATTTCAAGTCTGAAAAAATCTTGGGGAACTTACTATGAGACAACCAGCTACTTTTTAAAATTTTCTCTTACATACAGAGCTTACATACAGGAGCAATGTATTGAAGCCAGCTTTCCATAGTCAACAAGAAGCTGGGGTGAGATGGGAAAGGATTTATATATCTATTTTATTATTAGATGGAAACCGGCAGATGGCAGTGTCTTAGGCTTTATCCTGGTAATTTTCATTATGTAGTAATGGGCTTTTGGTTAAACCTTGGGGAAATGCAAGATTTAATTATTTCCTATAGCACTTTGATGTAGCTATAGGATGCCGGTAAAGCTTGTTCTATTGCTGAATTTGTGACAACGATCATTTCTTTGCTCTCTGCTACCCTCAGTATAGAAATCCAACAACCACAACACTCTACGCTACTCTAACTGCTTAACCAGAAAAGGAAGAACCACTTTGGGTAAGTGGGAGGGGAGTGTCTTGTGGTTGTTGGATTTTTGCACTGTGGTCAGCTGGTAGCCAGAAATGATCTCAGTCACAAACACAGCAGTGACATGGGCATCTAGTAGTTTATCTAAATAATGTTTAGTGTTTCATACTGTTTACTTTGCAGACTGTATTTCATCGATATTGAAGATATCTCTGTGAAATAGACAAGCAGAGGTGTTGCCATTATTTGTTATGTTTTTTTACTAAGCAATAATTTTATAAGAACTCAAGTATTGACAAAACATAAATTCAGAAATATATCTCTAATATTTAATTATCTAGATTATGGCCTGGTAATTTATTAGGGATGTAGCTCCTTATTAGGGATATAACTACTGTAAGTGGAGTTAAAAATCTAAAGAGTGTTATGGTGTGAGGAGAACCACAAAGTATTTCAACACGGTACCTAGAGGTCTGACTAAATGATTAATTAGATTTGTGACCCTAGGAAGGTCATACTGCCTCTGGGCCTAAATGACTTCATCATAAAAACAGTGGAGTTGAACCAGGTCTCCATCATATCTGCAGTACTATATAATGAAGTGTTTTCAAGTCTAGACTTTGGAATAAGAAAGACTCTAGTTTGAATTTCTTCTTGGTCACTCAGCTGGGTGAACTTGAATAAGTTGTTTAATTTATTGAGCCTCAGTTTCCATACCCCTAAAATGAGGGTAATAAAACATCCATCTTTTCACCTGTTTAAGAAAATCACATGTAATAAATGTAAAATGTTTAGCATAGAACCTGGACTATACTACGTATCCAACAAATATTAACTATCATTATTAGCAAATATGGTTCTAACCTCATGCTGTTAAAGAGCTTCTTTACTGGGCTTTTCTTGTTGGGTTGAACATGCTCCAGATTCTACAGGTGATCTAGACTCTGACAACTCATCATGTAATGCTACTTAGTTGTTAATAAAGCTAGTGAGCAAGAGCTTATTTCATCAGCCCTCTCTGTCTCTCCTGTTCTGAAGGCGTGTAAGGGGCTCTGGCCAGAAGGGGAAGGCAAATATCCAGAAAAGCAAGAAGAGTGTCTTAATCAAAGTCACAGCTGGTGTGAATGTCAGAGCTTTATCTACTGTTCCAAAAGTTTTTGGCTTGCAGCAATGTCCTTGGTCCAGGCTGCAGCTTGCCAACCCAAGTAATATTTCAAAGGTTGATTTAGATTTGGCTGCTCAAAGCATAGATCACTACTCCAACCTCCACGACATTTCCAGCCCAGGGCCCAGATTCTACCATCCTTAAAAGTTATAGCCATGAACAAAGCAGTGGCAGGCTGCTAAATTAAAATGGGAAAGGAATTATTACCCACAAGGAAGTATATCTTCATTATTTCACCAAATTTAGGTCACATTGATTTGGTGATATTTCCCGATGAGATCTGTATTTTAGCATCAGGGTAAAGGTTCAAAAGTGATCCAGTATGGTCCATGTCATCATACGGTCCAAGTGATGAACAGTGTTTTATCCAGCTTTTCTAATATTCCTATTAAAATATCTATGAAGATTCAGAAGAAATAATCACGATAAACATAAAATAATAATAAACATAAATAATAATAACAAACATAATAATCATAAAGACTTAGACCCAATATCCAAATCAGAGACTGACTGAATTTTCACCATCTATCACAGTAGGGGATATAAATGAAAATGACAATTAACGATAAATCCAGTGCGGTAGATACATGTTCCAAAGATGATTATCTCACCCGATGTAGTCTTACAATCTTATGTTGATGCTCCTTCCCTGAATATAGACCTCCTTAGCATGTGCTTTTAACAAATAGAACATAGAAGAAGAGAGTGAAGGAGAGAAACTGCATGATTTCCATGGATTGATTAGAAAAATCAATACTGCTTCCACTTCTCTCCCTTTCTCTCTTATTCTCTCTGTGTGTCACCCTTGGAATTCAACCACTACGTTGTGAGAAAGCTCAGGTCACATAAGGAAGCCACTAGTTGGTTTTATGGTCGACAGCACCAGCTAAGGTCCAAATCAACAGTCAGAGTAATTAGCCACTAGATACATGAATGAGTGAATCTTCTAATGATTCCAGCCCTTTGACTTTGAGATGCCCCAGCTGATGCTGAATGGAGCAGAAATGAGC
>NW_005350771.1:0-378 GCF_000412655.1 Myotis brandtii | reverse complement strand
TAAATGCTTTCTCTGGAGCCTCCACTACCTTCTGACTAATTTTGACACTGCAGTCAGCACACGAGCAACAGTCCCACTAGCAGTGACTCCAGGACTCGAATTCTGTTCCCCATTCCCTTCACCTGAATTGTTCCCTCACATCTGCCTCCTGGGAAAACAACTCCGGATGCTCCCAGCCTGGAGTGTTCTCAGCTTCTCCTGACAGCCAGCAAGGAATGGCAACCTGGGCCCCACCACTGCAGGAAACTCAGTTCTGCCAACAATCAGAATTAGCAAGAAACAGACTGTTCCCTAGACCCTCCAGAAAGGAGCCCAGCCTGCAGACGCTTGGATGTCAGCCAGGCCAGAGCCACGCTGGACTTCCCACCTACAGACATG
>NW_005350770.1:0-293 GCF_000412655.1 Myotis brandtii | reverse complement strand
GAGCTAAACAAAATGGAGATAAGAAATTTATCTGATACTAGAGGCCTGGTGCACGAAATTAATGCACAGGTAGGGTCCCTAAGCCTGGCTGGTGATCAGGGCCGATCTGTGGGCTAACCAGTGGGTGGTCAGGGCCCCCCACTCACACCTGCCTTGGCCGGCCTGGTGTTGCCCACTCACTGGCCCTACCCCCCGCCGCTGCCTGTCTCCTCCCTCTGTGGGGCGACTGGCGGGGCAATCGGGGCATGCCCATTCACACCTGCCTTGGTTGGCCTGGGGCCTGCAGGCTGGGG
>NW_005350769.1:0-271 GCF_000412655.1 Myotis brandtii | reverse complement strand
TTTTTTTTTAAATGAATACAGGAGTCATTTAATCTTCTTAGCTTGTTCCGTAATAGCCAATCAATACAGTGCATTATTGGCTGTAGAAATGCCGCAGACTTAGTTCCATGATGGGCAGCCCTTGTAGGTTATTGGGGGCGACGGGTTGTTTTCTTAAAATGTCACTTTCTAAAATAAATGTTTTTATTGATGTCAGAGAGGAAGAGATGGGGAGAGAGAGAGAGAGAGATGAGAGATCATGAGAGAGAATCATGGATCGGCTGCCTCCTGC
>NW_005350768.1:0-498 GCF_000412655.1 Myotis brandtii | reverse complement strand
ATAATTTATTAGCATATTAAAAGATCTATATAAAAGGAATGCGTTTCCATGCAAAAGACAAAGAAAACTTGGAACAAATAATACTCATGGAATATTCCACCCCAACTCAAGCAGAGGGCTTCTTTTCTTTTCTTTTTTTCTTTTTTAAGACAAATTCTTCCAAGATTTAAAGTACCAAATAATTCTGGTGTTATTTAAACTATTTCAGAGCATAGGAAAAAAGAAGTTGGAGAACAGATTGACCACAAACTCTTGCCTCCACATCCTGACCTAAATCTTAGAAATGGCATAAAAGATATTGCTTAAAGTAATACATTCATAAATGTGTTATAAAACAAAAAATGCATATCAGAAATCGTGAGGAATCCATGAAATACAAAATACACACATGGCGTTGGATTAGCAGAAGAAGCTGTCACCCAGAACAGGTGCGAGGACCGCTAGGACTGGTGGCAATGGCTCTGGAGGTGCTTCGATTAAAGGTGTAATGGCTATAGC
>NW_005350767.1:0-275 GCF_000412655.1 Myotis brandtii | reverse complement strand
CTTATAAATGGGACCCAGAGAACCTTCCTTGCCCCCTCCACCATGTGAAGACAAGAAGAAAGCCTCTATGAAGCAGGAAGTGGGTGGGCCCTCACCAGATACTGAATCCGTGTACACTTTCATTATGGACTTCCCAGGCCCAGAACTGTGAGAAATAAATGTCTGCTGTTCATCAGCCACCCAGTCTATGATATTTTGTTATAGAAGTCTATGAAAATAGACTATGAAAATGTCTAATATCTTACAAGTAGTTATAGAAAGCAGTTTAATTTCCA
>NW_005350766.1:0-742 GCF_000412655.1 Myotis brandtii | reverse complement strand
AAAAACTTCCCCAAATTAACAACAAAACCGTAGCCCTTCGCACGTGTCTCCATCCCCGCCTCTGGCCCTTCGTGCCGTTGTCATGCATGTTATTTCCGTGTCTGCCAGGAGCCTTATCATGTTATTATTTTTGCTTGAAACAGCCCGTTATCTTTTTACCGATTTTAGTCCCTTTTATAATTTAAACGCAGTCAGTCCTCGGAGTCGAAACACTTCCCCGTAGTCACGTGATCACCTCCACACTCAAGACACAAACAGTGTCACCAGCCTGAGGCCCCTCCTGCTGGCTCCCCGCCTCCACGGAGCTGGTTTCTGTCACTGAACTGGAGTCAAACAGAACGTGTCCCTTTGAGTCAGAAAGCGCTTGAGATGCGTTTGTGTTGTTACGTGAATTCGTAGTTTATTCTTTTACTGCTGAATCGTATTGCATTGTTGGGCCGTACCACTCTTTGTTTCTTCGCCAGTTAAAGGATATTTAGGCTGTTCAGCTTTTCGTAATTCTGAGTCCATCTGCTGCAGGCGCCTGTGTACGGGGGTTGCACACACTTCAGCGTTCGTTTTCCTGCATCAATTAGCAGAGCCTCCAGGGGTGGCCTCCCGGGTGCCTGGACTGCAGGGGGCCTCCCCGCCCCCTCTCACAAGGCCCCCCTGGTGGAATGCTCACGAACCAGCCACGCGGGAGCATTCCGGCTGCCCGTGCCCTTGCCGACACTTGGTTTTGTCTTCTTATTCTTAGGCCATT
>NW_005350765.1:0-583 GCF_000412655.1 Myotis brandtii | reverse complement strand
TAGAAAATTAGTGTTGTTAGCAAGAACAAATACAACACGAAAAGGCAAATGAAGGCAGTGCCACGAAGACCTTTTGAGCAGAGTTTTATAGTAAGAAACATGTACGAATAATAAAGCCACAGCCTTGATCTGGCTGAAGAAAAAGCGGATGCCTGAAATTTAAATGGCACATTAAAGAGCGTTCACACCTAATCAGGAGATCATTAACCACAACACGCCCACATTCTCACAGGGATCCTTTTCCACTCTCCCACAATAACCTCCTCTGATCAGACAAACCTGTGGGATCCCCAGGGCAGAGTGCTCCCAATTTAGAGATGAGGAATGTGAGGTACAGAGAGGAGTGTAAATAGCCTCAAATCGCATAGCAAGTTGGTGGGAGAGAAGCAGATCTAAGTCTCCTGAGTCCTTCACTAACATTCCCTCCATGACATCCCGCCTCTAGTGAACTGACAGGGGCTGGAGGGGTGTTTGGCCCCTTGGAACAGAGACTCATGTCGCTGGTTTGGGTTGTGACGTCGGAGTCAGAAAAAGCCGACCACTGATGAATCATCATACACAAGTTCTCAACTACAATAATAAT
>NW_005350764.1:0-498 GCF_000412655.1 Myotis brandtii | reverse complement strand
AATCAATAAAAATATATTTTTTTAAAAAGTAAAAATAGACAAATAGGACTACACCAAGCTCTGAAGCTCTTGTTCATCAAAGGTTGAAAAGCAACCTATGGAATGGGAGAAAATATTTATAAACATAAATCTGATAAGGGGTTAATATCCAGAACATATAAAGGACTCCTAAAACTCAACACCAAAAATATCAAATAACCCAATTTAAAAATAGGCAGAGTGCCCTGGTCAGTCTGGCTCAGTGGTTAGAGTGTCAGCCCTTGGACCAAAGGGTCTCGGGTTTGATTCCCAGTCGAGGGCACGTACCTCAGTTGCAATTTTCCTAGGCCGGGTCGGGGCACATGCGGGAGGCAACTAATCAATGTGTCGATATTTTTCTCTCTCTCTCCCCCTGCTCCCTCTCTTCCACTCTCTTCCTCTAGAACTCAATGGAAAAAATAGCCTCAGGTGAGGATTTTTAAAAAATAAGCAAAGCATTTGAATAAACATTTCTCCAAA
>NW_005350763.1:0-292 GCF_000412655.1 Myotis brandtii | reverse complement strand
TGTATGTATGAGTGTGTGTGTATGCATGAGTGTGTGTGTATATGAGTGTGTGTGAGTGTGTGAGTGTGTATGTATGAGTGTGTGTGTATGCATGAGTGTGTGTATGTGAGTGTGTGTATGCATGTGAGTGTGTGTATGTGTGTATATGCATGTGAGTGTGTGAGTGTGTGTGAATGCACGTGAGTGTGTGTATGTATATGCATGTGTGTGTGTGAGTGTGTGTATGCATGTGTGTGTGTAAGTGTGTGTGCGAGTGTGTATGTGTATGTGAGTGTGTGTGTGAGTGTGTGTG
>NW_005350762.1:0-287 GCF_000412655.1 Myotis brandtii | reverse complement strand
GCAACCAATGGATGTGTCTTTCTCACATCCATGTTTCTCTCTGTCTCTGTCTCTCTCCCTTCTACTCTCTCTAAAATCAATGGAAAAATATCCTCAGGGAGGGATTCATAAAAAAAAGAAAAAAAAAGAAAAAAAGAAAAGAAAGGAAAGCACTTTCCTGGTTGGTCATTGTCTCCACTGTGGCCCTGAGCCGGACAGGCCTGCGGCTGGGCCCACGGGGGCCGGGGAGGGGCTCAGGCTGGCGGTTGCATTTCTGCCGAATGTGGGCACTGGGCAAGGTGTCCCCT
>NW_005350761.1:0-312 GCF_000412655.1 Myotis brandtii | reverse complement strand
CCTCTCTGAAATCAATAGAAACATACTTTAAAAAAAATAGTTACTAATTTGATATGCAAATAATAGAACATTATTTTTATTTGTATTTTTGAATTATTAATGAATTTGAATATTTTTAATATCAGTTTCTGTGCTGGTGGCATTCTCTTTTAGATTTGTTTATCTTGGCAATGGACAAGGCCAGCAGTATTTTCAACTTTGAGCTTTTGGATTTTCTTATTAATTAAAAAAATATATTTGTTATAATGGTTATATTGCTTCCTTTCCACATTTGCTGAAATGTGGAAAAAGACAGGAAAAAGAGGAACTGTC
>NW_005350760.1:0-234 GCF_000412655.1 Myotis brandtii | reverse complement strand
AGCAGGAGGAATGGGACGCAGCCTTGGTTTTCAGTTCTGCCCAGAGAACAGCTTTGACTGGGAACTTAGACCCATTCTAGGGAACAGACACCTTTTCCTGCCCGTAGTTCAGCTGCTCATGTGGACCAGGAGGACAGCCCTCAGGAAGGAAGGTCTAGATGTACCAGACGTAGGAGATTATTCCACAGGCCTGGGGCTGGCTTCCTACAAACCCGGTGGGGGCGCCAGAATCCA
>NW_005350759.1:0-948 GCF_000412655.1 Myotis brandtii | reverse complement strand
TTTATATTTCATGTCTAGTCTCTTTATTAATTTATGTTGCAACCCCTTCTCCAGATTCCTGAACCCTAATAAAGGCGGATAAAACCCCGGCACCATGCCTTCCCTCTGCTTGATTCTATGTGGCATGGGACACAGTCTGCATTTCCCAGCTCCCGTATCAGCTGGCTTCCATCTGGGTGTAGTCAGTGGGAGCTCCTGATGGGAGATTGTAGGGTAGGAGGAAGGGAGAAGCAGGGGTATTCCTTCTCCCTCCTTTTTTGGGTGAAATGTCCAGAGCAGCCACTTCCCCTCCTCGGCACCAGCTTCCTTCAGGCATGTCCACCATGGTCTGGGTTCAACAAGTGAGACCAGCAACTCGGCTTGGGGAACGCCGCCTCCTCCCTCCCCCTTCTAATTCCACATCTCTGGGTGGCCTCATCACCTCCTGTGTGGTGTCTTCCTTCTTCTTTCTCTTCCGTAGCCATTTTCTGGAATTAGATCCCCTCTGTTTTAAATACTTAGAGAGCTGTTTTCTGGTTGGACTCTGACTTCTGCAGTGAGTGAAACACACTTGTCTGATGGGATCTATTTTCTCAATAAAAGATTCATCAAGAAATCAGGTGAGGGGGGAATGAAGTTTAGACCAGAGAGAAGATTGGTTCTGAATGTTGGTGGCTCTTAGCCCAATATCTAGTGAATACGTGTTCCATAAATGTGGCTATGAGGAGGAGGAGTATTTGCTTTCTACATGGACAAGCATGCCTTTGCCTGGAAGAGAGGTTAGAAAGATCTAGTGGTTTCTATTAACAATTGGCAGCCCCTCTAGTTCCCAGAGCCTGGTTCTGAGTGCTGGGAAGATCTGACCTCAGCTTGGATTGCCAGGAAAGGCTGGTCCCTCTGCACACAGTGCCCCGCAATGAGGATCGGATTTTTCCACCTTCACGATCTGGAGTGAGAACTCCTCCTCCT
>NW_005350758.1:0-557 GCF_000412655.1 Myotis brandtii | reverse complement strand
TTTTTTAACAAAGGAGTTTCATCTTATTCTGCATTATCAAGATCATCCTGTATAGACTACGTGGATGACACCAGGGGTTCTGTGCAGCAACCTCACAGTGTGATCTGTCCCTAAATTCCTAACTGGGCAGGTCATGGTGAGTAGTCACTACCCAGGCATATAACTTTTATGGAGAGAAAGGTTTATCTTTGCCTGATGCAAGCCCTCTTCATTGTTTCTGTGCATCTAGGTTAACACACCTTGGAAATAAGCCACAACCACCACCCTCAAAAGAGTACATCATCTTGTTAACTACCTTGTAATGCAATCCCTGCTTTGCTTTCTCCCACCTCCATGTAATCTTCCCTAAATTTCCTTCTTAATCTCAAATGTATCATGGAAGAAGCTGCAAAACTCTTGTTCTCAGTCATGTGTCCACAATTGGCTCAAATAAACTCATAAAATTACTCCATAGGTTTGGACATTTCTTACATTGACAGGATTTACCAGACCCTTGATAAGAGTATTATTTGAATTGTTCTAGGAGTTATTCTAGCCAAGGTCTGTAGCTGATTCAT
>NW_005350757.1:0-268 GCF_000412655.1 Myotis brandtii | reverse complement strand
GCTTTTCTTTTTTCCTGCCTAGGAGACCAAGAGATTAAACTCGACAGCTGGATTTATATGACCATAGTTGGGGAAAGATAGTTTCTTACTCAGAGCTGAGTTAAACTAAAATGCTAATAGTCATTTAAAAGGTATCTCTGAAGAGTGAAAGAGATTTGTACATACTACCTGGTTTTTTTCTAACTATATATGGAAAATGTATTATTTTGATAATGAGGATAAAGCAATTACAATCTCTTATTTTACATTTATTTATTTATTTATTTAT
>NW_005350756.1:0-290 GCF_000412655.1 Myotis brandtii | reverse complement strand
CTCTCTCTCTCTAAAATCAATAAAAACATTTAAAAAACTAACACAGTCCTCTGTGAGCTGCCACACCAGAGGAGCCAGCCCTGCGCAGAGGGTGATCAGGGCGAATGTGAGGTGAGTCTGTGGGACCAGATCCCGAGTCCTCATTGCCCGTGGCTCTCTGCCTGAGTTTTAGTCCACAGCTAGTGGGGGAGATAGTGAAGGTTTTTAAGTAGGAAAATAAAACTACATAATTTACATTCATTAAAGATAACTTCCCCCTTCCTTCAAAATGGTCCAGGGAGAGAAACACT
>NW_005350755.1:0-620 GCF_000412655.1 Myotis brandtii | reverse complement strand
CCCATACATCACACTGAGGGTGCCAGCGGGTGCGGGATGGAGCCTGGACTTCAGACTCCACTGATGGGGCTGCCTTTCTGGTCCCGGAATTGCCAGGTGATGGCCCTGCAGCCCAAGGTGTGGCTCCAGGAGGAGGCTCCAGCTCTGTCCTGCCATCTGCAGGCCTCCGCCTCCCAGATCCTCCGGAAGTAACAGTCTGAGGCTTCTTCTACAGCAGTAGTTCTCAACTTTCTGGCCCTTTAAATGCAGTTCCTCATGTTGTGACCCAACCATAAAATTATTTTCGTTGCTACTTCATAACTGTAATGTTGCTACTGTTACGAATCGTAATGTAAATATCTGATATGCAGGATGGTCTTAGGCGACCCCTGTGAAAGGGTCGTTCGACCGCCAAAGGGGTCGCAACCCACAGGTTGAGAACTGCTGTTCTACGGGGAAGAGTAAGCAGTAGCATCAGACAGCTGGTTTCCCAAGCGCCTGCCTGGTCCTGCCCTACACAGGGCCTGGAGCATCCTGAGAAAGAGGCAGGGCCAGGCTCAGGGGGAGTGTCAGACAGGGAGGTAGCCCCAACATCAAAGAGCTTCCAGTGCCACAGGGAGGGCAGAGCTTTGACCTCAGGC
>NW_005350754.1:0-507 GCF_000412655.1 Myotis brandtii | reverse complement strand
CGACGCTCTATCCACTGAGCCACACCGGTCAGGGCTCGAGGAGTCTGTTTTTATTTTGTTTGTGAGATTATATGACATGTGTCTCTCTCCCACCGGCCTATTTCTCTCAGCATCATGCCCTCCAGGTCCCTCCGTCCCGTCTCAAACGGTAAGAGGTCCCACCTTTTTCACGGCTGCATAGTATTCCACGGTGTCGATGGACCTCGGCTGTTTTTAATGCCGATGGGCACCTGGGCTGTTTCCAGATCTTAGCGCTTGTCCATGGCGCTGCTATGAATATAGGGGGGGGGGCTATACCCTTTCTGATGGGTGTTTCTGGCTTCTGGGGATCTATTCCTAGAAGTGGGGGTCCCTGGGTCCAACGGGAGTTCCCTGTTGAATTATTTGGGGCAACTCCATCCTGTTCTCCACGGTGGCTGCCCCCGTCTGCCTTCCCACCAGCAGCGAACAAGGGCTCCCTTCTCTCCGCAGCCTCGCCAGCACTGGTCGTCTGTCGATTTTTAAAAA
>NW_005350753.1:0-1051 GCF_000412655.1 Myotis brandtii | reverse complement strand
TACCTTGCCCTTTAAGAAAACATTTGCTGACTCCTGCTACCAGTATAAGGAATCATTATGTAGCCCATCAGCAGTTCATAAGGATTTTCTCTACAGCAGTAATTTTCTGTTCTTTATTATTTTGGAGAGGAGTCACATGATAGTTGTTAGAATATAAAAGATAATGGTGCAGCCAAAAAGCAGAAAGATTTTAGTAATTTACAGATGTTAAATCTCTGCCTCAGGAATAAGAAGAAGGTTGATTTACAATTTATTTAAATGATGGTAATTTGATACCTGTAATATGTGATATTTTCTGTAACTTGGAGTATTACTTCACCTTCAGTATTCAGCAATAAATCTTGCTATGGCTTTAAGGATTAGGAGACCGATTAACTACATAAGTAACTATGCTGTACTTAGTAGATAGGAATCTATTAGAAATTTTTCATTTTTCTCCAGGACTTCATTTTTCCTTTATTCATTTACTCATTTATTTATTCTGGCCAAAAAAGAAATTCACTTCAAAAAGCTGTATTGCTGAGAAGTATGGTGAAAGCATAACTCACCAAAATTAGACAATTCAAAGATAAGGCTGTTTCTCACTCACCCCTAATGTTTCATTGACTTGTACCTTTCTCCTTTGCATAGCAGAAGTCAGGATGAGTTATGCCCTAAGTCAGGTTAACTTAACACATGACAATTAGTTCCATGTGACTGGTGAAAAGTATTGTTATCCACAAAACACACCTAGTTTTGAGACCCTATCATCTTGTAAACATAATGATGCCATTATCATATCAATGTGATTCCAAAAATTGCTTTTTAGGTTTTTTTGTTATTCAGTGCTAAGATAAAACTTTTTTAACTAGTTGGACTTTCATTGAGGTTGCTTGAGAATCGTGAGTAAATCTTTTCACTAAAATACTGGGACCAAGTTGAGAAAGCATTGAGGTATTGCTTGGAAACCTGAGGATGACACTATTTTTTCCTTCTCTCTTCCCACTGTGTTTTTGATTTTAAGCCTTCCCATTTCCCTTGGTTTGTCCTGGAATCAGACAGATGGGAGCTT
>NW_005350752.1:0-583 GCF_000412655.1 Myotis brandtii | reverse complement strand
ATTAGGGCCTCATTCCTGTGGGATCGGGACCCACCCCAGTGACCCCCATGTTACCGGCATCCCCTCTTCAATGACCCTCCTCCCAGTACAGCGCCATCTGAGGCCCTGGGGGCTGGGACTCCCACCTGCGAATTTTTTGGGGGGACACCGTCGAGGCCTGGAGTGTCTGTCTCAACGTTTGCACCAATAGCATCACTCGCATCATGAGGACTCTGGGTTACCCCTGTCCCCCCCCCCAAAAAAAACACTCCCGTGACCAAGACTCCCTAAAAAAATTGTAAATCACAGACAGCCAGGCTCTAGCCAGTGTGGCTCAGTGGATAGAGCGTCGGCCTGCTGACTGAAGGGTCCCGGGTTCGATTCCCGGTCAAGGGCATGTACCTCGGTTGCGGGCTCCTCCAACCTGGTTTTCCCCGGATTGCAACAATGTTTCTCTCCCTCCTGGGTTGCAACAATGTTTCACTCCCTCCTTGGTTGCAACAATGTTTCGCTCCCTCCCATGTTGCAACAATGTTTCGCTCCCTCCTGGGTTGCAACAATGTTTCACTCCCTCCCGGATTGCGACAGTGTTTCGCTCGCTCCG
>NW_005350751.1:0-201 GCF_000412655.1 Myotis brandtii | reverse complement strand
GAACAAAGTTGGAGGGAATCATAATACCAGATATCAAGCTCTATTACCAAGCCCCAGTTCTCAAAACTGCCTGATACTGGCACAAGAACAGACATATAGACCAATGGAACAGAACAGAGAACCCAGATATCGACCAGAGCCATTATGCTCAATTAATATTTGACAAAGGTGCCAAAACCGGTTTGGCTCAGTGGATAGAGC
>NW_005350750.1:0-293 GCF_000412655.1 Myotis brandtii | reverse complement strand
ACCTGCCAGAATGGTTCCTATCAATAAATCAACAAACCACAACTGCTAGCAAGGTTGTGGAGACAAGGAAACCCTAGGGCACTGTTGCTGGGAATGCAAACTGGAGCAGCCACTGTGGACAACAGCATGGAGTTTTCTCAAAAATTTTAAAATGGAACTGCCTTTTGACGCAGTGATCCCTCTTCTGGAAATATATCCTACGAATCCCAAATATCGAGTTCAAAGTAAGGTTTCAATGGTTCTCAACTGAAAGAATTAAAAAGAGAACAAGAAAAGCCCAGAGTAAGTAGAAG
>NW_005350749.1:0-488 GCF_000412655.1 Myotis brandtii | reverse complement strand
AGAATTAAATGATGATGCACTAAAGAGCTGAACACAAGTAGAGAGTTAGTTGAGGGTGGCAGGGAACCTGATGAGAGGCTGGGAAAGAAGACAGACACCCGAAAAGCTTGGTGAGGTCTGACTAAACCACGATCCACTATAGCCTCCTGTGCAATGTTGCCTGGGACTGTGGTCTTGGAGCAGAGAATAAAACCTGGATTAAATAGACGATCCTCCCATGCAGAGAACTGGTCCTGTTCCTCATGTAAATGGGCAAAGGGAGGGCTGTGAGGTGGAGCTGAGCTCACATTGCCAACTGGAGGGAAAGGAGTTGACTCAGGCAGGGAGCTCTAAGCTACACGGGAGACACTGATTAGTTTCTTCACTGGAACCCCGGGTTCAGCCAAATCCTGCAATTTACCCTCTTATTTTAAACGAAAGGACTTATGGTGTTTCTATTATTTTCCCTTTCAGCATTTGATTTACACCATAATTCTGGAGAAGAACAT
>NW_005350748.1:0-305 GCF_000412655.1 Myotis brandtii | reverse complement strand
TAGAAACATCGATGAGAGAGAAACATCTATCAGCTCCCTCCTGCATACATCCTTCTGGGGATGTGCCCGCAACCAAGGTACATGCCCCTGACCGGAATCAAACCTGGGACCTTTCATTCCAAAGGCCGACACTCCATCCACTGAGCCAAACCAGTTATGGCAATGATGGCAATTTAAATATGAGTTTGTTTTTTGCAAACTTCTTGAAATGACAGCTACTGCATGTGTTGTACTTGACACAATTGGTTCACATCTAAAAGAGCATAACATCTCTTGGGAAAAGGTTTGTGGTGTTTGCACAGATG
>NW_005350747.1:0-546 GCF_000412655.1 Myotis brandtii | reverse complement strand
GGCCGCTGACATATGTTTCGTGTGTTCCTAAAAGTCACCCAAAGGGTGACTGTGGGCCCGGGAAGCGCACGGCTACCCGCGGGAGGGGAGAAGAGCACGGGCCGGCCGTGGGCCTGTCCTTGGGGAGCTCTTGGTGTGGGGCCTCCCAGACGCCGACCCTAAGACAAGGACTAAATGCAAATGATCGATCTGTGAGCCGATCCCAGGGGATCATGCAGAGGAGCGGGGAAGCGAGATGGGGAAGAGAAGGAGCCCCTGGAGATAGCGTTATCAGGGCAGTTGCCTTGGTGGGCAAGCAGAGCTCAACCCCTGCAGGGAACTCTCCGAGACAGCGTGGAGCGGGCCTCAGTCTTCCCAGAGAAGGGGAGGGAGCTGGGGTACCTGTCCTCCAATTCTCCGTCCTTCCTGACTCGGTTCTCGCACGTGCATGTGGGCACCAGTGTGTTCCTGCGGCCAGGACAATGCATGTGCAGGAAAGCAGCCTTTGTTGGGGAGAGGTGATTGTCAGGGAGATAAGGGCGGTGTCCGCTCCTGGGGCCGCCCATT
>NW_005350746.1:0-271 GCF_000412655.1 Myotis brandtii | reverse complement strand
GGGCGTGCAGGAGGCAGCCGGTCTGTGATGCTCTCTCCTCATGGTTGTCTCTCTCCCTCTCCCTCTCCCTCTCTCACAAAAATGGACACGCATTTAAAATGTGTTAAAGGAAAATACGGATGTGCAGTCCTTAGGGAGACAAAGCCAGGGTCTCTGAGCCGAGCATAAAAGCGCAGGGAAAGCTGTGTTTAAAAAGTGTCGCTTCCAGAAGCCAAACATGAATGTTAAAAAGCGAAGGGCACCCACCAGGCTCTTTCCCAAACACAAACGC
>NW_005350745.1:0-277 GCF_000412655.1 Myotis brandtii | reverse complement strand
ATGGTGAGTCTTTTCTCAGATGTATATTTACTGTGCCCATATCTTTCTGATCATATGTTCTGCCTAATGTTTTATGAGTTTTGGCAATCTTCTGTAACAAAAAGACAATGGGATAACAAATATGGATGTTAGAATTTCACTCATTTTGTGCCTTTTTGATTTAGGAAATTAATTTTTGTATTGGTATAATGTGTTTTAATAATTTTCACCTTTTAAAAATATATTTTTTTTAGAGATTTAAAAAATATTTTTTAAATATATTTTATTGATTTTTTTA
>NW_005350744.1:0-710 GCF_000412655.1 Myotis brandtii | reverse complement strand
TTCTTAAATGTGGAAGCCAGACTCCCATTCCGCAGTGTGTGCCTGGTCAGGGCCGGCATTCGTTCTGACATGGCACCAGGGACCTCAAGAGAAGCCAGTGGCTGTTCTCTCCAACGTTTGGGAGGAGGGAAGTACCTTCCCTCAAATATCTCTCACTTCCTCTTATCAGCCTGCTTGTATATGCAACTACATTCCTACTCATCTCAGCCTGTGCCCAAGCCTTAATTTAATTCACGGTTCAGTTGCCTTCCCATTCTGTGCCCATTGCTGGGCAAGGCGCTGTGCTAGAGGAACGGTGGGCACTGACCTGTACCAACCCGATCGGTCTCATTCAGCTTTTTGGGGAAAGTATTGGTAACTTCCAACAGCTGGAAACTGGTAAGGGTGATAGAACTCTTGGACTGGGACACCCATATGCAGATGCCCAGGCCCCGCCTGAGAATGTATGTAGTAAGCCCGGAGGCACAAAGGAGTCATATGACCTGTCCTTAGGCTTGATGGCATCCTGGCTCCAGGCCCCTGGAGTGCTCCCACAGCGCCTCGCCTGGGCGGTTCACTGGAGGCAAAGAGGCAGGAATGGAACTTCGGGATCCAGCCAGCATCCAGCCAGATGCAGAGGAGGAGGACCTGAGTCAGCAGCCGGGCCCAGGACAATTTCTGCAGCGAGCCTCGGGCGCCACTCCTAACCGCACAGCCTGGGGGCCCGCTGG
>NW_005350743.1:0-468 GCF_000412655.1 Myotis brandtii | reverse complement strand
AGAATTATTATTCAATTTATTAATCTAGAATTGTAACATCTGCAGAGAATGCTAGTACTTCTGGCCATGTTGGCAACACAAACATTTCTCAGTGGCCTCTCTGGCCAGCATCTTCTTAGCTCCTGAGGTTTTCCCCATTAATCATGCCAGACCCAGGAGAAGAATGGGTGAGCTAAGAAGACAAATCTCCGAGAGTGAAAGTTTTTGCTTTGGGCAAAGCAAAAAGAAGGAAAATTTATACCTACACACTCCAGACAAGTCTAAAATAGTAAGATGATTGTTTTCCCAATTATAAGGAAACTAATTGCCAAATATTTATCATGTGTCATGCAGTGACATTTGTCTAAAACCTCAAGTAATCTTCCAAAATGTTATGTGATGTATGTATTCTTCATTCCCACTTTATGAATTAAAAAATTGAAAGTCGGAGAATTTATCATTCCATCAAGATTCATAGTTAGAATTTGG
>NW_005350742.1:0-313 GCF_000412655.1 Myotis brandtii | reverse complement strand
CTAAGTGTCCAGTTGTCCAGTCAGCCGTTCAACCAATTCAAGCGTAATATGCTAAGGATATGCTAAGGCTGCTCAACTGCTCGCTATGACATGCACTGACCACCAGGGGGCAGATGCTCCCACCTGTAGGTTAGCTTGCTGCTGGGGTCGGCTGATCAGGGACTGAGCGAGATGGTCTGAACTCACCTTGGAGCCCTCCTTTGGCCCCTCCCCAGCTGGCGAACCTCCTGCATCCCTCCCTGACCCTGATCATGCACTGGTGGGGTCCCTCAGCCAGGACCCCTCAGGGGATGTTAGAGAGCTGGTTTCGGCC
>NW_005350741.1:0-276 GCF_000412655.1 Myotis brandtii | reverse complement strand
CCTCTCTGAAATCAATAAAAATACATTTTCTAAAAAAGAAATATATATACCATATATTCTTTACTATAGGGAAAGTAAAGTAAAAATAGAATTTAGAACAGTATGCAAATTTTTATACAAAAATGTGTTTTTATAATGAAAGTAGGCACAGAACTCTAAAACAAGATAAACCAAAATGCCATTGTATGTTTTTATGTATTTTAAATATTTTACTGTTGCAGTAATTCCTTAATAAATATTAACAATTTCTAATTTTAATAAAATGTATAGCATGTT
>NW_005350740.1:0-267 GCF_000412655.1 Myotis brandtii | reverse complement strand
TTTTATTAACCAATGTCACCCAAATAAATTCAATAAATTATAAAAATGAATAAATGCTTACCAAAAGGAAAAAAAGAAAGGAAGCAATAGTAAAGCAAGGATTGTAGACAAAACATGACCAATTAACAATGATGTTTCTAAAACTATATGTATATCTTTATTAATTTATCTGAGAATATATAGGGGTAGGCAAAGTAGGTTTATAGTTGTGAGTATTCAAAAGAGTTTATTCTTATACTAGAGGACCGGTGCACAAAAATTTGTGCA
>NW_005350739.1:0-542 GCF_000412655.1 Myotis brandtii | reverse complement strand
GGGCGGGGCTGGCCCGCCTCCTCGGCCGAGCGCAGGCCCGGAGAGGAGACTGCAGGCATGCTTCCCACAGAAGCAGCATGGCTCCCTCCCGCCTCCCATGGGCGGCTCACTTCCACCTCCCAAGGAAGCTGCATGGCTCCCGTGGAAGCAGCGCGGCTCCTGGCGGCTTCCGTGGAAGCAGCAGGCAGCTTACTGCACGCGATATCTCGCGATGGGCTACTAGTCTTTTATAAAACTGCCAATTCAACACCCTTGATCTGGCCAGCTCGCTCTTACCTGTGCACGTCTCTCTCCAGTCCTCTTTTGGACTGTTTATTTTGTGCAGACTGAGATGTTTTTCTCTACTTACCTCCAACCTTCTGTTTCTGCCATTGCCTCTGATGCTACCAGTCGAACTTTCTAGGTTCCCAGAGCCTAATCAGGGCTCCAGGGAAGGATGAAGTGCTTATAACTATGCCTTGCTTCCACTGTCACCTTGGTTTCCAAGGAAAGGCAACATAAGAGCGAGGAAAGGAGGGATCACAGGGCAGCATGAATTGTGT
>NW_005350738.1:0-414 GCF_000412655.1 Myotis brandtii | reverse complement strand
TTCAGTCTTTGCTCTGCATCTGCATATGCAAATTAACCACCTTTTTGTTGGGTTAATTTGCATACTCATCCTGATTGGCTTGTGGGCGTGGCAGAGTGACACCAATTTGCATCTTTCTCTTTTATTAGTATAGATAGTATAGAGGCCTGGTGCACAGGTGGTCTGCCCTGAAGGTGTTTTCGGATCAGGGTGGGGGTCCACTTGGGGGGTGGGACTGGCCTAGGTGAGGGGCCTGGGGTGGTTTGCAGGCCGGCCACGGCCCCATTGGGGTGGGGGGTCTCTGCTGGGGGGTATGGCCAGCCTGGGTGAGGGGCTGAGGGCCGTTTGCAGGCTGGCCACACCCCCATCAGGATGAGGGTCCCCGCTGGGGTGTGGTGGGCCTGGGTGAGGGGCTGAGGGCTGTTTTCAGGCTGG
>NW_005350737.1:0-970 GCF_000412655.1 Myotis brandtii | reverse complement strand
CTCTCTGTAAAAAATCAATAAAATATATATTAAAAACTGCAGTGATTATTCAAAAGACAACTTACCCACTGGTTCCTTTTGATTCTGAAAAAGAATTTTGCTATTACTGCCATCCATGTTTGCCATGTTGATTGTGTTTCCATCTGTCCAGTAAAGTTTCCTTAATTCAGAAAAGATATGGATTAAAAATATTAGATGTATATCTCCTTGTTGACTAGAAATATACATGAAAGAACAAAATCAATGTTAAAGTAAATTTTTGGCCCAGCGTTAATTTCTTATAGGAAGGTCCCAAATAGTTGAGCCACTTGCTTATAGTAACCTTCATATTTGCCTGGGAAGAGAGCATCACTCTTGCTTTTTCCTATAACTGAAGGACAATTTTCTATCTCACTTCTTTTTACCTCCTACATTCACAATTGAATATTTAACTATGACTACAGTAAATTCTTCCCATTAAAAGTAATGCATCAATATTGAGTTATCTTGGCTTTGATAAATCAGGCATCTTAGAAAGGAACTGTCATTTCAACCATCCCCATGGAAAGTGCTAGGAAGAAAGAATTTATTTTAGCCCTACACAAGCTTTCTATGTGGGTACATGCTGACTAACCAGTAAATGGGAGAGTCTAATCTATTTATGATAGCAACATGTGGTAAATGTTATTAACAATTTGTTCTTGAAAAGAAATCACTGACTGTTTCATGCATTTTAAAAATTGTGATTCCTTAAAAACAAAAAATAATGAGATTTTATAATAATGTATAAGAATCTGATTTTAAGCAAATAACAAAAATCTCTAACCAGGGATCCCTTTTACAATTTCCATATTCACATTTGCTTTTCTGACTCTATAACATATATATGTCCCCTTAATTAGACTAAGATTTTTTATTTTATTTTCAGGTACAGTAGATATTGAATATTATTTAATATTAGTTTCAGGTATACAGCATAGTGGTTAGACAA
>NW_005350736.1:0-378 GCF_000412655.1 Myotis brandtii | reverse complement strand
TATTTGAGAATATTTACTTTATATCTAACTAGAGGCCCGGTGCACAGATTGGTGCACCAGTGAGGTCCCTCAGCCTGGCCTGCGCCCTCTGGCAACCTGGGACCCCACAGGGATCAGCCGAAACCGGTAGTACAACATCCCCTGAGGGATGTAGTAGTGCACAAAGCAGCAGGTGGCCAGGGAGGAGCCCGATCCAAGGCCAGGCGCCATGTAGCTCCCGAACATCCCAGCCCCGTTGCGCCTGCCGCCTCCACCGCCTCCGCTCGGTAGCACTTCAGCAGAGGCTGGAGAGGCTCGCACCACTGCAGCTGTGCTCACCAGCCTGAGCTCCGAGTCTGGTGCCCATAGGTCAGCTGAGCGGCACTCCCTCTGTGGGAG
>NW_005350735.1:0-281 GCF_000412655.1 Myotis brandtii | reverse complement strand
GATGTCTGTTTTGTCTTTTAGTTTTATTTTTGAAGTGATTGTGCGCTGCAGCAATTTCCGGTGTTTGCCTATGCCGCCATCTTGGTTTCTCTCTCTTTGCAGTGTTTTAGTTAGTTCATGGGTACTTACCTTTCAAAGAAATAAGATTTATAAAATTTAGGAATAGAAAGACAAAGTTTTTAACATTATATAATTTTTAGAACACTTATATTAATCTCTACATAAATGAAATGAAAGATTTATTACTAATCTACACTAATAAAAGAGAAACATGCAAATTA
>NW_005350734.1:0-1846 GCF_000412655.1 Myotis brandtii | reverse complement strand
TCTCTCTCCATCTCCCTTCCTCTCTGAAATCTATATATATTTTTTAAATATATCCTCAAGTGAGGAATAATAATAATCACAATAATACATTGCTGAGAAGCAACAAATTCTCCTGTGTGTAGAGTGTCTGAAATCCAGACTGTCTTCCAACTTTGTCTCCTGTTTCTCTTCTGCCCTCTCCGGTCTGACGTAGGCCAAGGAGGTGACAAAGAGAACTACAAACATCATGTGAAGAAAAGGTTCGCCACAGTGTTGGGTGTACACCACAGTTTCAAAACCTTTGCCGCTGATTGTCCACAAATGCAAATGTTGTCTGGTGCTTTCGCTCCAGACCAGCAGGGCTTCCGGCCACTCACCGTGGTCCTGCACGGAACACCGGGGGTCGGGAAGTCGGCTCTGGCCAGAAGAATCCTGCTGCACTGGGCCCGTGGGGAGCTCTACCCGGGTGTGTTCTCCTACGTCTTCTTCCTCGATGCCCGAGACATACCATGGAGGAGGAGAAGCAGTTTCACGGAGTTAATTTCCAGGGAGTGGCCAGACTCTGAGGTCCCCGTGGCAAACATCATGTCCCAACCAGACAGGCTCTTGTTTGTGGTTGACGGTTTTGACGACCTGGATGTTGCCTCCGAAAATGCTGACCTGAACGTCTGTGACAACTGGACAGAGAAGCGGCCTGTGGCCGACCTGATGTGCAGTCTGCTGAAGAAGGCCCTGCTGCCCGAGTCCTCTCTGATCGTCACCGTCAGAGACGAGAGCCTGGAAAAGCTCTGCTCGATGCTCGTCTCTCCCCGCTACCTCTTCATTGAAGGAATCACGATGGAGAAAAGGATCCAGGTGTTCCTCAAGCACGTCAAGAACGAGGACCAGAAAACGCAGGTCCTGCACTCGGTGCTGGACAACCACGTGCTGATTGATAGGTGCCAGGTGTCCGTCACGTGGTGGCTGCTCTGCCGGGCTCTTGAGCTACAGACGTCCTCAGGGAAGGGCCTGCCCCCTACCTGCCAGGTCCTCACGGGCTTGTACGTCACCTTCGTGGTCCATCAGCTCGCCCCTCGAGATGGCCCGGGATGCTGCCTCAGTCCGGACGAACGCGTGGTGCTGAAGGGCCTGTGCCGGATGGCCGTGCAGGGCATGTGGGCCAGGAAGTTCGTGTTCTACAGCGATGACCTGGGCATTCACGGACTGACGGAGCCGGAGCTCTCCGTGCTGTTTCACAAGTACATCCTCCTGCGGGACAGCCAGGGGGAGCGGTGCTTCACGTTCCTGCACCCGAGCCTGCAGGAGTTCTACGCGGCCCTGTACTACGTCCTGGAAGGCCTGGAAGCCGAGTGGGAGCCCCACGCTCTGTGCATTGAGAATTCCAAGAGTCTGAAGGAGCTCAAGCAGGTCAGCTTCAACGTCCACGTGCTGCAGATGAAACGCTTCTTGTTTGGCTTCATGAACAAAGAGGTGGTGCGGGCCCTGGAGGACCTGCTGGGGTGTCCCGTGGCCCTGGTGGTGAGGCGGGTGCTGCTCCAGTGGGTCTCCCTGTTGGGTCAGCAGGCCGCCACCACCTCCCCGCTGGACTTCCTGGACTCCTTCTACTGTCTCTTCGAGACCCAAGACGAAGAGTTTGTCCGTTTGGCGTTGAGCGGCTTCCGGGAAGTGAGGCTGACGGTGAACCGGCCCATGGACCTGAACGTGTCCTCCTTCTGCCTCCAGCACTGCCGGCGCCTTCGGGAAATTCAGATGGACGTCAGGGAGATCTTCCCCGAAGATGAGGCCACCGAGGCGTGGCCCGTTGTTCCGCAAGGGTGAGTGCCCCCCCCACCCCCGCAATTTCATTCTTTCCATCTCCACGCGGAGG
>NW_005350733.1:0-998 GCF_000412655.1 Myotis brandtii | reverse complement strand
CTGTAAAAAATCAATAAAATATATTTAAAAACTAAAACAAAAAACAGAGTAGTGGAGAAATTTATAGGAATTATTGTGTAAATATATTATTCAAGTCAACAACAAAAGATTTACCGATGTATGTAGTTTTTTAGATGAGATGTGGACTCTGCCTTCACGGAACGCAAGTCTCACCATGAAGAAAAATGCGAATGAGTTAGTTACAGCATGTAACTGAGTTACTCTACTAGGAGAACATATAAAAAGATCCGTATTAGTTTTCTAGTGCTGAATAATAAATTACCACAAATATAGCAACTGAAAACAACACACATTTATTTTTTCACAGTTGACTTGGTTCAGAATCTGGGCACAACCTAGCTGTTTTCAGTTCAGTGTTAAAAGCCCATAATTAAGACATCAGTCAGGCCTGAGTACTCATCTCAAGCTTGGGGCCTCCTTTCGAGCACACAGGGTCATTGGCAGAATTCAGGCTCTTGTGTTTGTAGTACCAAGGCCCTCAGCTCCCAGCGACCACATGCAATTTCTTTCAAGATCAGCAGGAGAGTCCCTCTCATTTCAAGGTGGGCCCGTCCTCCTTTGAAGGCTTTTCACATGAATAAGCCAACCTCACCCAAAGTATTAATACTCAAAATCAACTAATGTGGAACTTTAATTACATATGCAAAATCCCTAAACCTTTGCCATATTTTATTGACTAGGAGCAAATCACAGTTCCTGTCCACACTGAAGAGAAGGGATATACAGAAAGTGAACAATAGAGAAAAAAAGGTGAGGGTCATGATCCTGTCCCTGGGTTTCATCCCCCGCTGCAGGAGCCAAATGGACTCTTTCTAAAGGAGCAGAGGATTATGAAGGAAGGCTTCAAATAATGGACAAAATGTGATCACAGGCATTTTTGCTTTTGCTCATGTGTTCTTTCACTCATTCATTCATTCATTCATCAATATATATAACATGGCACCTTGTGTAAGGCACCTCCTAAATGCCAAGGGCAT
>NW_005350732.1:0-294 GCF_000412655.1 Myotis brandtii | reverse complement strand
ACTCGTAAGTCAAGGCCCCACTGTATATTCCTAGAAGCTGATCAGTGGTTCTCCAGGTTTATTACAGTCCACCTCTTCTGCTGTTCAAATCTATGTGTCCACCAGATTTAAGACATAGTCATAGCACTTGCAATCATTGGTGAATCAATGAATGGTAAATGATATAAGATATTGAATGACATAATTTGAATGATACAATTTCAGCCAGTGTTTCTTAGTATGTTCCATATGCACTTGGACTATGATAAACAAGACATGTTCCTACCCTAGGTATGCCAACAATCCAGTAGTTTA
>NW_005350731.1:0-300 GCF_000412655.1 Myotis brandtii | reverse complement strand
GAGAATTTATAAATATCTAATTATATAGATACTAGAGGCCCTGTGCACAACATTCATGTACTGGGGGAGAGGGGGTCCCTCAGCCCGACCTGCACCCTCTCGCAGTCCGGGATGCTTTCTTCATGTATTTTTGAAGAAAAATACCTATACCTTCATGTAGGTATGAGCCTACAACCGGGGTATGTCCGACTGCCAGCGTGGAGCGGGCTTAAGCTGGCAGTTGGACATCCCCTAAGGGATCCTTAGCATTGCCGCCACCGCCGCTGCGCTCGCCAGCTGTGAACCCGGCTTCTGGCTGAG
>NW_005350730.1:0-1022 GCF_000412655.1 Myotis brandtii | reverse complement strand
ATTGTTGAGGCTGATACTAGGCCGCTGCTGCTAAAACAGTTTCTAATGTGTAATGATATAAAATACAATTACAATGATATAAAATATCATCCAAGCTGGATAATTTGAGACTGGGAACATTATTCAGGAATACCATATGTAAACTGGGGCTATCTTAAGAAAATGTAAGATATGCTAACCCTAATGTTATGTATTAAACAATAACAACAACTAATCATTTATGATGTAATTGTTTAAGAAGCCAAGAGATAGTGTCTGCTTCCAGTTTCATCCATACAATATGATAACATCCTAAATAAAATATTTTTATATTATCCCCACCATTCTATTTACCTATTAGAAACCTGCTGGGTATCTAAAACAAGAACCTTCTCTCAGGAGCAAATCAACATTGCTATGTGTGCATTTTTAATTTTCCAGTTTCAAACCTTAGAAGAACCAGTAAGCATACAATCAATTTTAATTTAAATTGAAACCCACTGTTGTATTTACTGCAGATGGCCTTTCAGGGAACTGAATCTAATATAATTTCTTTAGTCATTTAATCATATTGAAGAGATGTTTTGGCCACAAGAAGAATATGTAATGAAATAGGAAGAGATGATGTTATGTTTTATGATGTTTTATATTGTCCTGTTATTCTTTGATAGTGAGAAGTAGAAAGTCATTGGATTAAATATGTCAGAGTAGGTAATGATTGCTAATAATAATACAAGAAAAACCTGACATTGTAGTTATGAATGGAGGCACAGAGAACACAGGAAGGACTGTCCCACAGGCCTACATATGTAGTGCACTGTCTATTTCTTTGCGGCATCATCACATTATATTATGAAGGCCCGCCCCCCACCCAAGTTGCTATTCAGTGCCTTAAAAAACTACTTCAGTAAAAAATGAAAAAAAAGTTGTTTTTTTTTCACTTCTATGATTTAAGTTTGTCCTAGATCCTTTCAGGAATGAAGTGCTACACCTATGGGTAAAAAAAGGGAACTATCCCAATGCTTCAAATCTTTAAAACTTTT
>NW_005350729.1:0-671 GCF_000412655.1 Myotis brandtii | reverse complement strand
TTCAGGTTTGGCTTCATTTAACTTATTTAATAGTTCAAAGTCACATCAACGACTTTATACTACATTAATAGTCCTCTAAACTTCAAAATAATGATAACTGACTCCTAACCATTTTGCCTCTATAAGCCAGCCTTTTACTGTCCATGTTTCTGTTTCCTTACATTCCTTTTTGGATGCCCATATGCTTTTTTAGCGAATACATATGCTTTTCCATGAGTATTGCCTTGCTCTTCTGTTTTCTGTGTTCAAGGCCCCGTGATATCTCATCGAGTCGGTGATGTAGACCCTGCTGCTGAACTTGCCCGGTTTCATTTTTTTCTCTTATAAAACTGTTGCAGGAACATTCCTATACTTAGAAATGTCTTCTTTTCTCCTTTGCTGATTTTCTTGAATACATTTGAAGAAGTGAGATTTTTACTAAATCAAGTATTTGACTTTTTAAAATACTTCTTAATATCTATTTTTAAGTCATTTCCCAAAGGAGAGTAAGAATTTATGTCCCGGTGTCGATGTGGCACGTACCAGATTCACAAGACATCGCGAGCTCCAGGACTACTGTTGTCCGAACCAGTGCTACTTTAACAGGTGTAAAAGGCCCACACATCTGCAGCCAGGCCTGGGGCAAGGGGATCACAAATAGATATAGTTTTGGCTTCTGTGAGAAGTTCAAG
>NW_005350728.1:0-586 GCF_000412655.1 Myotis brandtii | reverse complement strand
TGTGTGTATGTGTGCACACAAACATAATTCATGAAAGGATAATTAATAAATTGGATTTCATCAACATTGAGCCTAAGAATATCTTGCCTGGCTGTAGATCCTGAATATTCTGCTTCTTGTTGTCTTAGAAGTGTTTGTCTGTGATCCATTTAAGGTGTTTTTCGGTATAAGATGTTTGGTTTAGATTGAGGTTCATTCTTTAGCCAATGAATGTCCAATTGCTCCAGAACTATTTGCTGAAAATGTTGTTATTTCTCTATTAAATTACTTTTGCTTCTTTGTCAACAGCAATTGGAGAAGTAAAATGCTTAGATATAAATTTACTAAAAAATGTATTGGATCTATATGTTAAAAACTTAAAACACTGATGACAAATATAGAAGGACAAAATTAATGTGAAAGATATTCTGTGTTATCAATGAGAAGATTCATCATTATTAAATGCCAGTTCTTTTGAGTTTGCGCAATATATTTAATGCAATCCCAGTGAAAACCCCAAAAAGTTATTCTGGAGACATTGACAAACTGATTCTAACATTTATTTTTTTTGGGAAAAACAAAACAAAATGAAACAAAGGAACTAGAA
>NW_005350727.1:0-548 GCF_000412655.1 Myotis brandtii | reverse complement strand
CTCAAGGGAGAGCATTCACTGTGTCCTTTGTCTTGAGTACTTTATGTGTTTTCTGTAGACAGGAATTTTAGTGGAGGTCAATCAGAATTCCGTATTTGTCCATGTATAAGTCACTATTCTTTTCTAAAACTGTTAGACTGAAAATCAAGGGGCGTCTTATACAGGAAGTCCAACAAGGAGGGAGCCACGTGAGTGGGTAGATGCCCATTCCTTGTCAAACAGACTTCCTCCAATTATGAGCCTTATTATTACTGACATCAGCTGATGCTGTGATTGGGATGAAAGTGGAGAGTGTGCAGATGCAACAGGGACCAGAGCGTTCTGAGCCCATGAAGATGTCAAAAAATAAAAACATAAATAAATAAAAATGTGTTCTGTTTTATATTTAAAATATTTATTTCTTAATTTGGGGTTGGAAAAGTGTGGGCATCTTACACAAGGTGGTGTCTTATACACAGAAAAATATGGTATTCATCAGCTTTTTAGTCATGTCTTTTTACATGCTTATGTGTCAAATGAGCTTATAGTGGGGTTTGAGATCATTCTCT
>NW_005350726.1:0-506 GCF_000412655.1 Myotis brandtii | reverse complement strand
AATGATGAAAGAGAATCATTCATTGGCTGCCTCCTGCGCGCCTCATGCTGGGGATGGAGCCCACAACTTGGGCATGTGTCCTGACTGGGAATAGAACCGTGACTTCCTGGTTCATATGTCGATGCTGAACCACTGAACCACATCAGCCGGGCTAGTTGAATCCTTTTCCCCTGCGTTCAAGGGCGAGACCCTTGTTTTGTAGGATAAAGGTGTCTTACAATGTTAACATGTGAGAGAGAGGTCCACTCTACTTTTCCCATTACTTCTTTTGATGACTTAATTGTACATGATACAGGACACTCACCGGGCATGGAAAGACATGGCAGATTGATAGCTTCTCATACTCTTCTGTAATATGGCGAGAGAAAAGGAGGGTGAGTCTGGTGAAATGGCCTCACTCGAAAGGTGTCAGTATATTTCCGTTTTTATCTCTTTGTTGAAGTTGGCCCTGAAGGAATCAACCTTGAACAAAATCAGAAAAAAATTAAAAGCATTATAGAATATAG
>NW_005350725.1:0-1233 GCF_000412655.1 Myotis brandtii | reverse complement strand
ATTAGACAATTTTTATATGGATTCTAGCACTCAGAGCGGAACCAAGGCTGGGGATATAGCTATGGGTGCCATCAGCATTGATGGTATTGAAAATCACAGGAGGGGAAGAAATCATTCCCAGAAAGAGTAAAGATAAAAAAGAAAAAAGGACAGGACCCTGAGATGCTCCAACATTTAGGAACCAGGTGTCACAGACTGAATTGTGTACCCACCAGAATTCATATGTTGAAATCCTAACCCCCAATAGCTCAGAATGTGACTGTATTTGGACATAGAACCCTTAAAAAGCCAAGTTAAGAAATGGTTATATGTGTGGTCTCTAATCCAGTGGACATGTGTCCTTATAAAAAGAGGAGGTTAGGACACAGGCGAGGACAGAGAAAAGGGACGTGAAGACCCAAGGAGAAGAGAACCATCTACAAACCAAGGAGAGAGGCCTCAGAAGAGACCAACCTTGCTGACACCTGGATCTCAGATTTCTATGCTCCAGAATTAAGAGAAAGTAGCTTTCTGTTGTTTAAGCCACCCGCTCTGTGGTACTTTGCTCTGGCATCCCCAGTGAACTAACACACCAGGCTAAGATAGTGGCTATCTGCTGCTTTCCACAAACTTTTCATGCATATTTATCTTCCTTCCTCAGCTAAACTCTTTGATGACAGGAGCCTTGTATTCCCTCAGTGTCTGCCACGCAGTTGGGCTTATCATGCTTCCCCACCCAGGGGCTTAATTAGGCCCAAAGGCAGCAGCAGAGCGACTGGACACTCATACAGAGCAGAAAAGGAGCCGAGGACGCCAGTATCTCTGTTCCATACAAGAGAGCTGCCAGCCATTCATCCTCCTCGGGGTAGTGTGCAGCACTATGGGAACCCTGGAATGCCTTCTATTTGCATGGCATCTCATACTTAATACCAAGAGCCTGTGAGCTAGTATTATCACATATTATACTTGCATTATCTAGTATTATCATGACTGTTCTACAGCAGAGAAAGTGAGCCCAGGGAGTGGCAGAGAGGGAGCCAGGTCTGGGGCAGAACCAAGGATGGAACTGAGATTTTCTGTCTCCCTGCCTGTTTGAGTTTCCAAGGCGGTTTTTGGTACAAAGGTTGATTCCTCAAGGGAACCGTAGGACCCAAGAAAGAATAAAATTAAAAGTACCATCAGGAGTGTGAGGCAAAAGACTTCCCCAGAGAGCAAATAGCACTTCAACCGAGGAAGAAAAAAACAGTCTCAGTA
>NW_005350724.1:0-394 GCF_000412655.1 Myotis brandtii | reverse complement strand
TCTATCTTTGTGAATGATCCATGTGCACTTGAGAAGATGTATATTCTGCTGCATTGGGGTGAAATCCTATATAATAAAAGCCTAATATGCAAATCAACCAAATGGAGGAATAACCTGTGGAACGACCGGTCGCTATGATGCACATTGACCACCAGGGGGCAGATGCTCAACACAGGAGCTGCCTCCAGCCTGCAGGCCAGCCAAGGCAGGTGCCAGCAGGGGCCCTACAATCACCCTGCCAGTCAACCCGCAGAGGGAGGCGACCGGCAGCAGGGGGCAGGGCCAACTGGCAAGCAGCACTAGGCCGTCCAAGGTGGGTGCCAGCGGGGGGCCCCCCTATTGCCCCACCAGTCACCGCACAGATTGGCCCTGATCGCCGGCCAGGCCTAGGGAC
>NW_005350723.1:0-444 GCF_000412655.1 Myotis brandtii | reverse complement strand
GTGAGCTGTCCCTGTTTGGTGACGCCACAGTAGACACTCTAGAAATGTTGTGGGGGAGGGAGTGGAGGTGTTGCTGCCACGGGAGAGGAGGCAACACTGCAGCCACCGTCACTGCAGCTTTCACAGAGATGGCGCGTGAGAGGCAGCGCCGGGGAGAGGCCTTGGCTCGGGCCCTTCCTCAGAGGCAGCGGGAGAGGGGGCTGCAGGATCCTGGTCCCAGTGCTGCCCCTTCTGCAGAGGCAGCCATAGAGGCAGCTGTGCAGGCCCAGTCCCAGTACCACACCTAAGCAGAGGTGTGACCTGCTGTTCCTCAACCTCCCACAGCCCCTCCCCCAGCAGACCTGGCACCAGATCGTCCCCCACCCACCAGTGGGCAGAGACAAAAATCACATAATCATATCAATTATGTGCAGAAAAAGCATTTGACAAAATCCAACACCCTTT
>NW_005350722.1:0-297 GCF_000412655.1 Myotis brandtii | reverse complement strand
CTGGAGCCAACCTCCTGTGGTCCCTCCCCGGCCGGCCCCACCTGGGGGTGCGCTAAGGCTCACAGGGCGTCTACAGAGTGAGCAGGGTCCCTCCAGCACGTGAGGTCCCACAACCTGGCCTGTAGGAATCAGGCCAAAACCGGCTCTCCCATCCCCCAGGGGGTCCCGGATTTCGAGAGGGCGGTTCTCAGGTGACACACCCGGGATCGGGCTCCCTCCTCTCTGTTTTTGGGGTGTGTTACCTGAGAACCACCACTGCGAAGTCACTGCAGCTCGGCAGCTCCTGCATTGAGCATC
>NW_005350721.1:0-277 GCF_000412655.1 Myotis brandtii | reverse complement strand
GTGGAGGGGGTGGAGGATAGTGTGACAGGAGGGGCTGATGGTGGAGGCACAGGGGTGAAAGCTGGCCGAGAAAGAGGAAGGAAGCCCTTCGTCGGAGTTCCTGAGAACAGGAAGGGAAGTTGTTTGCATTTCCCAGCCGTGGATGGGACTCTGGCCAGGCCAGGACGTGGAATGCTTGCGTCGTCCCAGCGATGAGGCAGTGTTCCACGCCCGGCCACGGATGGGCCACTGGGCCGCAGAGAGCCCCTGGGCAGCGGGCATGGAGCAGCCAGGCCCC
>NW_005350720.1:0-798 GCF_000412655.1 Myotis brandtii | reverse complement strand
CCCAGTTCACTGAGTTTAGCATGTATTGAGCTGTAATTATGCTCCAGATTGGCTGTTTTCATGACTGCTAATGTGTCGCCACAAACAGGCTTGCCTTTGAGGTCAACAACAAAAATAATCATTTGTACATTTTTCTTGGGAAGATACACTTTGCATCAACTTTTCTCTTCTGTGTAGTTGCCATTTGTAGGATGTCACACCGCTTAATTTTTAATAACTATCCAGTGTGTGTGTTGCCGGCAACACTAATCTTTTGTTTCGATCGCTCTTCTAATCCTGCAGCTTTGATTTGGAGAATAGCCAATGTTCATATCATCGGCTCTTTCCGTGTACAGTAATTTCCCTACTCTTCCTCTGAGATTCATTTTTTGTGAGGAGTGTTGATCATGGATGTGTGGATAAGGGTTGGATTGGAGTTATCATCTATGTCAAGAAAGAAGTCGATATATATTTTTTTAAAAGTGAAAAACAACAAAAAAGAAAGAAGTCGATAACATTGTCGTCAATCATCAGAGACAAGGTCATCAAAGTTGCGAGGAATCAGCTCGTGGCATCTCGCCTCATCATCAGGGATCACTGCGGTGTGTTAACACTTTGGAAACCTGCGCACACCCAGCCTGCCCGGCACCGGCTGTCCTCTGAGTCAGCGCAAACAGGCCGATGGGCTGCAGGCAGCTGGCGAGAAGCATACTTGTCTGTCCCATAGTGTACTCATACGGAGAGGACACATACGAGTCTATTCCTTGCTTGCCCCTCAAAACTTACGTTATTAATGAAACTAGATCACCAACTTACACC
>NW_005350719.1:0-258 GCF_000412655.1 Myotis brandtii | reverse complement strand
AGACAAATAACCCAATAAAAAAATGGGCAAAGGACCTTAATAGATAATTTTCAAAAGAAGCCATAAGGAATGCCAAGAGACATATGAAAACATGTTCAAAATCACTAATCATCCAAGAGATGCAAATCCAATGAGGTACCATCTCACTCCAGTCAGAATGGCTATCATCAACAAATCAACAAATGACAGATGCGGAGAAAAAGGCACCCTTGTGCACTGCCGGTGGGATTGCAGACTGGTGCAGCCACTGTGGAGAAC
>NW_005350718.1:0-301 GCF_000412655.1 Myotis brandtii | reverse complement strand
CACGGGGGTTCCAGCCTGCAACCCACGAATGTGCCCTTGACCGGAATCGAACCCGGGACTTCTTAGTTTGCAGGCTGATGCTCTATCCACTGAGCCAAACCGGCTAGGACAAGGATCTGCGATTTTGAACGGTTTGGCTCTGGACCCGAGGCCTTCTGCTAGCTGTTTAATGAACAGCTAGTAAAACAGCAAGAGGCTGAGCGGGAGTCCCCCTCCCAGCCCTGGCCGGGACTTCAGCTCCCGGCATGCCCCGCAAGGCACTCGGCCGGACTACAAATTCCAGGCTGCCTAGCGCGGGCGG
>NW_005350717.1:0-881 GCF_000412655.1 Myotis brandtii | reverse complement strand
AATGTTCTCACCACAAAAAAGAAATGGTAATTATGTGTTGTGATGGAGGTGTTAGCTAAAACTATAGTGGTCATCACTGTGCAGAATATAAGTGTATCAAATCAATACGTGTACACTTGAAATGCACACAACATTATATGTCAATTGTAAAGCTGGGAGGGGGGAGTAGCATCAAGCGCCACAATTTATAGATGAAGAAAACAAGGCTCAAATTTTGTAACCTGGCTGAAGTCCCACAATTCACACATTTGCTCCAGGGTTGGTGGATTCACACCCCTCTCCCTTTTCCATTAAAGCGCAGGTTCACAAAGTTCAGCCCCATTAGAATCACGTGGCGGACTTGTTGGAAACACTATTAGACCTTTCCCCAGAGGCTTGGATGCACTTCTAACAAACCTCCAGGCAACGACCTGACTCCACTTTGTGGAGCCCTGCAGACCACGCTGCCTTTCCCGTCTGACAATGACCTTCTCTGAGCAGGAACTTGGGGAAAATGTAAAACAAGTTTTGTCCTTGCTCTCTGAGAAGACAGGGCTCCTCTCGGGACAGGTTCACACAGAACAAAATCATTGTAGGCCAACAGGAGCGAAAATTATCAGCTAATACCTAATAAATACACAGTGTGCTGAATTATGCCCAATTTCATCACAGACCTTACAAACATAGAATAACTGCCCCAATATAAAGAATAAAGCAAACTGAGATATAAGTGTGAAGTATAAAGTAGTATCCATTCACCCATCCATGCATTCATTTATTCACCAACAAATATTCCATGCTGAAGCCCAGGGGTAGTGTCTTGGGAAGTATGGAAGCTGCCTGGTCCTCAGGGAGTTTGTAATGTAATACTGGAGACTGGGGTGCCCAGAAATAGTTACTGC
>NW_005350716.1:0-270 GCF_000412655.1 Myotis brandtii | reverse complement strand
GAATCAATAAATATATATCTCAGGGTGCACATAGGAGCACAAAGTTGGCATGACTCCCAACATGCATTGCTGTGAATATCTGGGAGAAGGTTCAATGTTTGCACTTCGCCAAGGACATCCTGATATGCCCAATGGCTCATATGATGTGCATGGGGGGGAGCAGAGAGAGAGAGAGAGAGAGAGATGGAGGAAGAGGGAGATATATTAAGAGAGAGACACAGAGAGAAAGAAACAGAGAGGGCAAGGGAGATATAGAGAGATAGAGAGGGC
>NW_005350715.1:0-1128 GCF_000412655.1 Myotis brandtii | reverse complement strand
TTATAAATTAAATTTTATCATAGGTCTGTATATATAGGCAAAAGCATAGTATATATAAAACTCGGGATTATCCATGTTTTCAGGCATCTGCCGAGGGTCTTGGAATATAGCCCCCGAGATGAAGAAGGGACTACCTAGTTCTGCACATGAGTGCTCATAGTTCTACACCTGTAGTCCCCTCTCAGATATGGGAGGAGCAGCCAAGGGCAGCAAGTACTCCCAGGGGACACGTATTTGCCCTGTGCCTGCTGCTCCTGCCACTTAGGAAGCCCTTTGCTTTCTTTTATCTACTTCCCTTTGGACTGCGGTCATGCAGGTGTGCTCCAGAAAGTACGCATCAGGGATGGCTGCTGACAGGTTGTTTGGTGGGAAGACGTCTAGTGTGTCTCTGCCACTGTCCCCGAAAATGTTCAGAGTGTTCGCTGATTCCAGTTTCATGGGATTCACTGCAGTCCAGCAGACATGTATGGAGTGCCTGCAATATGCCTGGCACTCTGGGTGCTGGAGGAAGAAGCAAAGATGAATCAATCAGCTTTAAGTTTTTGAATCTCAAAATCTGGTAAGAGAGATTAGCAAGAAAATGTATAGGTTTAGGTAAAATGAATAGGATTCTCCAAAGGAACAAAAAACTTTGAACTCTAGCCAAAAGGAGAGATGAACTGTTCCTAGGAGGTCTAAGAAGGATTTTTATGTAGAAACCAGCTTTTTAAAAGTGACTTATAAATATGTGTTTGTCACTCTAAACAAAAGGAAGTGTGTATTTCAGACTAAATATCACAGATTTATAAGGAATAGAATCTATAATAATAAAGAGTAATATGCAAATCAACCGAACAACCGAAAAGCAGAACGACCATCCAGATGATCTGACGGATGACCACACTATGACACGCACTGGCGCCAGGCCAGCCAAGGCGGGTGCGATGCGATTGGTTGGGGGGCCCCACCATTGCCCCAGGATCGCCCCGTGGAGGGAGGCTCAGGCCACCCTCTACATGGCAATCGATCATGGAGCCCCAGCCGGGTGGGTGAGGCTTCCCTCTGTGCGGCGATTGATTGCTGACCCCGTGATCGATCATCCTAAAAAGGGAGGCCAGCCAAGTGATTGCACCCCACACCTGTTGCCTG
>NW_005350714.1:0-246 GCF_000412655.1 Myotis brandtii | reverse complement strand
TGTAGTGTTAGTAATCCTAATTATCTCATCTCTCCATTCCTGAAAGAGGTTTGCTTATTCAATTATTTACAAACATTTTTACATTTATTACATATTTCACAATCATTTATTGAGCACCTAAAATACACCAGATGTGTAGATACTAGGGACACAACAATGAATGACGCAAATAGCAAAAGTGTCTCTTGCCCCGAAATTGACATACGGGGGGGTTGTGGAGGGGGTGGTGGTGACAGAAGGATAAAC
>NW_005350713.1:0-444 GCF_000412655.1 Myotis brandtii | reverse complement strand
GTAGGCATAATATTCTGCCCCAGAAAAATATTCTGTAAGTTGAGGAAACAATATTCTGAAAGAAAACTCTTGAACAAAATTGTTCATGCACTAATATTCTAGGGAGCAAAAGAATGAAATTTCGATCATAGTAGCAGTTATTTCAAATCTCAACACTGGCACCTCCTTGCTGTGTGACTTTGTGTATATGACTTCTCCAAACGTTGTTTTCCTTATCTAGAAATAAGAACAACACTGCCTACCTCACTAGGTCTTTGCAAGGATAAAACAATGATTGGATGTTTAAGTCTCCTGGCTCAGTATTGATTATGCAGTAGATATTTAATAACTAGTAGTTATTACTTTTGCCACGATGAGGAATTATTCAGAGTGGAATAAGCTTCCTGAAGGGAGGGGACTTTGAATATAGTCTTAAAGAAAATTGGAGTCATGACTGATGAAAGG
>NW_005350712.1:0-470 GCF_000412655.1 Myotis brandtii | reverse complement strand
TCATTATATACATATATATATATATATATGATAATATCTTTGTCAGAAATATGTAAAATAAATTTTCAGATATAGGAATCCCAGTACATATTGAGCAAGATAACTAGATAAAAATCCGCAGCTATAGTTTTCATGATTTAAGGAGTTCAGCTACTGTAGAAAAATAAAACAATGGATCACAAAATAGAGTTTAGAAACAGATCCACACATACATGAATAGTTGATGTATGAATGAGGTTACAATATTGAATAGGAAGAAAATAATGTACAACTCAAAAAAAAAGAAAAACTGAGATAATTGGTCATTCACTTGGAAAGAAATAAAATAGATATCCTATCTACACAATATATAAAAATTAATTTCAGATAATTAAAACTAATAAGTAAACAAAATATTTAAGTGAATGGCAGTGTAAAACAATATATTTATACGAGTAGCCCGGTGCATGAAATTCATGCACATTAAAAGG
>NW_005350711.1:0-1343 GCF_000412655.1 Myotis brandtii | reverse complement strand
AGCCCTGCTGTCATGCTGGAATTGGCTTCTGGCAGAAGAGAGTCTGTTCTATTTTGCCTTCAAGGAAGATAATATACAGATCTACTGATGTGGAATCCTGTGGAAATGAAGTCCCAGGATAACCTAAACTACAGAGTTTGTTGTGAATTTGGAGCCATTTATTTTCCTTTTTTCACTTTTGATGAAGTTTTGTTATTTCTCAGCATAGTTTCCTAGGGCAGATTAAGGTTCGTAATGTTCCAAGGTACTGTGATTCATGCATGAGAGAGATTGGAAATGAACGATACATTTGTTGACGCTTACAGCTCAGGTGCTTGATAGATATTCTTTCACTCCCGCCTCAAAGCAACACTCTGAGGAGAGTGGGATTACCCACATTTTGTAGTGGAGGGCAATTGGCTCAGTCTCCAGTCGTACCAACAAAACCAATTTTCAAGAGTAGTTTGGCACGATACCCAAGATGCGTGTGGTTGAAGTGAATGATAAGCAACATGAGAGGAGTGAAGGATGCCCCCAAATGAATAAGACTTAAGGGTCCTAAATCAACTATCTTCCTCCCCCTACTGTCTCCCCTACTGCCCTAAGGCTTTCGGAGTGGTGCTTTTCATTGCGTAGTTTTTCCACGATTGTGATTATTTTTGTAGTTGTGGAATGTCTGGTTCCGCTCTCTAATGTAAATACCATGTGCTTGTCTTTCCCATTACTATATAGATGTTTATTTTCGATGCCCCCTAAGTAGGTGTTCAAAACATTTGTGAATGAATGAATCAACGTATGATTATAGGTCAGGAGGCCTGGATTTTAGGTCCAGTTTGGTATCTAACTTGGTATATGACTCCTGGAAAGTCACTTCTCAGTCTATTTTTGTGACAGTAGTAAATGGAAATGAATGATCCCTAAATGCCCTTTTAGCATTAAATGCTGTGATCTAATTTCTTGTCTCTTTTAGATGTAGCAATTTCATACTCTGCCCTACAAATAGGATATTGAATACCTTGGGGATGTGAGAGAGTATGTTATTGGCAATGAATGAAATAGGGTCTATAAAGCACTCAGCACAGCATAGTACCCAACCTCTAGTAAGCCTTTCTGCTCTTGTGGCTGTTGAAACTTAGGTGCTCTGCCTTCTTATATAGCGCTCTCCTAAATTCTACTTAAATATACCTAAGGCTTCTCATATACACATGTGCCATGGGACCAAGCACATGAGGGAGAGAGAGAGGATGAGGGTGAGGGAGAGGGAGAGAAATGTGAGGGAGAAACATTGATCAGTTGCCTCCCCCATACATCCTGACTGGGGATTGAGCCCACCACCTTTTGGTGTATGGGATGATGCTCCAACC
>NW_005350710.1:0-654 GCF_000412655.1 Myotis brandtii | reverse complement strand
CCCTCCCCCCATTCGCCCAGCATCACTCTGTAGCCCAAGTACCCTGTCTCCTGTCCCTGGCCTCGCCTAGCCTGGTACACGGGAGGGGAGCTGAACAGGGCGTGGCGGCAGCACCCTCGAGAGGTTCTGAACCCCCGTGGGCGCCTTGGTCTCAGTCTTTGTGCGCCCCCCGCCCCCTATTCCGCCGCCTTCCGCCCCGCAGGTTCCATTCTGGCTTCACCGCCGCGCTCCGCCCAGGGACAGTCCTGTCGTAGAAGCGGGGCCAGGAGGACCGGACCCAACTTGGTGCCCACAGTCCACGCCATGGGGACCTGGGAACCGAGGGCGACCCAATGTGTCAAGGAGCCGCATCCATAGGGTCCAAGGAAGGAATAGATTCCGAGCGTCGTCCTGCCCCTGCCCCTCCGGGCTGCCCCTCCCCAGGCCGGGCCCCTGCTCCTGGGGGCGAAGTGCCCAGCATTTCCATCCCTTCTCCTCGGGACCCCAGACCGTTTCCTCCACCCCAGTCTCCTGGCCACATACTACTTTCGGTCTCCTTCCCAAGTTCACAATCATTCCTTCTTTTCTTAAAAGACTCAGGGTTTTCTACTTCCTCCCCCACCGCCCTGCGCGTTAGGCGGGGAGGCGGCGGAGGCGGGGGCGGAGGCGGAGGCG
>NW_005350709.1:0-293 GCF_000412655.1 Myotis brandtii | reverse complement strand
GATGAGTCCAGGGCTGAGTGCATTGTGCAGACCACGGGGTGTTCTGTGTCAAGAATGGTCAGTGAAGGTTAATGAAAGAGAGATGGGCAGGGGGTCAATGGAGGTGCCTGAGGTTTGACATCAGGTATGAGAGCCTGCATATTGAGCCAAATGGGTAATGAACTCCTGCTTAGAGGATGGGCTAGTACCCCAAACGCTACCCTCACCCCACACTCCACCTGCTACAAATATACCCCAAAGCAGAACACTGCTGGGGAAGGCGGCTCCTGAACTTACCTGGTCAGGTGCCCATG
>NW_005350708.1:0-489 GCF_000412655.1 Myotis brandtii | reverse complement strand
GCTCAGTGAGGCATCAACAGAGGCAGAGTATTTAGAGATAAGGAGGTGACAATTACTCTGCTCTCTGACTGTTAGAGCCGGGCACTGACAGGGGCACTAATCTCAGCCCTGCCACCTTCTCCTGTGTAACTTCTGGCAAGACTTAGTTTCCTCAAATGTACAGTAGTGATTATTGTTCCTACTCAGAGTGTTGTTAGGAGGATGAAATGATTTAATATGTGCAGACAGGTTGGAACAATGCCTGGGTTACTTGTACAATCATTGTTAGTGGCAGTAGCAGCCGCAGCACTCTGATGAGGTGCAGGTGGGGCAGAGGAGCCGTGGGAGCCCAGAGAACAGGCCCTAATCTTGCAGCGGATACGGGGAGGCGCCTGAAGCAGGACACAAGGGTTATCCGGTGCTGGGCCGTGGGTCTGGGCCGGTGTTAAGGGTGTGGGACTCAGTGTTGACCTTCAGTGGTGAGACCTGGCTGAGCACAGTCCTGTCCTC
>NW_005350707.1:0-784 GCF_000412655.1 Myotis brandtii | reverse complement strand
CCTTTGGAAATGAAGTGGTGGATTATTAGTTCATTCTCCTCCCCTCCCTCCCCCCCACAAAAAAAATTAGTTGCTGATGCTTTTGCATTAAAGGAAGCATTAATGTTCCCACCTTAAGCTTTACATATTGATTGCCACTCTCTGACTAGAGTAATTGCCTACACTTGAGGTACGTTGTAGTTTTGAAAGATGTTCTTTGCTCCTCGGAACACCACATCACCATGCCTGTCATGAGGAGATAGCATCATATTGGCCCTGCTCAGCTGAAACTGAGATATTTCACTAGCCTTAATGATGCCTACCTGACAACCCATTCATTTGGGAATGAGCCTAATGATTTGTCATAGAGGGACACAGAAGTCAATTTCAGGGAACTAAGAGCCAGTGACAAGTTGAACAAAAGCACCCTTGTCAACTCATCCAGCAGGCAAAAGTGTTACAAGGAAAGTGCTCCAATTCTTGGATTTGAAGTGGCATAGCCAAAATAAAGCTATCAGCTCTTACAGCTTAAAGAGGACTTGATCTTTAGAGATCAAAGATCAAAGATTCTCTGGCCATCAGCTCAGAATGTACCTGCAGATGTCAAAGCCTTGCCTGAAAGATCAGCAAGGCATTGTATCTTCCAAGTTTCCTCTTTCCACAGTTACTGACATTTTCATTGAGAAATACTGCAGTAACCACTTCCATCCTTTCATGTATGCACATACAATTCACTCATTTAGTTCATCAACAACCACTTACTGAGTGGCTAAAAGGTGCTATAACTAGGAGAGGTTACAGGGAA
>NW_005350706.1:0-834 GCF_000412655.1 Myotis brandtii | reverse complement strand
GAGGGATTCCATAGGATCCTGATGGAGGGAGGGAGGACGTATTCCATAGGATCTTGATGGAGGAGGGAAGAGGGATTCCATAGGACCCTGGATGGGGGTGGGAAGAGGGATTACATAGGACCCTGGATGGAGACAGAAGGTACTCTGTGAGACCCTGGATGGAGAGTGATGGTATTCTGAGACCCTAGATGGATGGAAGGAGGAGGGATTCCATAGGACCCTCATGTAGGAGGAGGTATTCCTTGGCGCCCTGGATGGATGGAGTGAGGAGTTATTTAGTGGAACCCTGGAAGGAGTGAAGAGTTATTCTGTGGAACCCTGGATGGAGTGAGGGTGAATGTATTCCATAGATCCCTGGATAGAGGAAGGGAGGAGGTATTTTGTCTGACCTTGGATGGAGGAGGGAAGAGAGATTATAAGGGACACTGGATGGAGGAGGAGGTATTCCCTGTGACCCTGGACAGAGGAAGGGAGGAGGTATTCCATGGAATCCTGGATGGAGGGAGGGAGGAGTTATTCCATGTGAATCTGGATGGAGGAGGAGGTGTCTGTGGGACCCTGGATGGAGGAGGAGGTATTCCGTGGCACCTGGGAAAACACAAAATTAGTCTACCCCTTATAAACAATGTATATGGGGGTGCAGTCAGTTGGATGGTCTTGGGCCCTATGAATGTGGATGAATGTTCATGATAAAGTATAAAATATATCCTTAAAATCACAGGTGTGCTTGCCTCTGAAATAAGGGTGAATAGAATGGTCTTGGGCAGGGATTAAAAGAAAGGATTCTTATATATAAACTACAGTTTTTGGTTTACTAAAATATACAAATATTCA
>NW_005350705.1:0-1870 GCF_000412655.1 Myotis brandtii | reverse complement strand
ATTGTGCCTTTCATGTGAAAAATTCAAAAGCAGAGCTCAGTAAAACCACCAATGAAGATAAGTTAAATCCACAAAAAAATGAGAAGTTAAAAGATGGTCTGACTTGGTTACCTGGTCCACCAGAGGCATCATCAAGGCTTCTGCTCTCTCTTTACTTAGAAAGTGCTGGGTGTCAAAAAGGAAGATTTTATGTAAACAGCTCAAGATAAACTGTAAGAGCAAGCAGCACTTTTCAGGGTCATTTTCAGAGTCAAAAAACGCTTCATCTGTAAGAGGGGGAAGAGTAAAAATGAAAAAAAATGTCACAATTGAATCTCCAACGTTTACATTCAAAATCACTATTGACAGAACTACAATCAAGAGGGCATTTCCTCCTCCATCTAGAAAGCAAGCTCAGGATGAGGGTGGCACCGTGGGTGGGCTCTTGGGTAAGTGATTCCTCCTTTCAGTTAACTCATGACCCATTAGCAGACACTTCAGGGCCTGACCACCGACTACAGCATGAAACACCCACCCTTTAGACTTACTGTACTTCCCGAGCTTGTGCAAGGCACACAGAGCAAGGTGTCAACGAGCTGGAGTCAGCTACCAACCTGTTTTGGAGATGTTCACCTGGTTCAAGGTGTCAGCAAAAGGCTTCACCAAGTGGCCGGCGAACAGAGTAAAGAGCCCTTTCAGTTTTGCGGCAATGCAATCCGCCAAGTTGTAAAACGTCAACAGTCTGTCCTTTGGGGCGTCCTCTGTCTTGGCCCAATCAAACAGCTAAAAAGAGAGAGAAGTAGGAGTTTATTCTACACATCTTGTTACTGAGAGGAGCACAGAGCAGACAGGGCGGAAGCAAGCTCACCTTGAAAAACAGAGGTCTGAATGTGACTTCGGAAAGTTTGACAACCATAGCTACCAGGCAGTCGATGATATGGTTTTCTGTTTTTCCAACTTCTTCCAGATCATTCTGAAAACAAAAGAGCTGTTTTATTAGGCAGAGTTCTGACATCCAGCTTTACATACTTCTGGCCAGTAGAACAGCTCACAGCTAGCTTTGGTCTGGCGCTCAGCAGGTGCGTTCAGGATTGGGGGGAGTGGCTCTAAGCTGACCTCAGGGTGCTGTGCCCGGAAGTCCAGGGCCTCCAGGAAAAACGTGGTGAGCTGAGACTGATGGGAGGTGAGCTCTTCCTTCTTCATGACCCCGATGTGCTCTTGCAAGATGCTCATAAACGGACCCATGTGGTTCTACCAGGAACACAGCAGAGAGAGGGGCCAGTTCTTCACACTCCAAGTTCATTATGAAGGGGAACCTGTCAGCACCGCACCTCCCCGCCCCAAAGTCCAACCCCGACAGATCTCACCCTCCAGTCCTTCTGGGTGTGCTTGTAGGTTTTGTTGATGGCCGGCAGCAGGACGCGGGGGGACAGAGTGGTGGCCAGTGTCTTTTTCAGAGACGCGAGACGGACATTCGCCTGGGAGGCTGCACCCATTTCACTCGTGATTTTCTCCAAATGAATCACCTACGGAAACAGAAAGACAGCGATCGAGGCCTCTGTGGCTCAGTGAGAACGTCTGCAGAGTCGCAGCGATGACTCGGGAAGACAGCCCAGATGCTAGTGGCTGGGAAGGCTCGGTACCCGTTTGCCAGAGCGTTCCCTTCCCAGCCAACCCTGACCGTCTGCAGATGCAAATGGACGGGTGTCTCTTTCCCAGCGGGAGTTGGGGACCTGGGTGAGTGGTCCGAGCACTCAGACTCGCGATGTTCTCAGGACAGGAACCCAGCGCCATGAGAACCTGAGCTCCTCCTTGCTAGCAAACTTAGCAGGCTCCTCAGAGGGAGAGGTCCCCTTCTGTACATTTCAAGCGCTGGTTAAATCATTCGCAT
>NW_005350704.1:0-282 GCF_000412655.1 Myotis brandtii | reverse complement strand
GTTTCAAATGTGAGTAAAGTTATATAAATCAACATATTCAACAAACTGAACAATATCAAAGCTAAAAAATAACCATTAAAAATTACACCAAGATACGTTACAATCAAATTCCTCAAACCAGTAATAAAGACAAAAATCTTAAAAGCAGCCCCAAAATAAGACATGTTACTTATGGTAAAATAAAAATACAGATAACAGATTTGTCTTTAAAAAAAACTAGTGAAAGACAATAGAGTAACTTTAATATATTGAAGGAATAAAGCTGTCAACCTAGATATATCT
>NW_005350703.1:0-548 GCF_000412655.1 Myotis brandtii | reverse complement strand
CTAGAATAGAAGCCAAACTGTACTAATGGCTGGAAGAGATATAAATAAAGATATGGGAACATTCCTATTGTGGAAAATTAAGAAAGATTCAAAAGGCATGCAAAAGTGGACTTTGAAGGTCAACCAGGATTTCGACAGGAGGATGGGGAGATAGCCATCTTGATAGAGCAAAGCGCATAATAAGAGAGACAGTGAATTGTGCTGGTTATGAATGAAAGCTTTGTGGTTAGATATTATAAGCGCAGATATGTTACCTAATAGCTATACAGACTTGACCAAATGACCCAATTACCCTGAAGTTGTTTCCTCTTTAGCAAAATGAGGATATTAATACCTGCTCATGGTGTTAGAGTTGCCAGATAAAATACAGAACTCATGGTTAAGTGTCAATAAACTATGATTACTTTTTGGTGAATGTACCAAATATTGCATGGGGCACACTTATAAGAAGAAAATTTTAGTTGTTTATTTGAAATTTAAATTTAAAATGGGAACCCTATATTTTTATGTGTAATATCTGGCAACCCTATACAGCATTGTTATGACAA
>NW_005350702.1:0-840 GCF_000412655.1 Myotis brandtii | reverse complement strand
TCCTCCTCCTCCTGCTCCTCCTCTTCCTCCTTCTCCTGCTCCTCTTCCTCTTCCTCCTCCTCCTCCCCCTCTTCCTCTCCCACCTTTGAAATGAGCTTGTCCATGTATGGAGCCGCCGCCGCCTCCTCCTCCTCCTCCTCCTCTCCCGCCTTTGAAATTAGCTTGTTCATGTATGGAGCCTCCACAAAAGCTGCCCAGGTTTCTGATAAGCATCTCCATTCTCAAGGCCGCAAAGCTGTAATCTGATGTTATCTATCGGGTCCGGCAAAAGTGGATGGCCAGCCGCCAAAGATTTGCTGAACAGAAAGGTGTGGAGAACAACCACCTCAGCAGTTTAAACAATAAGACAAGGGGGTTAAATCTACAATCAAGCGGCCGCTCAGGGGAAGGCGACTGGGAAGAGGCTGGGAAGACCCCGTGTTTTGCAAAGAGGCAGCTTCCTTCTTTGGTGGAAATCTCTGGAAACAATTGGGGATTTTCTTCCTGATGTGGGCACTCTCATCCCAGGTCCTTACGGATTCCAGAGGTTCCTCTAGCAACTGGAAAACCAGACATGGGTGAGACGATGCCCGTCCGAAGGACTCTTGGCCAAGGCATCTCATTGGGGACCGGTTCAGCCCTCTGGGTACCATGTGCCCTTTGGCCTTTAAGGAAGTATCGCCCAAGAGAGACAAAGCCAGACACGGAAGTGATGGAGACCAACTGAAAACAGGACTATATGGTTGCAATAGGAAACGGGTCCAGTGTGAAATGAACTCAGATTTGACTTGTACAGGGGTCAGAGGAGTTTTAAAGGGAGAGCGAGGGCCCTAGCTGGTTTGGCTCAGTGGATAGAGCGTG
>NW_005350701.1:0-314 GCF_000412655.1 Myotis brandtii | reverse complement strand
CTTATAGGATCAAATGGTATAAATACAGATGTAACAGAGATATAACAGATGTAATAAAAAGAGAACCTGGCTGGAGAACCCAACTATGCTGATCAACTGAATGCTGTCTCCATGTCCTTCCTTCTTCTCCGGCTCCGTCCACACCCTGGACCTGTTGGGTTGGACCCCAACACCCTAGGTTTTTACCTAGGAGAAGGGATGGGGAGGGAGCTGTGCTGGCCAAGGACAAACAGAGCCCAATGAAGCTGCTTAGCTGTCGAGGACCTGGGAAACACTAGGGTCTGTGCTGCTTGGTTCCTTGCAGCCACGGGCCA
>NW_005350700.1:0-868 GCF_000412655.1 Myotis brandtii | reverse complement strand
CAAATTTTTGTGCACCAGGCCTCTAGTCATTAATAAAATGATATATTAAGAGAAAATATGACATTAGAACACCAGGTTAAACTGACGAAAAAAGGTGAACACAAAAAATAATATGAGTCTATAAATACTTTGTTTAAACCTTAACAATATTTATTTGGTAATTTTCCTTATGGATGAACTTTGTGAAGGGAAAAAAGGCACATTTAAAACTGTGTGTTTATTTTTTGTAGTTGGGGATATAGCAAAAGTGATCTCTCCAAAAGACCTTGTTTTTGCTCTCTGTCATACAATTTTTAAAAATCACTCTGAGTTTTTGGTGATGATAATAAATAGAGAACAGTTTTTATAGTGGCCTCATTTTTTTCCAAAGATGATCACTCTTAAGGTTAACTATGTAAAACCAGTTTTCTAGATTTAATAGGAAAAAATGCTATTACAGTCGTGATTTTCAAAACAAATTTTACTCTATTACTTCTTAAAAAGAATGTGGTTTTATTTATAAATCAATTATTAACATAGAAGTAGAATTAGGAACAGTTTTGGTTAGTTAGAATTTGGGTGACATTTTGGCTTGTAATGTTGGCAATTTTATCATATTTGCTCACATCTTAGGAAAGTATTGAGAGTCCTACTACTTTTTTTTTGATCTATGAAAACAAAGGTCTGCCTATTATTAGTTTCGTTCTATTTAAAACAAAACAAAACAAAAAACAAAAAATAAACAACAAAAAATCACACATATTTTATAACGTAATGAGCTCTTTATCAAATTAAGTGATATATCTTGTCAAGGGTAACCTAAAGAGACCATAGTAACAAAATGAAATGTGGTGTAAAAATAAATAGTTCATGTGTTAAGTATAAGTGT
>NW_005350699.1:0-283 GCF_000412655.1 Myotis brandtii | reverse complement strand
AGACATGTATGGAGAGAGAGAGAGAGAGAGAGAGAGATAGGGACAGTTAAATTCTGCAAGTCTTCCAGGGGGCTGTCATACCAGGCAGTGGCATAGGAACTGCTAGATCCACTCTGTGCAAGCAGGCATCCTTCTTATACAGGGAAAGTGCGCTACCTGAATTTGAGCCTGGGCACGCAGACACAGGGACTCTGCTTCCCGCAGTGCGCACCTGCGCAACCATACCCCACACCCACACAGGAACACTGCGCTACCTGAATTTGAGCCTGGGCACATGGTCACA
>NW_005350698.1:0-296 GCF_000412655.1 Myotis brandtii | reverse complement strand
TGATGTGCACTGACCACCAAGGGACAGACACTCAATGAAGGAGCTGACCTCCTAGTGGTCAGTGCATTCCCACAGTGGGAGTGCTGCTCAGCTGACTGGGATGAATGGTGCTCCCACAGAGGGCTGATCCCTGCAGGCCACGCCCCTACCAGTGCACGAATCTGTGCACTGGGCCTCTGGTAAAGAGATAAAGTGTTTAAAACAGAGTCTAGCTCTAGACCATTCTGTGATTGGAGATTGCTATTATTAGGAGCAAAGTTGGCTACATGGACAGTGAACCTGATGTAACAGGAGAA
>NW_005350697.1:0-2172 GCF_000412655.1 Myotis brandtii | reverse complement strand
TTGTAATATATAATAATCAATAATTAACAAGGATAAGAATATTAAGGCTATCTTACCTAATGTCTTTGCTTAAGTGAAGTTGGATTTTTCTTCCCATAAAAAAATAATTACCTGACACAATGTTGAATACTTACACATTCAAATACTGAGTGGATTCAGATGGAATCTGTATCATTTGATAGAGGCTATTGAGTCATATCCTTCAGTCCCTATAAACTGCTACAAATCTCTAAGACTCACATCATTTTAAGGTGAGTCACAGTGCTTTCCATTTTTACTGCCTGGAAGAAAAATAAAAACTCACTAAGGTTTAGTGACCAAAAAAACATTAATTATATTCTTTCATATGTGTTGGGGAATCTCATTAATTGGTATGCAAATCCTATATACTATACTGTATACTTACCAATCACACAGAGGGCATGGATTCTACTGCATGTGATATAATGAATACCATATTTAAAGAATGAGAATTTTGGGGGAAAATTAGAAAATGCGTACCTAGAATTAATAATCTACAAATTAATTGCTGTTGTTTCAAAAAACTTTAAGTACATTAGTACATCTTTTAATTGTTTTGTTTTTAAGTGTAAAAAACATGGACAGATTGTGAAAAAGTTGCTATGGTTAGGCAGACTCATGCTTCCTCACTGGTAACCTCTCTGCCTTAGAGAGGGCTTTCATGTGGAGATCCCCGTATTTTATTGGAGGATGTGAACATGAGACGGAGTTTCTTATCAAGGGCCTACAGTTACTCATTCCAGTAATTTTAAAATGTTCATTATGAAAGGCATACTTGACATTGAATGTGGAAATATGAGTTCTGAAATCATTAGTTTGATATACTTTGGAGGTTTGCTCAACCCTAGAGGAATCTTTTAGATTCTGAAAATAACTTATGTGTCACTCTCTCTCTTTAACTTTTTCAAACACAAATATGACCAAAGCCAAACCTACAGAGAGGCACACTTACTGTCCGCAGCACACACAGTCTAGGGGCTCTTCAAAATAAGTATCCCAGCAGCATAAGACTTCTGGGGCGTCAGTGAAACTTCAAGGAGGCCCTTTAGGTCTGTGAAGCAACGGATTGTCAGTGACATAGGACTAGGGCGAGCCTACATGCTTCTATCCTCTGATTACATAATCTGTTCAAAGCATTCTAAAAAATTGACTCACAAAGATGATATTTTAGAAACGAAATATTTCCACTGATTCCCAAAGACATAATTTCACTAAGAAACCGAGCAGTAAGGATAAAAAGAACCTCAAATTCTGAAAAGGGGAAGTGTAGCAGGAACTTGGCTGCGGTTTCCATGAATAACTAGGCGATTCTAATATTTCTGAAAACAAAACTATGTTCTTTGGTAAACAGCCAAACTCCCAACAATTCTTCCATAAAGCCATATGCAGTTTACTATTGCATGCGGCACATTTTCAGATCGGACTTTTTTCATTTTTTTTGCAAAGAAAGCTAGTTTTCTCTAAGAGGTGACTGAGTTTCCAAAAGCTGCTCTAAACTGTGGAGGCTATTCATATTATGGATGCGAATTAATTCGTTCAGAATCTCTTTCTCCATCAGGATGCTCTAGGAGTTTTAATAGTCAATAAGGTAATAAGTGGTGCTGTAAGTTATTAAAATGTAGTTCCTACATAGCTAATAAAAGGGATTGATATTCAGTTCACTGCTCACAATTTCATCCAAAATGTTGTCCATTTTATGAGGTGCTACGAACAGTTTCATTTGACTTAATCTTTCACCCCTTCCGATAATCATAAAATGGAGTCATTCTCTGTTTTCCTGGGTCAAACCCGTAATGCTCTTCTACATGAGGTATGCTAGAATCAATAGCCCCACTTATGCTCCTAAATCTTTTTGAAAAGAAATTACGTTTTATAAACATTAAATTATAATAAAATTACACCTATAAAATTACAGTGAAATAAAGAAAAGGTATTATATTAAGCATGCATGGGACTTCTAAGAAGTTAATACCCCATCACATACTGTTGGTGGTTTCTTACAGTAAATTCATAAACACGAGGACTCTGCTGCTGTCCTCACTCACTTGGCACAGCTCAGACCATCCTGTGGTCAGTGGCCGGCAGTGATGGGTGACAACAGTGCTGACTGAAAGAGCTGTCCGCGCCTCAACCTTCATTCATGAAAAACCG
>NW_005350696.1:0-339 GCF_000412655.1 Myotis brandtii | reverse complement strand
GAGGGATGTCCAACTGCCTGTTTAGGCCCAATCCCGGTAGTCGTACATCCCCCAAGGGGTCCTGGATTGGCGAGGGTGTAGGCTGGGCTGAGGGGAGCCCCTAGCCCCATGCACGAATTTTGTGCACCGGGCCTTCAATTCTTTAATTGAAGCACTCATGATTGTATTTTCTGTATTCTTTTTTAAAAATATGTATTTTACTGATTTCAGAGAGGAAGAGTGAGGGAGATAGAAATATGAATGATGAGCCCTGACTGGTTTGGCTCAGTGGATGGAGCATTGGCCTGCGGACACAAGGGTCCAGGGGTCCAGGGTTCGATTCCAGTCAAGGGCATGTAC
>NW_005350695.1:0-282 GCF_000412655.1 Myotis brandtii | reverse complement strand
GCCGCATGTGGCTCGCAAGCCTCGGTTTGCTGACCACGGACCTATAGGAAAATAAGGGAAATTACTGGAGAAATAACAAGAAGGCATGAATCAGGCGGGCAAGAGACAGAATTATTTTAATGACCTCTGAAAAGGGCATGGGAAAACAGTCGTGGGATTTGTACAAGGTGGAAGGAAGATTGATCCATAAAGCTAGATTCTCCACAACCTCAGTGGGAAATCAGAAAGATTCTTGCCTCCTGGGGATTATGTGGGCATTCTTGCCTGCCTCTGCCTTGGCTC
>NW_005350694.1:0-388 GCF_000412655.1 Myotis brandtii | reverse complement strand
CCTGTCTATGAAGGGAAAATCCCCCCATGAAGTAACATTCCTGTCTGTGAGGTAACAATCCTGTCTATGAAGTCACAATCCTGTATATGAAGTCACGATCCTGTCTATGAAGTGAAAGTCCCCCCATGAAGTAACAATCCTGTCCATGAAGTCATAATCCTGTCTATGAAGTAACAATCCTGTCTACGAAGTGAGAATCCCCCCATGAAGAAACAATAATGTCTATGAAGTCACAGTCGTGTCCATGAATTAACAATCTTGTGTATGAAGTCACAATCGTGTCTAAGAAGTCACAATCCTGACTATGAAGTAACATTCTTATTTATGAAGTCACAATCCTCTCTATGATGTAACAATCTGTCTATGAAGTCACAATCCTGTCTATGAG
>NW_005350693.1:0-722 GCF_000412655.1 Myotis brandtii | reverse complement strand
AATAAAATATATTTAATAAATAAATAAATAAATAAAACACAAGAGGTCCAAAAGGGAATAAAGGAGATGACAATAAAGGGAGGTCCAAGGATTAGTTGTGTACCAGGGGCAGACAGAGCAGGTCAGAAAGTTTTCACCAAAAGAAAAAGGAAACTGTAAAATATCCAGCATGTCTAAAGTCTTGAAAGGAGAGAGATAAACAACTAGTATTTAAAGCTGAATTAGTGATACATAGAAAATTAAGCAAATGAAAACCCAAAATAAGGCAATTAGTAGCTATAGGGAGATCATAAAATTGTGAAGTTATCAGTTTACTCCATAGCTTAGGTGCACACAGACTATGTACAGTCACAATACTGATTCAGTTTCAATTAAGTTAATTTAAGGGCATTTGTGATGGACATTGGCAGAAGGTGAAAAGAGAGCTAAATTCTCATATTCCACAATAAGATCTATAGAAAATACCTGAAATACACTATCCTATCAAATAGACAAACATGGTAATTGACTGTACCTTCGCTATGCCTCCTATTGGCAGCTAATTTGCATACTGCAGACGGGACAGCGCCAGCCACCAGCGCAAGCCGCCATCAGGCCCCTGTGGGCGACCCCAGAAGCCACCTGCCTGCTGCCCGTCATAGGATCCGATCCCGGGCCGCAGGCCGGCCCGGGAAGCCCCAGAAGCCGCCTGATATGGCAGTAACTGTATCAGTAAGCACTCT
>NW_005350692.1:0-409 GCF_000412655.1 Myotis brandtii | reverse complement strand
AAACAACCAGAACAACTGGAACAACTGGTCGACCAGTAGCTATGACACGCTTGCCCTGACCACCAGGGGGCAGACACTCAACGCAGGAGCTGCCTTCTGGTAGTCAGTGCACTCCCACAGTGGAGCGCCACTCAGCCAGAAGCCAGGCTCATGGCTGTCGAGTGCAGCTGCAGTGGTGGGTGCCTCTCCTGACTCTGCAGCAGCACTACCAAGTGGTGGCGGCAGGCGCAGTGGGCCAGGATGAGCACGAGTGGCGTGGCAACTGGCCCCAGATCGGGCTCCTCCCTGGCTGCCTGCCGCTGGGTGCAATGCTACACCCACCAAGGGGTCCCGGATTGCGAGAGGGCACAGGCCAGGCTGATGGACTGCCCCCCCACCACCCATGCACAGATCTGTGCACCAGGCCTCA
>NW_005350691.1:0-551 GCF_000412655.1 Myotis brandtii | reverse complement strand
CACACCCGCCAGCCGGAAACTGTTCACCTGCCCAGCATTGCTCCACATGTTTGGACTTTTTTTGTTACTTTTGTTTGTCTGTTTTAACAAACCTTTTATTTTGGAAGACTTTTAGGTTTACAGAGAAGCTGCAGAGGTAATGCAGAGTTCTCATGGGCCCTCCCAGTTCCTTGCATTTTCAGCCTGTCCCTCACCTGGGGCACGTTTGTCAGAGCCCGGATTTCAGCACTGGTGCATTACTGTTAACTAAACTCCTGGATTTCACCAGTTTTTCCTCTGGTGATGTCCTTTTACTATTGTCCCAGGATCCAAATCCAAGACATCTTGAATTTAGCACATTTTGATTTTCCTGAAAGCGTTTTTACCTTTAACAGTACAGTACGTCAGCATTCTTCTCCAAAGACCTTTGGAAGAGGAAGAAATCCCTTACATTTCAGTAGTTTTATTTATTTTTGTGTGTGTAATCTGGATTTTAAAAGTATTTTTAAATTTATATTTATTGTTGAAAGTATTACATGTCTCCTTTAATTCCCCTCACTGATTCCCTCCAC
>NW_005350690.1:0-270 GCF_000412655.1 Myotis brandtii | reverse complement strand
GAGAGAGAGAGAGAGTAAAATCATTGATCAGTTACCTCCCATACATGCCCTGACTGAGGATCGAACCTGCAACCTAGGTATGTGTCCTGTATGGGAATCAAACCCACAATGTTTTGGTGTACAGGACAGCATTCCAACCACCTGAGCCACCTGGCCAGGGCTGGGTTTTTTTGTTTGTTTTTTTGGTGTGTTTTTTTCTTCTAATAATAGCTATCCTGATGGGTATAAAGTGGTATCTTATGGTCCCCTCCTCTTTCCTAGGAGTCACAC
>NW_005350689.1:0-264 GCF_000412655.1 Myotis brandtii | reverse complement strand
GGTTGTGAGCACCTTCACACTGAAAGGCTTACACTTTCAGTTTCCAGAGTCTGTCTCGGTGCTAAACTGGGATGTGAAGAAAAGCAGCTGTTCCTTCCCGGGCTTGGCCAGGGCAGAGGGACGGGCACAGGACGGGCAGGCTCAAAGGTGGGGTTGGAGCGTCTGAAGAAGCGGGTGGAGAAGTGCTTGACGTGGGAGCTTCACGTTGTTCCCTTCCATGCCATTACCGAGGACCCGCAGTGTGTTTTTCTGGTGCGTGGCCCT
>NW_005350688.1:0-447 GCF_000412655.1 Myotis brandtii | reverse complement strand
AGTCAAAAAGTTTGCCCACCCCTGGTCTACACCCTGGCTTCCAATAGAAGCGTCCTTTTGAGAAGAGAGCATAGAGATGGGCCGTTTTACCAGCAGGGTGCTCGCCTGAGCTGATGGCTGAACAGGTGTCAGTGAACTTAGGGCCTAATAGGGAGATAGCCACCCAGTGGCGGGAAGACCCCCGTCCCCCAACACACACAGTGAACCTTAAACCAAGAGCTGCTGCCCCTGGGGAGAGGGATGGGGGTTGAGCAAAGCCCTTGCAGATGGAAGTACAGAGAAGGGCTCCTGACAGGGGTTCAGGCAGGACTCCCTGGAGGAGGTGGTGCCTGGGCTGAAGTGCAAAGGAGGGAGCTGTGAGCTTGGTGAGGGTGGGAGGCTGCAGCAGGCGGAGGTGGAGGCGGGGAGGGGGACAGGCAGAGGGGCTGGGCTTTGGAGCAGTAGCCC
>NW_005350687.1:0-568 GCF_000412655.1 Myotis brandtii | reverse complement strand
TCTCTCAAGTAGGTGGTGATGTCTCCCTAGGGCGGCTCATCATTTGCTGCTACAGTCAAGTGCTTGTCATTGTAGACAAACACCCTGTCAGTCTTCTGTACTCATCCAATCGAGTCTTACTGCAAACCAGGGAAGGGAGCCAGAGGTACGAAGTCCAAAGAGAAAAATGAGGCGCGTGCCTGTCCGGGCATGACTGCTCACTGCACACTTTCTATACCTGCGCTTTCAGCATCGCTGTAAGCCCAGCACCTGGTTCATCTACCATGATTGCAGGCGTCTAAATTGTTCTGGGAACATATATATCAAAAGCCCGAAAACACCAAGCCTTATTTCTAGGAATTTATCCTAAGGAAATAATTGGACAAGTGCCTAAGAGGTGTATTACAAGGTTGTACGCTGCTGTGTTCTTTAGAGAAGCAATAGATTGCAAACGTATCAATTTCAGTTTTGCTGTCAGCTGAGCTGGTTGCAAAACCTTATTTACACCTGTTACATCGTGCCACCTAATGCCAGCATACACTTTCTGTGGCCAGTAGCTGAAGGAGCATCACAGTCCCTAGTGCTTTAG
>NW_005350686.1:0-297 GCF_000412655.1 Myotis brandtii | reverse complement strand
GCTGCCCTCGAGTTCTGACCGATGCCAGACAGCCCAGCCTCTCCCGTATGAGCCTGGGTCCCCAGAGACTCGCCCGGAACTGGAGCTCAGAGCTTGAGACTCCCTCCCGACCAAAAAAGACAACGCGTCCTCTGCCACCAACCCTCTCTGCATGTGCCTCCGCACCTCTGTATTTTACTTCTGCACCGCACCTCCTCCGAGTCTCAGCATGCCTCTCTTCCTCCCTCTAGCTGCAGAATTTCCACTCAGCCAGCCCTCCCGTGGTTCTGGATGATGTCCGTTCTGTCTTTTAGTTGT
>NW_005350685.1:0-485 GCF_000412655.1 Myotis brandtii | reverse complement strand
GCGAAGGATGCTGTTTTTCCACGGAGGCAAAGAGTAATATTTGAGGAAGAGGTTTTCCAGATGCAATTACAGCAAGACACTAAAGCTCAGGTTTGCACGTGGGTAAACACGTGCTTTCTCACCGAGAGAGAAGTTTGGCTTGGCAGGCCCTGCTACAAGCATGACTCTGGGCCTACAGAAAGCCAAAGCTACAGAAACCCAAGAGATCTCCAAAAATAACATCAAAATGAGGGCCTTGAAACGCCTCATGTTGGTCATGCTGCGAATGGCAGTACTCGGGTGCTCAGCACCCTCAAGGCTCCAGAACCTTCAACATTCTCCTTGGCACTAAGACTTCATTTGGGTCCGGCTGGTGTTGCTCAGTGGTTAGAGCATTGGCCTAAGAACCAGGAGGTCACAGTTTAATTCCCTGTCAAGGCACATACCGGGGTTTTGGGCTTGATCTCCAGTGCAGGAAGCAGCCGATTGATGATTCTCTCTCATCA
>NW_005350684.1:0-271 GCF_000412655.1 Myotis brandtii | reverse complement strand
AGACTGGTACAACCACTATGGAAAGCAGTTTGGTGATCCCTCAAAAGATTAAAAATAGAGCTACCATATGACCCAATAACCCCACTCCTGGGTATATGCCAGAAAAACTCAAAATCATTTATATGCAAGATCTATGCACTCCTATGTTCACTGAAGCCTTATTCACGGTGGCCAAGACTTGGAAACAGCCCAAGTGCCCTGTGGTAGAGGACTGAATAAAGATGTGGTATATACACACAATGGAGTACTACACGGCCTTAAGAAAGGATGA
>NW_005350683.1:0-710 GCF_000412655.1 Myotis brandtii | reverse complement strand
GCTCAGTACATGTTTATAAATGAATGAATGAGACACTGGGGCACAGAGGCTTTCCCAACACTTAAGCCATAGCACTACTAAGTGTCTTTTCCTACATCCTTCTGACATGTGTCTCAAACAGAAGAACGTCAAGATCACAAAGCGGATACAGGAGCATAAAGAACTTTTAAAAACACATAGCCCCATGCCATGCTGCCACATTCTGACTGGCAGAACTGAAGGGGGTCCAGGTGCCTATGTTTTTGGCCAACTCCCCAGGTGAATGTGATGCACATCATAATCAAGGAAGCATGGCTCTATGACAGCCGTGGGCAAACTACGGGCCGCGGGCCGGATCCGGCCTGTTTGAAATGAATAAAACTAAAAAAAAAAAAAGACCGTACCCTTTTATGTAATGATGTTTACTTTGAATTTATATTAGTTCACACAAACACTCCATCCATGCTTTTGTTCCGGCCCTCCCGTCCAGTTTAAGAACCCATTGTGGCCCTCGAGTCAAAAAGTTTGCCCACCCCTGCTCTATGACGTATTGATAATAGAAACCAGAAAATGCTATTTCCCATGAGAAACCCATCTCAAGAGAAACCAGCGGCAGTCTTGGGTTTTAGAAGCAAAAGTATTTTAATGATTTAATGGAAATAAAAATATACAATTAGCCCTAATCAGTTTGACTCAGTGCAGTGATGGCGAACCTATGACACGCATGTCAG
>NW_005350682.1:0-1034 GCF_000412655.1 Myotis brandtii | reverse complement strand
GTGGCATTAGGAAGGTTGAGAACCACTGCTCTAAAGAAGAGTCTCCTGGGGAATTTGGGTCAAGATGGCAGAGTAGGTAAATACTGTGCTCACATCACACATGACCACATCAAAATTGCAACTAAATTATAGAAGAACCATCATTAGGAATCATCTGCAAACTAGCTGAACAGAAGTCCTATAACTAAAGAAGCCACATTGAAACTGGCCTGAACCTCTTTCAGTGGATTTTCCACACAGACTGTCTCAGCTTCTGCTGCTGACTTTCCTAAAATCTCTCAAAGGTCCAAACAAGCTACAGCTAGCCTTGGCATGCAGTGTACTTCTTCTGAAGCTGACTTAATGCTACTCTAGTGGCAGCATGACTTTGTTCACAGTATGGCACCTCCAAACCCAGCACAGGTGGTGACCAACTGCAGATCACTTTTTAGCTGCTCTCACATAGCCCCAGGGTGGGCACATGCCAAGGCTGATCTTGGCCTGCATCAAGGAAGGGCAGAACCAACACCCCTCATGTCCAGCTTCAGAGCACCATGCAACCAGCTCCAAAAATGACACACCCAAGTATAAACTCAGCAGGCATCAGTACCCTGCTATAGCAAATCCATCTCCAAGGGGTTATCCTCAAACAAAAAGGACAGCTTGTCCACTGTCATCTTAGCCAGCCCTCACAGCTAGTCAGCATGAGAGTCAACCCCACCCACTGTTATGTTAACAGTAATCAAGGCTCAACTACAGCAGGAGAATACACACAAGGGACAACTCTGGAACCCCTGGCTCAGGTAATCAGGGAGAATGTGCTGCCGGCATCCACAGGACACCTACTACATAAGGCCACTCTGTGGAGACTGGGAGCTGTAGCAGATCTACCCAAAATATAGAAACAAACATGGAGGCAGCCAAAATGAGGAGACAAATAAACATGGCCCTAATTAAAGAAGAGAGTAAAACTCCAGAAAAAAAAAGCAACAAAACAAAACAAAAAACAACACACTAAATGTGAAGGAGTCAAGCAATCTACCAGAAACATAACT
>NW_005350681.1:0-291 GCF_000412655.1 Myotis brandtii | reverse complement strand
GGGAGGTCTGCAGGCATCTTCGTCCCCAGCGGGACAGTCAGGGAAGCGCTGGGGCCTCCGATCCGGAGGCCTGGCCCTGGGAGGGGACCCCCATTCTCCCACCGCACCCCTCCTCTCTGCGCCAGCCCCCACTGTTCAGGCTTCAGCCTCCCCCTGCTCCGCTCCCTGCGCCCTCGTTTCCTCTGACCTTATCATAGAAGGACACCACGTGGTGTCTCTTTATGGGAGCGGCGTGGCCTGGGGAGAGAGGCACCCAGCACGGGGAACGGGGATCTGGGCTGAGGATCTCTC
>NW_005350680.1:0-591 GCF_000412655.1 Myotis brandtii | reverse complement strand
TTGACCAGGAATTGAACCATGACCTCGTGGTTCATAGGCGGAAGCTCAACCACTGAGCCACGCTGGCCGGGAGTCTCCCCACACCACCCTCTCTCTCAAACCTACAGTAGAGAACATATTTAGGAGAGGCCTGCCGGTGGAGCTCTGACAGTGTCCCCTCAGAGAGCAAGAGAGAAGAGATGTCTTAGCTGGGCTCACCACGCAGGTCTAGGAAGTGAAAGAGTGGCCCACATCAGACACCATCTGCTACTTGTTAGCTGAACCATCATGGGAACATTACTTAAATTCTCTGTGCCTTAGTACATTCAACTATCTTACTGGGGTAAAAAATAGTCACATCTCACCAGATGATCTTGAAGATTACGTGAATGAAGGTATGTAAACGTCACTGGCTTACTCCCTGGTTCATATTAAGCATTACATGAATGTTTGTTAAAAATAACGTTACATTTGACCCAGTACACATATACTTCCACACACATAATATCTGAAACAGGAATTATGTGTGATACCCTTTAATAATTTCTATTTTATACTAATATGTTTTATTTCACTGTCAACATACATTCACCATCTTCTAGGTTTGAATTA
>NW_005350679.1:0-365 GCF_000412655.1 Myotis brandtii | reverse complement strand
TCCAGTTCTTCTTTTAGATTGCTGGATCTTCTGACCAATAGTGATGTCAGGCCCACCATCAGATGAGTTATCTACACAGAATAACTTCCCTTAGACCTCTCCACATCCTCCCTTCTTAAGGACCCACTTCACTGGCTGGATGTACTTGGTTTCTCAGATTTTCCTACAAGCTCCAACTTGCCCACCTGTACCATGATTTAGGAGGGCTGGCTAGTTGCTTAATTCTCTGATTCTTCTATTGACCCTTCTAGACCTAACATTCCCAGATTGTCCTACAATGTGTATGGCTTAATTCCAATACAATAATGCACCACATAATGGTGTTTCAGTCAACAGACCACATATACCACAGTGGTCTCATCCTA
>NW_005350678.1:0-318 GCF_000412655.1 Myotis brandtii | reverse complement strand
CTTTAAGGGGAACAAGGAAATTCATCAGACGTCACTGATTTATACTCATCACATAGCCTTCTGAGTAATGCTTGGTCTCTTTTATATATATCAAGAGAGAAAAGCTAGTTAGGGGATATATGTAAACCACTTTTTGAAAAGGTTACCAGCAGAGAGATTTTTGACTAATATATTATCTCTTGTCAACTTAATTAATGGGCTTTTTTCATTGAGAATCGAGGTCTAGCACTGTACCTTTACAAGACAATTTCCTGACCTGTAAGACAGACATTCCAACCTGCAATACAGTAAAATTAGAAATAATCCTACCCTTTGGAG
>NW_005350677.1:0-528 GCF_000412655.1 Myotis brandtii | reverse complement strand
GAGAGGGCACAGGCCGGGCTGAGGGACACCCCCCCTGCACGAAATTTGTGCATGGGGCCTCTAGTTGTCTATAAAATGCTAATGAGGATAATACCTGCCTCACAGCATGGGCAGAGGGTGCTGTGTGCAGAAGGAAGCCAGGAACAGTCTGAATGTGAGTCAGCTTCGCTCATGGCCACCTTTTACTGAATCGGAGCATTATTCTGGTGAACTTCCTCCTCATGTTCCTTCGGGCCTTCTGTCCTCCCTCCGCTAGCCCTCTGCACTGAGTGCGCCAGTCCAGTCCAGCCAAGCAATCGCATCCCACGCCTGTCGCCAACAGAGGGAGGTGACCGGTGGCAGAGATGAACAGTTTAAAATCCAGGGTGACTCTTTAGGCTGCTACTGAAGATGTGTGGGCGCCGATATCCTGAAAGTAGGGAGGAGCGTGTGTGCCGGGGGCCAGCATCCCCTGTTAGCACCTGTCAATAACGGGGTCCCCTCCGCCCTCCGGAACAGGGTCCCCGTGACCAGCTGCACAAAGGAATG
>NW_005350676.1:0-1321 GCF_000412655.1 Myotis brandtii | reverse complement strand
TATGATTTTCAAAATCCCCTAACATACGAGGTGATTCCCATCATAGGCCTCCCTGTCTTCTCTCTGGAGACTTGACCTTGAAGAGGCAGGTGTAACATAAAACCACTGGTTATCATGCTTTGTAACTTGAGGAGATTATACAAATTTGAATAGAAGCACTCAGATAAAAGTGCTGAATGGAAATAAAATATTATTTCAAAATAGACTTCCTCTCACTATGCAGCATTGTTTCTGTAAAAAGAAGCTGGAAATCCAATTACAGAAAGGAATATTTACCAGGTTTCTGGCAGAGGCCTTTGACAGATGGTTCTTTGTGAAACACCCAGTTTGTTTCAGGACAAAATATTTATTTACCAGAGTTAAATAATGTCACACTGTAACAATGAGATATGAGCCACAGCTATAGATTACAGATTCAAAGCCAGGTGGTAATTTTGTCGGATTGAAAAATACAACCAAAATTTCTAAAGCCACTAAGCAAGAAAAGTAATTCAAACTGGTGACTAGACAGATAAGAAACTGACATGTCTCCACCTACTGGATTTTCACAGCAGTCTTATAAGTGGTGTGTGTGTGTGTGTGTGTGTGTTCAATTTGTCCTAGAAAACTTCTGAAAATCTATCTTTATTTTTGGAATGCACATAACATTGTCTTCTGTATTTGGATATATCAACCAAAAATTGTTACACTGGTAACGAGATATGAGCTACAGCTATAGATTCTAGATTCAAAGCCAGGTGATAATTTTGTCTGTGTTATTAACTATAATGCAAACAAAATAATAGACATTTAAAGAGTTATGTCACACTTGATTGTATCTTACATCACATTGTCAGAATTGCATCTTATTAAAATTAAAGTGTACATTTTCAAATGAAACTTAAGTAGCAAGTAAAACATTTAAAGAAAATGTATTATTCTGACTGTGAAGTGGAAAAGTATATGTTTCACTTGGTTTAAACCTAAATGAAAATGTTCAGAAACACTGCAAATACAAGAAGTTATACATAAATAGAACTGCAAGGACACTTTATGTAACAAGTCATTTCTGTTTAATAGAGCTTACTTATCTATAGTCCAGTCTTTTGTTATATTCTGTAATGTAGCATTCATAATTTGGCTGAAGCCATTAACATGCACAGCTCACATTAAAATCTATGCATAAAGATTCAAAAAACTTACTGGACTGTGTGCTTATTATGAATCTAATAGTTATGAACAATAGAATATATTTCAATTTATTCATAACTCAGTGTGAATTTATTAACCTTTAAAATAATACTCCATATATTTGGGATTAATGTTAAAAAATAATATATTC
>NW_005350675.1:0-661 GCF_000412655.1 Myotis brandtii | reverse complement strand
ACACCTCAACCTTTTTCTTCTAACATTAAGAATTCTAATTGCACTTCTACGGCCTTTTTACCTTCTCAAGCAGGTAGACGAATTTGCGCTTGACACTCAATGGAAGCAGAGAGCAGCGTTAAAGAGACAGGCCCCTTCCTTTTATTGGCCAGTTGAGTTTTGAAAGTAGAAAATTTTGGAGAAATTCACTTGATTTTGCAGTCCCTGAGAGAGAATAAAAGATTTTTAAAGAAAGTTTTCTCTGGATTTATGTATGACTGAGATGAATCATATATAGTAAATTCTTACTCCATTTTGTTTTCTAAACAGGATTGGGACAATCCGATTACATATGTTCTGTGGGTATCACTTCTTTCAAACATTACTTGTATTGTAGGTCACTGGAAGAAGAAATGGCCGATGATCTTTCAGTAGGTTTCTACATAGGAGAACTTAATAAATACTGTCAGAAGAACAACATAGATGTTAATTATCGTGAAGTGTCTAAAACAGGACCTCCACATGACTTAAGGTAAGATGCTATTTAGAAAAAGGATATATACCTATAAAATATAAACTAGGGGAATGAAACTCTGGCATAATTTTGAGGGCAATACTTAGAGTAAAGTTGCCACAGACTTCTGAGAGAGAGTCCTCTTGGTATGAAATTGTAACTTTGGAG
>NW_005350674.1:0-418 GCF_000412655.1 Myotis brandtii | reverse complement strand
TACTTTTTAAAGATTCTCATAGAATGTGAACTTCTTCTTCGATAGGTACAGATAACACTTCATGATGTTTATGAACTACACCCTCTGGATCCTTTCACAAACACTTATTTGTAAGAATTAACAGAATTTCTAATATTTACCCAACAAAATTGGTTCCATTTTGCCACTTTTCACTGAATAGCCCTAAACATAAATGTTCAAGGCTCATACAAAAAATTGAAAGTAATCATTTCACCTTTACTACTTTAACTACTGTTAGTACTTTTAAAACTATCATCTTAATAAACGGCTAGTATGCAAATGGTCGTCACGCCATCACACCAATGAGCAGGTACATGAGCCTGCATGTTGCCAGGCTGGGGCGGGGGACCTGAGGCTGCGCCCCCCCACCCAGCAGGGCTTGACAGGGGACCTGAGG
>NW_005350673.1:0-321 GCF_000412655.1 Myotis brandtii | reverse complement strand
TTATTTACCACAAGTAAAGGTCAGGAATTCTTATCTTCTAAATTTTTTTTTAGTTTCACTTCATTACTGCTGTGTATGTGCTCCATGTGAGTGAGGAAGGTGCTTATGTAGGTGGGTTCCTACTTATGGCGAAAATGCGTTACGTGGCGCCGTAGGAACGGATCTTTAACCTGAGGACCTACTGTACTGACACCCATGGATAAGTTTTGTCCTTCATTCAAAGTTAAAATCTAGGAATGGCTGAGCTCGTTTGCATTCCTATCTGATGTTAATGAAAGGTCTGTGATGTTAGTGGTTAGGAAATCCAGCCCATCAGTAAGG
>NW_005350672.1:0-295 GCF_000412655.1 Myotis brandtii | reverse complement strand
AGGCAGGGAAGAAGGAACACAGGCATAAAGAATAAAATTGTCAACAAAGAAGTACCTATCAATAATAATTTTAAATGTAAATGGATTAAATACCCCAATCAAAAGACATAAGGTAGCTGAGAGGATAAGAAAACATAACCCATACAACTGCTGTCTACAGGAAACCCACCTCAGACAAACGACTCACACAGACTGATGGTGAAAAGGAAGTAATAAAGATCAGAACAGAGATAAACTACATAGAGACCAAAAAACAACACAAAATATCAACAAAACCAAGAGCTGGTTCTTTGAA
>NW_005350671.1:0-267 GCF_000412655.1 Myotis brandtii | reverse complement strand
TCTGCTTGATGTTTCAGGGTTCTTAGGATATATTCCTCGAAGTGGGGTCACTGGGTCAAATGGCAGTCCCGTAGTTAACGTGCAATGAAGGCAAATATTTAATTTGGGAGTGGGAAGGGGAGGATGAATGGAGAAAAAAAGGGGACATGTGTAATGCTTTCAACAATAAAGATAATTAAATGACTATATTATTGCAGTCTTTCTACCTGATGAGAATTCCTTATATTTATTTTTTTTGTTTTTACTAGAAGCCCAGTGCACAGAATC
>NW_005350670.1:0-835 GCF_000412655.1 Myotis brandtii | reverse complement strand
GCGGTGTGCGCGGAGAGATGCGGTGTGAGCGGAGACACGCGGTGTGCGCAGAGAGATGCGGTGTGCGCGGAGACGTGCGGTGTGCGCGGAGAGATGCGGTGTGGGCGGAGAGATGCGGTGTGAGCGGAGACATGTGGTGTGAGTGGAGACATGTGGTGTGAGTGGAGAGATGAGGTGTGAGCGGAGAGATGCGGTGTGCGTGGAGGGACGCAGTGTGCCCATAGAGATGTGAGGCCGGGCAGCAAGGCCTGGCTCTGCAGCCTGGAAGGACTGGCTGTCTCTGAAGCAGCGGCCCTGGCACGGCAGGGCTGGTGCAGAGGCAGCTGCCAGAGCACCGGGCCTGAGCCCAGTGTGGGCCCAGCTCAGCAGGAAGCGTCTTCATAAACCACGCCGTTCTGCTGTGGAAGCTGGGAGCTGGGGGAAGCTGAGCGCCCTGCTCTCCGCTGCAGAGGGCCCTTCACCCCCGGGACGGCTCCCAGGGCCCTCAGGCTGGTTTAATGCTGGGCCGGCGCCGTTCCGTGCTCTCCAGTCCAGTGTGGTTCGAGTGGGGTGCCAGTCATGGCCGCTGATGCCCTCAGCAGTGGTCACTCTCTCTCCCCAGAAATCTCTGCAGCTACTGGCAACTACCGAGTTACAGACGATTGTTCTGAACGATTTTTACAAATTTAACCCAACACACGTAAACTTTAATTTGCGCTCAGAATTATCCTTCATCCACATCTAAGGCCAGGTAGATTTACACTGTGTGACATTAAATGACTTCTAGTGACTGGGAGGAACCAAACCAAGATGTTTGTGAAAACAAAAAGTGGGGGTGGGGGAGGCGGACTGCAAC
>NW_005350669.1:0-287 GCF_000412655.1 Myotis brandtii | reverse complement strand
TAACAATAAACTATCAAGTACTCACAACTGTAAACCTACTTTTGCCCCTTGTTCAGATGGAAATCTATACTAATAGTAGAGGAATATGCAAATTGTCCAGGACGCTATCACATAACGATTGTTCAGCAGGCTGCATGCACAGCAGGCGTGGGTGAGTGGGGACTTGCGGCAGCAGGGACGGGGACAAGGGAGGCGGGCCTGGCAGAGGGCGGCCTGTACTCCCCACATGGCAGCGGCAGCTGTGGGCAGTGCCAAGCGGAGCCTGCGGGCCAAGCTGAAGCAGCGCC
>NW_005350668.1:0-382 GCF_000412655.1 Myotis brandtii | reverse complement strand
TCAAACCTGCTAACTTTCCAGGCTAAGGGAATGGAGGGAAGGGGAAAGAGCACAGTCTTTATAGTCATCAGACTGCACCAAAGTTGGGGATAAGGATGTGGATGAAGATGGCAGGTTAGGGCTTTTCCTTGGTCCATGAGACGCATTTATTTTTCAAGAGGAGATGAAAATTCTTTATAAAGGAAATGTATACTGTTGAACCTCGGAGGTAAGGCAGGGGAGAGTGGGTGGGAAGAAATCAACCAATGAACTTGAGTGCATATATGCATAATCTGTGGACACAGACAATGTGGTGGTGAGAGCCTGGGGCAGGGGAGCGGGGTGAAAGAGGGACAAAGGAAGAATTGTGTAATACTTTCAACAATAAAGATTTTTTAAAAAA
>NW_005350667.1:0-650 GCF_000412655.1 Myotis brandtii | reverse complement strand
CTCTATCCACTGAGCCAAACCAGTTAGGGCCAAATGTTGTTTTACAAAAAAGCTAGGTTGATCGGTATGTGAATGGCACAGTGCCCAAGTCCCCCCGCGTTGCCCTCTGCCCCATGCTGATCACAGCCAGCCTTGTTTGGCCACAGCTTGGCACCGCTCTCCGGCATTTTTGCCGCTCTATATTTCAGCCATGACTTTTGTCATATTTTGAAGAGACACTTGCACCTGGTCAGCCTATTTGCATGCCAAGCTCCGGCCCATTGAGATTTAAAGTGGATGTGAATCGATGGCCCTGTGAATTTAGAATGTACAAAAAGGCATCGGGGAGAGTCACAGGAGCGTTTTCATGCAGAGTTGAAAATAAAATGAAGGTCATTGTGATAGGTAGCGCCCACTTCCCAGTGTCTTTAAAAACACCGGCGATATGTTTTGCTCTGTGCAAAGATGAGGGAAGGAAAAACAGCTGATAAAATGTGTCATGGAATTAGCAGGCACTTTTCTTTGCCCAGCCAGTGTGGCTCAGTGGTTGAGCAGTCCATGAACCAAGAGGTCACGGGTTCTATTCCCGGTCACTGCACATGCCCAGGTTTCAGGCTTCATGGGTGTTTCGCTCTCACCTCAATGTTTCTCTCTCCCTCCTTCCTCTCTTG
>NW_005350666.1:0-307 GCF_000412655.1 Myotis brandtii | reverse complement strand
GACATATGCAACAGGATAGAGAGCCCAGAAATAAACCTATGCTTTATGGTGGATTAATACTTGACAAAGGAGGCAAGAACATACAATAGGGTAAAGACAATCTACTCAATAAATGGTGCTGGTCAAAAAGACCACTTCCAGAAGTGGACTGTCCCAAGCTACGAGGCTAAATTTATTCACATTTTTTTTTTTGCTATGTGAAATAAGCAATCAGAAAAAGACAAGCACTATGTGATTTCACTTATATGTGAAATCACTATTTTTTTTTGCACGTATCTGCAAAAAAAAAAAAAAAAAAAAAAAGGAA
>NW_005350665.1:0-283 GCF_000412655.1 Myotis brandtii | reverse complement strand
TATCTTTTATTTGTGCCTTACTATGCTTTTGCTTTCCTCTTTTTATATTTTGTATATATCTGTAATTTATTGGAGCATAGTAAGTAAATCAAAGCAAGGACTTACTCCCCTATGATACATTTTTTTGTGAAGAGCTAACACACACATTAAGATGGGATATAATCCTGGCCCATGTGGCTCAGTGTTAGAGCATTGGCCTTCGCACCAAAGGGTCATGGGTTTGATTCCAAGTCAAGGGCGTGTACTTGGGTTGCAGGTTTGATCCCACTGGGGAATCAACCAA
>NW_005350664.1:0-281 GCF_000412655.1 Myotis brandtii | reverse complement strand
CCTGCCTGCCTGCCTGATCACCACTAACTGCCCCTCCTGCCAGCCTGATCACCCTAAACTGCCTCTGCCTGCTGGACTGATTGCCCCTAACTGCCCACCTGCCTCCTGCCCACCCCGTTGCCCCCAACTGCCTCCTTGGTAGCCTGGTTGCCCCCAAATGCCCCCCGCTGGCCTGGTAACCCCTCTGCCTTCCTTGTTGCCCCACACAACCTGCTATTCAGTCGTTACTGTTACTGTGACAGTGTCCTGGAAAATTTGCATATTCCTCTATTATTAGTATA
>NW_005350663.1:0-430 GCF_000412655.1 Myotis brandtii | reverse complement strand
TGGCCGGTGTGGCTCAGTTGGTTGGGCATTGTCCTGTTCACTGAGGGGTTGCCGGTTCCATTCCTGGCCAGGGCACGTGCCTGGGTTGCAGCTTGATCCCCAGTGGGGGGCGGGGAGGGTGTGTGTGTGCAGGAGGTGGCTGATCCATATCATGCTCTCATATTGATATTTCTCTCTAAAAATCAATTTTAAAAGTATTTTTTAAAAATACATAATAGAAAAACAACCTATTTTTCCTATTTCCACCCTATCTCTCAGCTAAAATATTCATAATCCTTTTACAGGATCCACTCTCAGAAGGACTCTTTTACGTCCAGTCCACATCTAAATCCACTCACGTATATCCCACACTCACTAAGCACTTCCTGTGTGTATACGTGGGCTAGAAGCCAGACATCCTGGAGAGGTCTGAGACAGGGATGCGCATCAT
>NW_005350662.1:0-1261 GCF_000412655.1 Myotis brandtii | reverse complement strand
GAGAGAGAGAGAGAGAGAGAGAGAGAGACTGACTTAGCATGGAAGAGAATCTAGAAATTTACTAATTAAGTGCTTTCAAAAATTTTATTTTTCATAATCAATTACTTGCATAAGATGTTTTAAGGAGGATTTCATGATCACATACCCTGGGGGAAATATGAAATTTCATAGTTCTCCTTAGAAATTCACATTATACATTGGTAAATTCAAGATTCTGAGAAGTTTTACCATAAAGGTAGCTGGTTAATTCTGTTTGATCTGATTTTACCCCAAAATTTATACTGATTGACCCTAACTTGGTTATTACTAATAGACTCATGCTCCCCAAATCACTCTTAGGAAGAAAAATGGCTTATCTCAAACCTTTATTCTCCGCAGGAATAATATATCAGCACTAACCACGCATATTGATTTATGTGTGTTTTGAGTCCTGTTGGTCCCAAGCCACAGTTAAGAAAGTTCCACAGGACCAGCCCCTTTAATGCTAAAGGATGTCATTGTTAATTTCTTATCAAGAGATTCATAAGTTCCTGAACTGAGGCAATTGGTCTAGCTGCCTAAGCAGGGATGCTCTCCAAATAATAACTAATTGTTCTGGTGAAAAATACACATGTCTCACACCGCGTCATCATAGGACCTTCTTTTTTACCCTGAATATCGGATTTCTGTTTAGGCCCCCAATAGCTTTTTAATCAGTTCACATACTGTCATTAATCAGGGAAGCATATTTATCGTAATACCAACTAAGTTGCCCTTTGAAAACTGTTTTAAAATGCCGATGATACAGTTGTCCCTATGGAAAATAATATAATAATTAATAAATAATAGTGCAAGAATAGACTGTTTTTCTTACACTGTAAACCTACTTTTGCTCTACTCTGTGGCACTCAATGAAGCCCAAGACTTTATTTATACAAATTTCTACTGGAAAAGAATCCTCTTTCGTACCTTTGCGTAGTAGAGTTTTCTCATATAATGTGGCATTGAAAAAATATCCCTGTGTAATTTCAACTTCTATCTTTTGATCGTTCCTTCCAGACTCTGTGCTTCTGAGAATATTTTTGAACCTGAGGAAGTGTATCATCCATCACGTTAGCTATTTCTCTCAGATTTCTCTCATGTCACCCTCAGCTCCAAATATTCTTATTTCAAAGAGATGAAAATGGACTTGCATAACCAGGACTGTCATAATACAAACTCTTTGAAATAAGAATATTTGACCACCTCCAGTCTATTGGCAGCTCTCTCATCTTCCAAGGTT
>NW_005350661.1:0-634 GCF_000412655.1 Myotis brandtii | reverse complement strand
AGAGAAGGCCACTAAAAAAGATGCTCCTCATAAGAGGCTTTTTTTTCCCCCTTGAAGATTCTCAATCATTCCTTCCTTATTCAGCCAGTAAACAGTTAACACATTGCCCATTCTGTAGGAATAATGGCATGTTAGATGGTTGACTAGACAGTGTGACATTTACAGTTTCTAAAAGGCCCCACAATTTGTGATGTCAAAGATATTTTCAAATATATGATAGACAGTATCAGGAAAGATTAATTAGAATATATAGCTCTAGTCTGTAGTATAAAAGTAAGGTGTAAGTTAGAGTATGTTTCTGCTTAACAAGTAGAAGACCTTTCTCAGATTTGGACTAGTACCAAAGGAAATTGTAATTTTTAAAGACAGATAAAAAAATAAAAAATAAAAAGTCCCTTAAACTACCTAAGAGGTAGGGAGTTCCCCTCACTGGAAATTCCCACAACATGGATGACTAGCCACCAGATATGTGGTGCAAGCTTGTGCATTAAGTAATGGCCAACATAAATGACCTCGGTATCATTTCTACTTAAGACAGGATGGCCCAACAGAATTTATGCTCCATGAGAACAGGAGCTTTGTATTCATCACAATAATCCCAGAATCTAGAACAGTTTTGTGCACAGGAAGAGTT
>NW_005350660.1:0-507 GCF_000412655.1 Myotis brandtii | reverse complement strand
TAAATATTTAGACTGTGGTCTTAAAAATTGCTTTGAGGTTTTGGCAAGATGGTGTGCCTCATCAATATAAAGTTCAAAGCAAAGAAAAATCAACGTGAATACCATCATTAGTGTTGATCTTTGCGCAAAAATCACACCTTATGCATATATTCATATCACATGTACTTAGCTCGCCCTCTACTGGCTGTTTCTTGCTTCTACAGTTACCAGAGGTACCTCATAACCAAAATTAATTTTGATCATTTTTAAAGCTCCCCAGGTTCTTTTTGATGTTCCTTGATACCTGCTCTTAGACACCTGGATGCGAGGTCTGTTACAAGCCAGGGGAACCACCAGGCTGAATTTTCCTTGCGCTCTGGAAACAGTGATGTCATTGAAAGAGAACATCCACTTCAATGATGAGAGAGAATCACACCATCACCCCCAACCACTTATCAAAATCTGCACTCGTGTGCTGTACCTTCCAGTCTGATTTAACTATCCATGTGCTAATTCTTTCTCTCGTGC
>NW_005350659.1:0-506 GCF_000412655.1 Myotis brandtii | reverse complement strand
GGATAGATTGCTCCAGCCAGTCCTCACTGAGGAGCCTTCTTCCCTGGAGAGCAGGGGAACTTGACCTTCACAGCGTTGGCTTCCTGCCGGCAGAATCAGAGAGGACCGTGGCAGGAGCTGTGTTAGAATCCCCCCAAGCTCGTAGCAGACAAGCATGACCTTCAAGCATGATTTTCACCACAGGCTTCTTCCTGTGGCCAACAGGGAGAGGCCCCACGGTCATTTCCGAGTCCTAGTCCATGGAATTGCTCTGAGGCAGTCTTCCAGGTCCGTCTGGCTCAGTCTCTGGGCAGTTACTAAAAGGCTAACCCCTACCCCTTCAATAGCTGATCCCAGCCTCGCGGAGCACATGGAGCCTGGACATTGTGGTGTGCCCGGGGTGGGTGAATGTTGAGGGAAGGGGGAGCAGGGAATTGGCAGAGATGAGCACTTTACCACTTGCTAATGAAGTGAGAAGAATTCTCCCTTGCTTAAGGACATTATAACCCTCTGGCTTGCTCTAGATA
>NW_005350658.1:0-572 GCF_000412655.1 Myotis brandtii | reverse complement strand
GGAGAGATAGAGACATCAATGATGAGAGAGAACCATTTATCGGCCTCTTCCTGCTTGCCCCCCACCTAAATTGAGTTCCCAATCTGGGCATGTGCTCTAACCAGGAACTGAACCTCAACCTCCTGGTTCATGGGTTGACGGTCAACCACTGAGCCACACAAGCCAGGCAAAATCATTGACCTTTTATCATGGCTAGGGAATTGATACAAAGACAAAAATAGTGTCTAAGTAGACACATTTACAACAAAATCTTTGTAAGTACTACATTTACCAAATATTCTCTCACTGAATCTTGTAAATTTAAATCTCTCCCATAGTCATTTTCATGGATAGTTTAGCTAAAATTAAAGAGGTAATTCTGAAGATTTCTCATAGAAATCTCACTAAACTGAGATTCATGGGACTCAATCTCTACTTCAACTCTAGCACTATTTAGTTATGAGACAGTATGCAAAAAATATGATAAAATTTGAAATTTGGGAGAAAAATATAGAGATCATTTATGCAATAAGGAATTACCTTAGAAGGAAGCCTCTTGTGTTTTTTTTTAATTAAATCTTTATTGTTCAGAT
>NW_005350657.1:0-270 GCF_000412655.1 Myotis brandtii | reverse complement strand
GAAAATTTAAATAACATAATGAACAGTAATATTTTACATCAATTGAAAAAAAAAAGGTAGTATGTAGAGATGATGTGACAGGTTTCATTTCTCTTCCACTTAGAAGCTTTTTCTATCCTGTAATCCTCTTGACTCTATATTCTAGGTGCTCTCTTCTCATGACCTCCCTAGGAAAACGCTTTTTTTGAGAATCTTAAGTTTTAATACCTCCAAGCATCAACGTATCTTTGCAGTATGTGGAAGGGCCACACGAGAATGAAGCCCAGTTTG
>NW_005350656.1:0-825 GCF_000412655.1 Myotis brandtii | reverse complement strand
TTGAGTAATTGCATTAAATATAAATGGACTAAACATTTCAATTAAAAGATCATCAGACTGCACAAAAAATAAGACCTAATCATATGCTTTTACAAAAGACACAATTTAAATAGAATGTCATAGATAATGAGAAAATTACAGCAAGGAAAAATATATACCATACAAACCCTAACTTAAAAAAAATAAGCTATTGTAAAAAAAATTACAGTGGGGCCTTGACTTACGAGTGTCCTAACAAGTTTTTTGAAATACCAGCTGTCTCTCGGCCGATTTTTTGCATTGAGTTGATAGAGTAATTTGAGTTAACGAGCTCCTTAATGAGCTTGGTCTCGGAACGAATTAAACTCGTAAGTCAAGGCCCCACTGTATATACTTGGTTACATTAATGTTAAGTAAAGTAGGCTTCATAATGAAGTAAAAAGAGGAATATTTCATAATGATAAAAGTCAATTCATTTTCAAAAACCTATATATGAAATGTATGTGTATGTACCAATCTATGTACCTAACAACATACTCTCAAAACTTACGAAGCAAAAATTAATTTGAATTCAAAATAAATAGACAATCCTACAATCATAGTTGGCAGCTGAAGAATTTTTGGAAACTCTAGATAAGCTCATTCTGGAAGGAAATTACTTCACAGAACAAATATTCAATATGCATTAAATGTCCTTATTCTGGAAAATGATGCCTGAAAGGACTTTGCTTTTAAAGACAAGATAACAATATGGAATCTAAGTAACAAAATAAACTGACAAACAGAGTGGATCCAGAGACATGGGAGCATTGAACGGAGTGTGGAATCTCAGAGGAAAGGCAGGGG
>NW_005350655.1:0-289 GCF_000412655.1 Myotis brandtii | reverse complement strand
ACTCATAGAAGTTGCTTAAACAACATCAGAAGGACAAGGATGATGACCCCTTACTTATTAACTTACTAGAGGCCTGGTGCACGAAATTCGTGCACTGGGGGTGGCTGGGTCCCTCAGCCCGGCCTGTGCCCTCCCGTAGGCCGGGACCCCTTGCTCCTTACCGCCCACCTGCTAGCTCCTTACAGCTCAGCTCGCTGCTCCTTAGCACTGTTGCGGAGGCGGGAGAGGCTCCCTCCACTGCCGCTCCACTCTCCAGCTGTGAGCTCAGCTTCTGGCTGAGTGGTGCTCC
>NW_005350654.1:0-449 GCF_000412655.1 Myotis brandtii | reverse complement strand
CCCCAGCCCCAGCAGACACACACACACTAGGGGTGGGGGCGTGCTCCGAGCTGTGACACATACACCAGGGTTGGGGGTGTGCTTCGAGTGGCTGCACGGTGGCTCAGAGCACACCCTCAGTGGGTGGCAGCAGCAGCCAGAGCGAAGCAGCCCCGGTCCTAGATGCCTGGCTGCGGTTGGAGCAAAGCAGCCTGGGTCCTGGGTGCCGGAGGGAAACTGGTGACTGCAGCCAGGGGAAGGAAGGCCTACTCTTGCACGAATCTTTGTGCATCAGGCCTCTAGTATAACATATAGTACTCACTCTTTTCAAATCAACCTATTATTCTTTGGAAAAAATACTGGATTCTTCAATTCTGGACAACTTACAAACCTGTATGGTTTGTTCTTGGCACTTGACGATGGGTTTTACTTCCTATTGTCCTTAACAGGGCTGGCTTCATGGTGTGTGG
>NW_005350653.1:0-615 GCF_000412655.1 Myotis brandtii | reverse complement strand
TTTATTAGATAGGATGATATAGATTAATGTGCTAATTGACTTTTGTTCTGTTGAATTTTGTTCAAATGTTGCCATTTTCTTATCTCAAAGTAGTACCATAACTCCAGTCTCCTCCAAACCTTATATTGATATCTGTATCAAGCCAGAATGGGGTAGCTACTTCTGGTGTGGCAAGATAGGTTTTCAGTTACTATCAAAACAGCCTTCAATCTAGAAAAGTATACTCTGAGGATGTGAAGGGTACAGTATTGGAAGAACAAGTAGCAAGGAAACAGTTTGGCTCTAAGGGTCAAGAAGAAAATCAGCGGATAACAGAGGTGGGATCATAAAGGCCAGAGCAGATTCAGGATTTGGTCAAGAAGACAGGACCCTATGAGTTTGTTAAGCTGGACATTGCTGAGAGTCATCCTGGCTAACAAAAATGAAACAGGTTGAAACATCACTAACAATGTAATGACAAGCTAGTTTTAATGTTAATTCAAGTATCTTAATATGAATTTAATGGTTTTAAAACAAGAGTCTTACACGTTTTTCTCTCTGGGCCCAAAGCTAGTGAAAGGCGACCATCTGCTGAAGTTATCCCCACCAGGGGAGTGGAGCAGGCATTTCTGATGA
>NW_005350652.1:0-261 GCF_000412655.1 Myotis brandtii | reverse complement strand
GCGGGGAGGAGTTATTGTCTAACTGAGACAGAGTTTCAGTTTGGGAAGATGGAGAGCTATGCAGATGGATGGTGGTGATGATCGCACAACAATGTGAATGGACTTAATGCCACTGAACTGCACACCTACACATGGTTATATGGTACATTTTGTGTGTGTTTTATCACAATGTGAACAAAAAGAAAAAGTTTTGGATCGGGGGAATATGCAGGCATTTCCTGCCTGTGCCTCCCCTGGGCCCTCAGATGCCCGAGTCCCTGA
>NW_005350651.1:0-344 GCF_000412655.1 Myotis brandtii | reverse complement strand
GGCCAGCCAAGGCAGGTGCAATACAATTGGTCAGGGGCCCAACCATCGTTCCATGATTGCCCTGCAGAGGGAGGCCCAGGCTACTGGCCAACAGGGCGATCAATGGTGGGGTCCATGATCCCTCCAAAGAGGGAGGCCCAGGCCACTGACCAGTGGGCTGGGGCAGGTGGGTGGAGCCTCTCTCTGCAAGGGAAGCCTGGGTCCTGGGTGCCAGGGGCCAGAGGGAAGCCGGTGTTGGCAGTCAGGAGAAGGAAGGCCTACTCTTGCATGACTTTCATTCATCAGGCCTCTAGTTTTAGTATAAAACTATAGTATTGCATTTAGGAGCTAAGAGGAGAGATGTG
>NW_005350650.1:0-2455 GCF_000412655.1 Myotis brandtii | reverse complement strand
CCCGCAGAACTGGTCAGGACGGGGAAATTCCACACGTTGGTAACCAGAAAGAGTGTGGGAAGTAGAGGGGGGAACGGTTCCCCTTATTGAAATACAGAAGTTCTAACTTTTAGCCACAACACATACAATATTTTTAGAAACACACCCACTCTGAGAAGGACATGGAGTGCCCTCCGTCACGGTCATCCCTCTCCTGGACTGCTTTGCACTTCATTTTCAGGAAAATATAAAGCACCTGCCTCTCACGGTGTCCTAGCTCCTCTCACAGTGAGTGGGAGAGGCCCAGTGAACCCCAGCCTTTCACCCACTTGGGGAGGCGGAAATAAGTCTGCTCTTTCCAGAGGCATCAATCAACAGAGAACAACATTTGTTCACTTTACTCTCCTAGTGGGTGAGGTGGTGGCAAATTCTGCCAAGAAAACAAGAAACAAAGTATAATGGACAATAGTCCCAGTTTAGAATTTTGCATGCAAGGTGATTTTAAATTATGGTTTATTACACAGAACTTATGAATACATTTCCAAGAAACAGGCTCCACACAAAGGTGTAATGAATATTTCCAACATTTCATTTTTGCAGCTCCATTTACTTGAAATGATGTGATATAAAGAGATATGTTGGAACATATTTCCTTTTCATGAGTACACTTACGTATTATGAGAGAAGATGGAATCATTGCAGTCTGAGAGTGGGGAGAGGGGCGAGGAAGCATGCAGGGCCAGTTTCAGGCTGTGGTCTATGAACGGTGCTTTGTTCAGCAGTCAAATGAATTTCACATGATCTTGTCCCAAAGTATTACTCTGCCTGAAGTGTTAGGAGATGTCACTGCACTGTCGCCTGGTCTGACATGGGGAGCTCCTTAGACCATACCTCTCTCTGGCAGCACTGATGAGTGTATCAGCATACACAGTACCACCTTATCAACCTGCTTGTTAATCTACAGTTACAGATGCACAGGGGTGGACCGGCTGACATGCTCCCCTGCTCAGGGCACGCAGTGACCCTAAATCAGAATCTGCGGCAGAAGCGGCCAGCCAGTCTCTTGGTCTCTATTTTATGAATTCAGATGATCTGCAGGCTGCTGAATAGGTCTGTAGACTCAAAATTATTTTTAACAAGTGGCTGTCCTATAAAAGCTTAAGAACACCAAACAGATAATGTTTCTTTCAATATGCTACTGGCGTTTGGGTTTCCCCAAGATAGAAACCAAGAGGAACCGCCAAGAAATTTTGAGGCAAATGTACTCAGCTTATGCTGGAGCACGTAGAGGCTGCGCAGAGCAAAGGCGGGTCCGCCAAACCGATGGGGGCTGGCTCTCTGGGCTGCTTTTCTGGGCTGGGGACCAAGCGGGCATGGACTTAAAGGCGGGCTTTTTGAAAAAGGTGGGCTTGTGGAATTTTCCATGTTAGGGTCCAGCTACTTTCTCCTTCTGTTGGGTTGCTTAACAACTGTCTCTGTGGCTGTGCTGTGAGGGCAGGGGTGGTGGGCTGCTCACTACCCAGCCCAGGAAGGTCGTATAACGGTCAAACCTTAAAACTGTACACATGGAAGAGTGGTTTCCATATCTGCAAAGGGGTGAGTGTTGGAGGGGAGATAAGAGAGGCTACTTCTGCATTCCTGGGCAAGGAGGAGCCACATGGGGACTTTTATTTTTGCTGTCAGCTTATCTGGCATTTCTTTTGGCCTTGTGACATTCCTTCAGGCCCAGGCCCAAGTCCCTGTGCTATCTCAGGTCTCTAAATCAGTCCACCTAATGCCTACTGGATGTATGGCCTTTGACTAGTAAGGCTACTTCAACTCTCAGCCTCAGTTGTCTTATCTGTAAAATGGGAATTAATCTACTCACCCATTTATTCATTCATGGACATCCTCCTCTCCAGACTGGAAGGTTCTAGAGAGTAAGAACTTGATCATCTAAGTGTTATTTATCTCTTACCCAGTTCCTTCTCTCTGGCAGCATGACCATCTCTCTAGATTGCCATCTCTGATTCTCTCATGGATTTTACCCTATTTCCAGCTCATATGCATCCTTGTGACAGAAGGTCACCGTTGGCAGCATCATGCTTTCTATTACCTTAGGAGTCCATCTTCATCAGCCTGTGACTTGTCCAGGGCCACCACCTGGGATCCCTTTTCCTGGGCAGTGTCTTCTGCTTACTCTGGCTAGCTGTCACTCAGACCTACCCTGAAAAACACAGGCTGTATGTAAGCATTGGCCACACAGGGAGAAAGGTGCAGCCATGGAAGTCAGGGGCACCCCAGCTGGGGACCAGAAACACACTAAATCTATTGAAATCTTAATCACATGTCGGGTACTATGCTATGTGCTTTTCATGCACCATCTCATTTAATTCTCAAAACATGTCCACGGGATATTATTATCCCCAGTTCAAGAAGAGAAAGCTATGGTTTCAGAGGTAGGCAGACTGAGCACAGACACACACATTGCCAGTAA
>NW_005350649.1:0-957 GCF_000412655.1 Myotis brandtii | reverse complement strand
TCTAGCCAAAATCCCAGGGACACAAACTGTGCCAGGATTTTTCTGGCTTGTCCACAGGAAGTCTTGTGTGGCTCTCACGTCCAACAGAAAGACATATGGGCCCTGTCTATTCCCAGCATCTTTTTAAAAGTTCATGTGAACTGCCCACCTACTATGTGCCAGTCATTAGGCTAAACGGTTTACACGCATTATCCTATTCTCCTCACGATGAAATGGAACAGGTGAAAAAGACAGAGAGTGGTTAAGTAAGCTGCCCAAAGTCACGTAACCTTCCGCCTGCAGGCCTCATCTCTTGTCAACCTGAGGCCCTTCTCTGCCAATGAATGATATGAAGGAAATGTTCCTCATGGACTGTTGAGAAGGAACTTCTTCAACCCCAAGCTCAGGACCCTGCTGGAGGAGTGTGCCTGCCAGAGGAATCTAGATGCAGGGGAGATGGGGTGACAATACAGGCAACCCCTGGAGGTTACCTGGCCAGCTTTGCCGCAGCCACAAATCTCTCCCAGGATTCGTCACTCAGCAGGCGTTGAAGTTTTTCTTTGTTCCCTGGGTCATTTAAGTACTCAATGGCATCAACAAAGTCTTTGCCCTCTACATGGAAAGAAAAAAGGATAAGGTTAGAAGAAATCCTGGTAGAATGGAAATGGAATTGAGTATAAACAATTGAGTATAAATGTTCATCTTCCTGAGAGGCTGTCAGCTGGCGGACTTTTTTTTTCTTAACCTGGGGTACTTTTGGTGAGTCACCTGGTGCTAGGGATGGAACTGTGTCCCCCAAAATTTATATCTTGAGGCCCTGACTGCCCATGTGACCGTATTTTATAATTAAGGTTAAATGAGGTCATACGTGTGGGACCCTAATCCATTATGACTGGTGTCCTTATGAGTGAGGGAGAGACACCAGATCTCTCGCTCCCCACTTCTCTTTCTCTCTCTCACGCTCTCTCTCAAAATAAG
>NW_005350648.1:0-1004 GCF_000412655.1 Myotis brandtii | reverse complement strand
GCTGCCCATAGAACACGCTGCTGCCCATAGGACACGCTGAGTCTGGGTTCTAAGAGCCTCGTTCTCTGGGGCTGGGAAACCGTCGGGGCAGGCTGTGTTTCGTCTCTGTCTGTGGGTGAATGTGGAGACAGCTGAGGTTGCACAGGTCACGCGGGGAGAGCAGGCCTGAATACAGGCCTGGAACGTCTAACTAATGCTGATCTGCCCACCTCAGCCCCTGCCTCAGCCAGGAACCTTTGCTCCCCGAATCTCTGAGTCTGCGGGGCCCGGGCATGGGGGGCTACTGTGCAACCCCAGGGAGGCCCGTGCTCCTGCTGGGAGGGTCTGAGCCCCTCCCTGCCTCTCTCCTGGTCTCTGGTCGGAGGTTTTGCAGCAGCTACTACTATTGTCCTTGCAAAGCGAGTGGGGAGAGTGGAGGAGCTGAGAGTGGAGGAGCTGAGTGTCAAACTGAGGTGAGGGGTCCCCCAATGAAGCAACGCTGGGGGGAAGGTCGCACATGCTCACACCACACCTCGCTACTTGGGGTCCTTTTTCCCACCAAATGGACAGTGCCCTCCAGGGTCTCTGATCTTGATCTTGACCTTGACAGGCCAAAGGCATGACTTTCTGTGAAGCACGGACATGTTCATCAGAGCAGAGCAATAGGACGCCGGTCCTGGGCGGACGGCCAGGGCTGGGTGTGCACGGCCACTACACCTGCTGGCTGCGTGGTCTGGTGCCAGGGACTCGACTTCTTTGTTCCTCAGCTTCTTTGCTTGTAAACAGAGGAGGAGGACCGCACGGCCTCACTGTGAGCTGAGGATGAAGGAGGCCATCCTGCGAACCGCTCAGACGGCACCCCAGTGGCCGCGCTCACGCGGCTTATTGTTGAAATGCTGGCTTCCGGCCTCCCCTCCGCGGGGTGAGGCCAAGCTGTCGCTGCTGGACGGAGCGCCCCTGGGAATACAAAGCTCAGCCACGAGGCCAGGAACAATGCATCCTGGGAGAGTGGTTTTAGGTTTCCC
>NW_005350647.1:0-365 GCF_000412655.1 Myotis brandtii | reverse complement strand
TAAAAAAATCAATAAAATATATTTAAAAAAATAAGTTCTGTCATTTTGACGAATGTACATATGTGCTTTATGTTTTTTATTATTTATTTACCACAAGTAAAGCTCAGAAGTTGTTATCTTCCTTTTAAATTGTTTTTACTGTTTCACTTCATTACTGCTGTGTATGTGCCCCATGTAGGTGCTTAAGTAGGTGGGTCCCGACTTACAGCGAAAATCTCGTTACGAAAATCGCGTTACGTTGCACCCTAGGAACGGATCTCTGACGTAACCCAAGAACCTACTGTATTTGGATCTATGCTTTAATAAAAGGATTTGCAAACATGTCTATGCATCTTGCGACAGCAGTTTGTCCCTTACATATTTTA
>NW_005350646.1:0-268 GCF_000412655.1 Myotis brandtii | reverse complement strand
CTCCAGCCACTGACAGTGATGGGCGGACTCTGTCTTGTGCCTTCAATTGCTCCAGCCTTTGTTTCATCTCCACCTGCTCTTGGATTTTCTGCCTCCATCCCATCATTTCTTCTGGGAGCAGTTCTGGACTTTCTGGAAAATGAGCGTTTTTGTTCAAATCATCCACTATGTCCTCCTGAAGTCGTTCTCCTTCAATCCCCGATGCTTTTGCGGTGGGCTTTTCATCAGTCGCTTGGGAAAGTTTAGGAGGTTGGCTCTTGCGTGCCGT
>NW_005350645.1:0-1278 GCF_000412655.1 Myotis brandtii | reverse complement strand
GTAGGTTTTCTGTACCATTACTAGTATTTTGCAATAGTTTTGCTCCCTTTTAACAAAGTGAGATTTCTCCTATGTTGCTGGTTAATAAATAGGCATTTATTAATGCTAGGATTGTTCCTGAGCAGTAGGTGCCCTGTTTACCTTGGGAACAAGAGGAAAGAACTATATTCAGATAGTAAGTGGTTGTATATTAGCTCAGGTTTCATATATTTTTCTTGACCTTTTAGGCTGCACATGGTCCGTCTGATGCTGTTGGAGAGGCTACTGCAAACCTTGCCCCAGTTAAGAAATGTTGGAGGTGTCCGGGCCATCCCATACATGCAGGTATCCATCTCTCAGTTCAATGGATCTATCACATTATAGCTGGACCATCCTAAGCATGCTGCCATCTCAAGGCATTGGTGTTAAACAATGGAATTCAATTTATAGCCCTTCATTTTATAGATGAGAAGCCCAAGGGTCAGATAATTTTTTTAAAATGTCCACGTTCATCCAGCTAGTTATTAACAGAGCCAAGAGCAAAAGTCTGTTCCAGAGATTCCTAGTCTGCAGTGACTGTTCATTAATATTAGTGCATTAGAGTATGGTCTTGTGATAGCTATTCCCCCACTGGCTGCCTTCCTTTTGGGCAAAATTGTTCTTTAATTCTTAGTAGCACAGTGCCCTCTCTCAACCCAGTTTGGTTGAACATAATATAGGTTAGTCATTTAGTTTTACAAACTTTATGCAGAACATTTTCTGTGATGCCAAATACCAACATTTGACTCTTCTGACTCTGGACGCATAAACTTTGGATAACTTGGGATTTAGAAACTTTTCACAGATTATGATTGACAGGGAAGTCAGGAAGATTGGGGTTTCTTCTGAAACACCTTGTGTTCGAGTTGTTTTCTAGGGAAGTGACTTTCACGTTTTCTCTCTTTGACTTCTAGGTCATTTTGATGCTCACTGCAGACCTGGATGGAGAAGACGAAAAAGACAAGGGGGCCCTGGACAACCTGCTCTCCCAACTTATTGCTGAACTGAGCATGGATAAAAAGGTAAAATTTGAGTCATAGTGTGTGAAAAATAGGGCTCAGCTAAGATCAGTTCTCAGTTGTTTTTTCCTTCTCTTAGAGAATTTCCCCTGTTTTCAGGGGTGACCATCCATTAAGGCCTCTAGTTCTGTTGATTCCACAAAAATGTTTTCACTGCCTACTTTGGCCCAGGCATACTTTTGGATCTGAGCATAAATAAGGAACAAGACCAAGTCCCTACCCCTATGGTTCTATAAGGTGA
>NW_005350644.1:0-305 GCF_000412655.1 Myotis brandtii | reverse complement strand
AAACCTCAATGATGAGAGAGAATCATTGGTTGACTGCTTCCTGCACACTGCCTACTGGGGATCGAGCCCCAAACCCGGGCATGTGCCCTTGACCGAAATCAAACCTGGTCCCTTTAGTCCACAGACGGATGCTCTATCTACTGAGCCAAACCAGTTAGGTCTGAATCCTCCTCTCTTTATAGAAGGGTGAGTTTGAGTTGGAGGACCGGCCTCCTGTCTGGGCTAATTAGACATTTGAGAGAAGCCCAGCAGGTTTTGGTGCTCCACAATTGCAGACATCAGCTTCTGGTCCAGCCGTGACCCAC
>NW_005350643.1:0-601 GCF_000412655.1 Myotis brandtii | reverse complement strand
CCTCCCCCCAGTGCCTCCATCAACACACCTTCCCTGGAAAGAGCCCACTGAAACCCACTCCCAGTCTCTCTCTGTGGACGCCCCCTGTCCACAGAGAGCGGGCGGGCATTCTGCTTTGTTCCTTGCTGCCTCCGGCCTTGCAGGAGCAGGCTCTGACCATGTGTGTGTCCCTCACCCAAAGGATGTTGCACATGTTTGACTTGGATTTTGTTTCGTTTTAGGAGGCACTGACACTTCCAAATACAGTGGGGCCTTGACTTACGAGTTTAATTCGTTCCTAGACCGAGCTCGTTAAGGAGCTCGTTAACTCAAATTACTCTATCAACTCAATGCAAAAAATCGGCCCAGAGACAGCTGGTATCTCAAAAAACTCGTTAGTCGGGACACTCGTAAGTCAAGGCCCCACTGTACTGGATAGATGCATTTTTTTTTTTTTATCAAAAGCATGCCAACTACAAGAGGAAATCCGCCCACAGTTCAAAGCTTGGGTTTTACTTCTCAAAGGACTTGGTGAAACTGGATGGGCACCTCTCATTCCAAAGTTCCTTTGAAAACAAAGAGACTCTCTAAGATCACGAGGACTAAACTACGTTGCAGCTTG
>NW_005350642.1:0-280 GCF_000412655.1 Myotis brandtii | reverse complement strand
GGGGATCGAGCCCAGAACCTGGACAAGTGGCCTGACTCAGCATCGAACCGTGGCCTCCTGGTTCCTAGGTCGACGCTCAGCCACGGAGCCACGCGGCCGCGCTTCGTGGTAAGCCATGTGAATCGGCATTTTATAAGGAAAGCCGTGAGCACGGGGAGGACTGGCCCAGCAGAGTGAGGCTGTTCGTAGGTTTTCTCCAGGAGGGACTGGCCCAGCTGTGGCCGCCGACGCCACCGGAAGCAGAAGCCAGGTACATGCCCTTGACTGGAATCGAACCTGG
>NW_005350641.1:0-619 GCF_000412655.1 Myotis brandtii | reverse complement strand
AAAGAAGATGGACACTAAGAAAGATAACACTAGCTACAGTTCGGTGGTGGAGGGTTACGGAAGGAATAATCAATATGATCACCTTACTTTGCCTTTTGATAGGGAACAAGAAAATGAACTGAGTCCACCGGTCCCTCCCGGATAGAAACACCGGTACCTCACAGCATTCATTCTGACCCATTAAGGGGGATTAGAATATTTAAGCCAAATTTGTCACATGCTGGGCGTCACACAAGTCAAAACCTCGCCAGAAGACCGGAAGACAACCCACTCAAGTGGGGTGACATGGGTGCCTCCCTCCCCCTCCCGGTGAAGTCCTCTCCGTCTTGCTGTGAGACCTGGGACAACCGGGAAAATGCCAGAACGGGGAGGACTCCTGAGCTGTTACCATGGGAGAAGGGGACTCGGGGCCACGGAGTCTCGGATATGCCGGAGGCCTGGCACTCGTGTCCTGGTGACCTGACACGTTAATGAACACCTCCAGTGTTCCTGCGAAAACCACCAACCAACCCAAAAATGGGCCGTTGCCTAGAGCCTCGCCCACATGGCCCGCTGGGCTCTGAGCTGCTGCATCAGGCGAAAAAGGCAACTGTGTCTTGTTCAAGTTCTATGCTAAGAA
>NW_005350640.1:0-667 GCF_000412655.1 Myotis brandtii | reverse complement strand
TGATGAAGAACAATGCCAATAAGTAGCCAACAACCTTGACCTGTTTCTGCATTTAAATAGGTATCTTCTCATATGTTCACAAAAAAAGTTGACCAAAGTAAAGAATGCAACTTACTTTCCTGGTTCTGGTGGCCAGGTCAATAATTTTTATCCTTTTAGAACAAAATGTAATGCCTTAAAATGTGTCTGAAACATAACAGATGCCCTATACACGTTTTTGTTTAATTATGTGAATTAATTAAGATGTACCGTGGATGCTATCTTGATGAACCAGGTGGCTTTCTAGGACAGATGACATGGTGTTCAGACAGCAGTGGCCAGTGATGGCTTGCATTGAACAGGCAGACTTCCAGTTAGATAAGGGATAGAAAGAATTCAAATATTTAGGAAGAGTTAAAACACATCCAAAGAAAAGTGTACCTGGATCTACCAAGTTCCTATTCTTCTAGTTATTTGCATGTGTGTTTTGGAAATGAAAAAAGTTAAATTTTACATGCAAGTTGAAATTTCTGGTATTAAAAGTGAATCTCTAGGAATGTAAAATGGCACAGTCATGCTGGAAAATAATTGGGTAGTTTCCTTAAAAAGAAGAATATATTTAATGACTTAGAATTGTCAGATCTCAGAGGGGAGGGAGGTGGAGAGGACTGAAAAAGATCAACCAAAA
>NW_005350639.1:0-267 GCF_000412655.1 Myotis brandtii | reverse complement strand
TTGAACCTGGCCAAAACACTGTAGCCGCGCCCCACATCCAGACATTCACCAAGGTGGATAAAAAGTAATAACAGTGACTTTCCTCTCTGCCCCTCCAGCCTTGTTCTGCTCTTGTACTGGTTATTGTCATTGATCTTTGCCACTGTATAAAATCCTAGACCTGTTGGAGCCCTGGGCACTGAACCCAGGCAGGGCAAGGGGCAGAGGTGGATATAAGCCAAAGGGCTGCAGAGCAGCCAGCCGAGGGTGATAAGAGCAACAGTCTCC
>NW_005350638.1:0-790 GCF_000412655.1 Myotis brandtii | reverse complement strand
CCACCCCTGCCCTGGCCCAGCTCCTTCCTGCTGGCGGTGTAGACGGCGGGTAATGATGGTACAGTGAGGTGCTGGCGCCAGGCGCAGTGTCCGCCAGGCGGGCCGCCGTCATCTGCCCTGAGTGTTATGGGCACCAGAGCACCTGCTGCCTGGCATCTGCGGGCCACGGAGGTGCCGCCTGCTCACAGGCCACGGTTTCTCAGGTGTCCACGGGCTGGGACTACAGGCTCCCTGCCCGCCATGGCCAGGGGTGTGCGGTCATGACCTGGGACTAGGCAGGGGCTTCCTGGCCAGACATCTCCCCCTCCCTCTCCTGTCCCAGCTCTGACCCTGGAGACTCCAGGACCCGCGTCCCCAGGCTGGGCTTGGTAGGGTGTATGTGTGTGGGTAAGGGGTCACCACTGTCCGTTTCCCAGAAGTCTACGTGCAGACCTACTGTGCTGCTGATCATGCAGTGGGTTCCAGTTTGGCCCCCGTGGGCCAAGCATCTGTGCCCAGAACGGCCGGGTGCCATCCTCCCCATTTCAGAGATGAGAAGACCGAGTCCCAGCGGCTCCTGGTCACCTGTCCACGGGGCACCCAGCCAGGCACACGGACAGGCTTTCCTAAAGGGCCCGAGTTTGACACAGGCTGTCAAACTCCTGAGTGCGGGGAGGAACCTGGCTCTATCTGTCACCTCCTGAAGGTCATTGGGAAGGACATGGTGCCAGGAGCGGGTGGTGTGCCTTCCCAGCCTCAAGCGTCATCTCCCTCGGCCTGGCCCGTCCCCACCTGCAGCTGCGGCCAGTCC
>NW_005350637.1:0-613 GCF_000412655.1 Myotis brandtii | reverse complement strand
AACACCTGTGCCCCTGCCCTTAATAGCACAGCATATATTATCTGCCAGTGACCCAAGCACGGGTGTCTATGAAAAGCGGCAATCAAGCCATAGAAGCGGCCTGTGCTTCTATGGTATTCCTGAGCTCCATAAGAATAACACTTATTTGTCCTGGCCGGTTTGGCTCAGTGGATAGAGTGTCGGCCTGCGGATTGAAGGGTCTCAGGTTCGATTCCAGTCAAGGACACATGCCCGGATTGCAGGCTTGATCTCCAGTGGGGGGCATGCAAGAGGCAGCTGATCAATGATTCTCTCTCAGCATTGATGTTTCTATCTCCCTCTCCCTTCCTTTCTGAAATCAATAAAAATGTATTAAAAAAAAAAAGAATAACACTTATTTGAGTCCGGGATCTTCAGGATACTCTTGACCCTGGAAATAAGTTGGATAGCACTAAACACGTGGGCCACAAGGACTGAAGGCTCATCATTAGGGCAGAGTTACCTAGTCTTAGATGGCTTTGAAAGTCAACTTATTTGATTCAATTTCAGAATTTCTATTTGTATTAAAAGATTTGGCTCTCGCTGGTTAAAACAATGTCAAGATAGCCACATGACATTAAAATTTTTTGGTTTC
>NW_005350636.1:0-649 GCF_000412655.1 Myotis brandtii | reverse complement strand
TCCCTGCATTATCAAAATAGCACTATTGGTGATCTCCACATGGCATTCCTCAGGAATGAATCATCAGTTTTCTCATTTAATCGAAAAATCATAAAATTGAGATCTAATTCACCTACCATAAATTCACATACCATATAACTCACATGCTATAGTCCACATACCCCTTTAAAGGGTACAATTCAGTGGTTTTAGTTTATTCACAAAGTTGTGCACCCATTACCACTGTATAATTCTAGAACACTTCCACCACCTCTAAGAGAAACCCCGTTAGAAAGGTCCTGTTCTTTTCCCTTCCTCCGCTCCGCACGTCCTCCCTGCCCCCAGCTCTAGGCAACCACTAACCTGCTTTCTATCGTCTCGGATTTGCCTATTTTGGACATGTCATATAAACGGAATCATAAAGCATGTGTCCTTTGGTCTTCTTTCACTTAGCACAGTGTTTTCAAGGTTCACCCATGTTGTAGCTCATTTCAATGCCTCATTCCTTTTCACGAATGAATAATATTCCATTGCGTGGATATACCACATCTTGTAGACGGGGCCCTATGGCATAGCAATGCATGTTTACAACCCAGTCATGTGTGGCCTTGTTCAAGCGTATTTGCTACCACCAACTTCCAGGGCAGAGAACACGGCAGCCTCTGGGGGC
>NW_005350635.1:0-294 GCF_000412655.1 Myotis brandtii | reverse complement strand
CCACCGGAGAACTTGTAAGAAAATGCAAAATGTCAACTCCCTCCCTCTCGGCCTCATCTACACACACACACACACACACACACACACACACACACACACACAATTAGAAACTCTGGGAGTGGGGCCCAGCAATCTGTGTTTTCACGGCACTCCAGGTAATTCTGACACCTGCTGGAGTTTGAGAACCAAGTGTAAATTGTACCTTCCTGCAGGCAAGACGCGGGGCCAAGGAGGGAGTGGGGAATGAAGAAAAAGAACAGAAGGAAGGAAGGGATGGAGGAAGAGAGGGAGGGA
>NW_005350634.1:0-406 GCF_000412655.1 Myotis brandtii | reverse complement strand
CCCCGGGATTCGGTGACTCCAAGCCCCGTTTTGGTCTCTGTCTTGTCGGCTTCGAGCGCCTCACTGGTGTCCTGGCCGCGGGTCCCTCTGGGACCGGCTCTCTCCAGCGGACAGACAGACGCTGTTTCTGGGCTGTGTGTCTCCGCGGCTCCTCCCCGCCCACCGTCCAGCGCTCCGACCACACGGGCGTGGGAAGTGCTGGCGGCTATAACTGGCTCCCCTAAATGCCAGCCAGACCCAGCCTGTGTGCCAGAGCCCCAACGCGCAGCCCTGGTTCCCAGAGAAACACCACGTGGTGTGGCGCTTGGGGACAGACAGCCGGGGACAGACAGGAGGCGGCCCCCCAGCACCCCCTGAGCTGGTGGGGGTTCCAGAATGGCCCCGAGCACATGTGAGGGCTTCCCGC
>NW_005350633.1:0-399 GCF_000412655.1 Myotis brandtii | reverse complement strand
CCTTCATTGAAAAATCAGGAGACTGGCCCCAATGAAACGGTGTAGGGCAGTGGTTGGCAAACCTCGGCTCGCGAGCCACACGCGGCTCTTTGTCCCCTTGAGTGTGGCTCTTCTACAAAATACCACGTGTGGGTGTGCACGTACAGTGTAACTGAAACTTCGTGGCCCATGAGCAGAAGTCGGTTTTCAGCCTGGGCGAGTATTTTGAAGAAGTGACGTTAGAAGTCGGGGGTGTTGGTCAGTAGGTGGGGCGACGGGAGACACAGCGCAGGCGGGCCCCAGGATATGCAGCGCGGGGGAGGCACATTGTTTTGAGGTAAGTTCGCTGAGGTCGACTCCTTCCAACTCTCGCATCCACACTTGTCTATCTGAAACAAGTATGCAAGACGAGTGTGGATG
>NW_005350632.1:0-935 GCF_000412655.1 Myotis brandtii | reverse complement strand
CTCCCTACCTTCCTGCTGGTCGCCATTTTTCCTCTCCCAAGATTTTTTTTTTTTATGGAAAAGGAGAATCCTACTTGGGATATATATATATATATTCATTCATTTTCAGAGTCTCTTCAATGCCATGAAGAGTGAGCTATTTTAATTTGCATATGTTATGTGGTAATTGTACATTGATAATTCATTCAGAGAGGCAACAATCACAGTGGCCACTTCTACTGAAAGTTCCAGACTTATATTAAACTGGAGGCCCAGTGCACGAAATTCGTGCACTGGTAGGGTCCCTAGTGGCTGCCAGCTACCAGCTGGGCACTCCCTCCTTTCCCTTGGCCACCTGCTCCCCCACCCGCTGCCACTGGTTATAGTCTGCAGGGCCTAATCCCCCTGTTGATTGCCCCACCGCCGGCGCCTAGCTCCCAGGCACTGAGGGAGCCAGGCAGTGGCCCTGCCCCCTGGTGCCACCGCTGGTCGCCCTGCGATTGGATAGGCAGGGCGATCAGCCCCCTGCCTGGTGACCAGTGGCTCGCACCCTTCTTGGCCTGGCGCTGCCCACTAACCTGCTCCACCATCCTGCTCTCATCGGGGCCCATTGGGGCCTGCAGTGCCTCCACTGCTGCCCACTGCCAGTGACCTGTCACTAACGCCTGCCATGTTCTGTGCCCCCCCCTGGTGGTTAGCGTACATCATAGCAAGTGGTCGAACTCCCAGTCAAGGGGACAATTTGCATATTAGGCTTTTGTTATATAGGATGATTTGCAGTTTGGGAGAGGAAGAAAGTCCTGAGCATCAGATCTGGCTGTGTAAAATAAAAGAACATTATACTATCATAAACTATCAAGAATAATTCTTGGTGGGCTCTCCCTCTGTGGATCAGGCCTGCACCTTTCCCTCCCCCCTGGCCTTCCCTCCAGGCCTATTCCCTTTACCTTTCTCTT
>NW_005350631.1:0-841 GCF_000412655.1 Myotis brandtii | reverse complement strand
GATCACTCTCTGTGTGTCTCACTTCCCTTCCTGGTTTACTTCTCCTAGGAGTTTCCAGTCTTTCTGCATCCCTCCGTTACAAACGTTTCAGAGGGACGGATAGGGCAGAGGCAAAAGACAGATTTCCCTCCACTTCTACTTGAGGTCTGAAGTCCAGCAATAGGTGGGCTGTCCCAGAATCCAGAAGTCGCTTGGAGTTGGTGACGGAGCCTGCTCCTCTTGGCTCAGCAACTGCAGGGAGCACATTTCGGTGGTTTAGGAACCACAGAAGGCTTCTGCAGATTAGTCACTGGGCTGCTTCTCCCAAGCTGCACAGTAGGCCCAGCTCCTCAGGTGCTGAATTCTACGGAAATGCCTCCCAGGCATGCAAAAGCAACAGGCTGCCCCTGTGAGGGGGCCCAGACCGCGGTCAACTTCAGCACTTTCAGCTGAAGGTAGTGTGTGGGCAGCCCAGTTCCCCGGGTATGACAGTGGACACAGCACCCTGCCAACAGCACAGCTGGTCATTGTCTCCACCAGAGGCGGCTGGGGGAAAACAGGGGGATAGCAGCCCTGCTGTCCTAGAGGCAGGTTGTGATCTGGCTGTGGAAGCACGGGCCAACGCGAGAGTCCAGCCTGCACCTACATGTAGTCCTCTCTCAGTATCCGCAGGGGATTGGTTCCAGGACTCCACAGGACACTAAATTCTTTGGAGTTGGGCGCTTAATCCCTTCCAAAAAATGGCAGAAGACAATGCATATAGTACTCTGTGTCGAGGATTCCCGACCGCCATTGAAAATATAATTTTAGATGTGAGGAGGGTGAACTGCATTTTTATGGAGCAAAAAACAGCATATAAGTG
>NW_005350630.1:0-371 GCF_000412655.1 Myotis brandtii | reverse complement strand
CGGCCCCCGGGCCATAGTTTGCCCACGGCTGGTCTAGGGCCACGCAGACATCAGCTTAGTTTTCCATCTCATCCCTCAGTGGGATGCTCCTGTGTGTACCGCTCAGCTGTTCACCAACACCGCGCCCGCCGCACAAGAACACGGACAGGAGGGTTTCACTGGATCGGGGACCACTTGACGCCCAGCCAAGCAGAGAGGACTCCAATGAGCGGAACCCGACTCGGTGCCACGCGGTGGCGGTGATGAGCCGGTGTCCCACCTGCCACTAGAGAACTTTCCCAGGCCGGCTCTACAGCCGAAGTCACGAGGCATGATTACGGGTGCCAGGTTGGTGAGTTAAAAAGTTTCTCGTGTTCAGCAGCGGATGCTAA
>NW_005350629.1:0-902 GCF_000412655.1 Myotis brandtii | reverse complement strand
AAGCCTAAAATACCACATGTGCAGTAAAAGCGATGCCGCGCTCACTGCTGGGGCGCCCAGTCGCCTTAATGGCTGCAAAATAAGTCCCAAACGTGTTTTCGCTCTTTGCCTTTTTTCAGAAAAAAACAAAAACAAAATCTCTTCAGATTCCTTCTGGTTAGAGAAAATAGGTGCAGCAGGTCCTTGAAGAATGCCATTTTGCTTAATGTTGTTTGTTATAACTTGATTTAAAAAAGTCAGTTCCCGGCTGGGGCCACTGTGGGTGTGGAGTTTGCACCTGCTCCCCATGTCTGTGCGGTTTCTGCCGCCCGGATTCCTCCCACATCCCAAGATATGCATGTGAGGTGGGTTGGGCGTCTCCAGTGTCCCGTCTGAGTGAGTGTGGGGGTGTGAGTGCACCCCTTCCAGGGTGGATTCCCTCCTGTGCCCTGGGCAGTGGGAAAGGCTCCTGCCACCAGGACCCTGAACTGGAAGAAGCAGGTTGGAAAATAATGATCTTTCTTGTTTTTGTTCTTCTTTCTTAAATGTCTGTGTAGCTCACACTTATCTCAATGTTTAATATTGGAAGTGTTCTGGGTTTTTATTTAGAAGTCTGCTGATGTTTTTGTGACCAGAACTTTGTGTAGGAACCTAACGCTTGTTGCTATCACTTAGCCGGTGGTGAGATTCATTCCGTTAGACGTTTCACTTCAAGTCACAGTTTCTGAGAACCTATCGACGATGTGGCTAAGTGAGGACTTTTCATAAAAGTCAAGAGGCCTAATGCAAACTTTCAAATAGCAGGGGATACCTGTATTTTACATTGAATGTTTACAACACTATAGGTAGACATATTACTTTCTTCACATTCCAAATGCAATTTAGAATGGGAAAAATAAATGAGAATGACTTTTCTGCCTCTA
>NW_005350628.1:0-438 GCF_000412655.1 Myotis brandtii | reverse complement strand
TGTTTATAAAGGTTTATTGAACTGAATTGAATTGAATCGAATCAAAAATCAAGTTGAAATAAACTATAATTTAATGTTATTAGGAAACAGTGTGTTGGACACTGGAAAGAAAGAAGAAATGAGGATGCAATTATACCATCTTATTTTGAGAAGTTGATCAGGCTGTTGTAACTGGAAATTGAGAAGTTGACATTGACTAGTTCCTCCCAATCTCAGGTCACCTCATGGGACTGGCGCATGGTCACCCAAACAAAATCATGGTTCTCTCAGTATGCTAGAAGGGGTATACCAGTTACCTTTGGACAATACAGATGCTGCTTGGCTTATAATGGATTTATGTTCTGATAACTTGGTCTAGAAGCCAAACGATGAATCTCTAGTTTTTTGTTTTTTTGTTTTTGTTTGTGTGTGTGTGTGTTTTTAAATATATTTTATTGA
>NW_005350627.1:0-297 GCF_000412655.1 Myotis brandtii | reverse complement strand
AATTATCAAGATCAATATTTTGCCATATTTGCTTCATCTTTTCTCATTTGTAGTTTTCTTACAAATCCCAGATCTCATGTCATTTTGCCCTCAAATATTTTAGGATGCATCTCTAAAAACATAATCATTTTCTTACATAATCACATTATCATACCTACACAATCAACAATTCCTGTAATCTATTGCTTAGTCATTATTTGAACTTCTCTGATTGTCTTTAAAATGACTTGGACTTACTTCAGTTAGAAAAAAAAAGTTGTACAACATCATTTGGTTGTTATGTTTTAAACTCCCTCC
>NW_005350626.1:0-376 GCF_000412655.1 Myotis brandtii | reverse complement strand
TATATAAAACCCTAATATGCAAATCGACAGAACAGCAAACAACTGGTGGAATGACCAGTGATGTGCACTGACCACCAGGGAGCAGATGCTCAAAGCAGGAGCTGCCCCCAGCCCACAGGCCCCAACCGGCAGTGGCGGTGGGAGGCAAGACTGGTGAGCAGGCCATGCCAGCCCAGCCAAGGCAGGTGCGAGTGGGGGCTCCCTAATCGCCCCCCGCTCCCGGGTCGCCCACAGAGGGAGGCAAATACTGGCAGCAGTGGCAGGGGGCGCGGTCAGAGAGCGGGCAGTGCCAAGAGAGCCAAGATGGGTGTGAGCGGGGACCCCTGGTTGCCCCACCGATCACCCCACAGATTGGCCCTGATTGCCGGCCAGGCCT
>NW_005350625.1:0-299 GCF_000412655.1 Myotis brandtii | reverse complement strand
GGTCGCGACCCACAGGTTGAGAACCGCTGGTAGAGCAATGTGACGTTTTATGGACGTTGCTTTCCCTGTTGTTATGAAAGGGAAACCTAAAACCACTCTCCCAGGATGCATTGTTCTGGCCTCGTGGCTGAGCTTTGTATTCCCAGAGGCGCTCCGTCCAGCAGCGACAGCCTGGCCTCACCCCGCGGAGGGGAGGCCGGAAGCCGGCCTTTCAACAATAAGCCGCGTGAGCGCGGCCGCTGGGGTGCCGTCTGAGTGGTTTGCAGGATGGCCTCCTTCATCCTCAGCTCACAGTGAGG
>NW_005350624.1:0-1502 GCF_000412655.1 Myotis brandtii | reverse complement strand
AGGCCAGCCCAGGATGCAGGGCCAGGCCTGCTGTCGGGCCGCAGGCAGGGCTGCGCGCGCTCACCGGTGCTGGGCGTATCTCGGGCCACAGAGGCAGGAAGCTGGGTGTGAGCCCTGGGCTTCAGCCAGGGCCCTGGGAGAGACCGTGGAAACAGTTTACAAAGTTTACTTCCACCCAGAGCCGTGGAGGGAAGCCCAGGCTGCAGGGGACGGGCTAAAACGCCACACGACCATCATAAGACGACAGCGATGGAGACGGTGAAATACTGGTACAGGAGACCAATGGAGATCACTGGATTGCAAAGGGAAGTCCTCGTTGATGTGAGAATCTGGTGACAGACGGGTACAGCATTCAGTATGAGGACGAGAGAGACTCACATACAAATGGGGCGTCCACGTGGAAACACAGGAGGGTGACGTTAGCGTGTCAGCGTGGGGCAGGCTTTACGTACAAAGGCCGCGGAGAGAAGGCGGATCAACGTGTCTTCACTGAGTGGGGAACATCCGTGTGTTCACACGCACTCAGAGCCGTGCCTGAGAGCTCGCTCCGTCTGCGCGGAGGAAGTAAACCTATTTATTGAGCACGTAACGCTGCCGGGTCTGCACGCTGGGTGCTGGCTGCGCTGGCGACTGCAAGCTCTAACGCTGAAGTGGGAGAAAACAGTTTCCATCAGAGCACTCTTCCGGAAGGAACCCCAGCTTGCTGGGCGGACCCAGGTCCGTGCTGTCCTTGCCCTGTGGGTCCGACTGTCGGATCGCTGTGTGGGAAGCGAGGGCTGGGCATGAAAGGATGAGGTGCTGGAGGGGGCCGAGGGCTGCTTCTGTGCAGCACGAGCTGAGCCGTGTGGCTCAGGGCAGGACGGCCCCACAGGCAGGGCCCTGGGCCCCAGCGAGGTCCTACAGTGAGGAGCTGCCTTTGTAACTCAGACACCATGTGATTAAAATACACACGTTTTAATAAAACACTAATGACTGTAAACACGGCGATGTCTGGGTGAAACACTGCCCGCAGGGCAGCAAACGCCGCCCCTCGTGCGGGACACGTTTGCTCGCTCAGTAACATGTGCGTCCTGGCGCCGTATCTTACTGTTATGGCTTTCAAAATATGTCATTTGCAATGTTTTGGGCTGTGGATATGTCTATAAAAGTGTTTCCAGAAGAGCTTCTATGCATTATGCATGGTTTGCTTATCTGAGAGAAGGTCTAAGCTAAGCTTGTTTTGAAGATCAGCTAAATTCAGCATATGAACATTTTATCAAATTCTCTTTCTGTTGATCCTTGACATTTAAATATTCAGGAAGAGTGGCAACATAATGTAAACAAATTTGGCCACGTGTCCTGACCGACCGAGAAGCGGTGCTCAGCGAGCACAAGCTCCGCCCGTACCCGGGGTTCCCTGTGCTGAGCCACACAGAGCCCCACGCGGAGAGCAGGTGTCTGGTGGCCAAGGAACAAGCCAGCGACACTAATGAACGCTCTCAAGTTGTTTTTTAAATTTCAGC
>NW_005350623.1:0-588 GCF_000412655.1 Myotis brandtii | reverse complement strand
AGAAAGAAAGAAAGAAAGAAAGAAATATATATATATAACCACTATGAACAATGTATGGGTCATGGTTCATATGTATAGATTCATGTGTGTATGTATGCATATTTATGTGTATGTATATATGTTCATATATATGTATGATATATATGTAAAAAGGGCATAAATATTTTTAAAATAGAGTGATGTCATAGTCCACACCTATATACACTTCCCAGCCCACATTCAGACCACTCGTGCCCATGTAGATAGAAAGCTAGAATAAAAATGTAATAATTGTTATGTGTAGGAAGATGGCAATCATGAAAACAGATCCTCATGGCTCAATCAACTAATATTTATTCAGTAGTCAGAGACATCTGGCACAATTAAAGATTTGCAGTGGTCCCTGCCCACAAAGGAGATTGCAATCAAATAAGAAAAAAATATGGTAAGTTTAAATGCACAAGGATAAATCACAAAATTATAAGAACAAAGCACATTGAAGGAGGATTAATTTTGTGTAACAAAGAAAATGAATCTTTTAAACCTTTAATCTAGCACCTGACACATAAGTGGTTTAATGTTTGATCTTGAAATTTTAAAGATCTGGTA
>NW_005350622.1:0-451 GCF_000412655.1 Myotis brandtii | reverse complement strand
GGGGAGGGGGTACCGATTCAATTATTTGATCAGACCTAACATCCCAGCCTTTTGTTTTATGGAATAGGGACAAAGGTCATATCTTCCGTATTTACTTCCTGCTGAGGGGGAACATGGAGATCACAGGGGAACGGACTTTGATAGTAGTGGGCTGGACGAGGGGTCGCAGCAGCATGATTTCCCCGAGAGACTGGTTGGTGAAGGCTCGAGAACGGTCCTGTTGAGGGACTTGGGAGGCGGCCACAGTGTCACTTGTCTGGTTTTGCTGACTTTCTAGGCCTGGAGCTGAAATATAAGTGAGGCCTAGATGTGATCTTTAGGGAGGAAAGGATCGGGATCTTAGTTGCCTGGCTAGTTATTTGTTTGGGGAGGGTAGGTTACCCTGGGGGCGAGGCTCTTGTTTTCCCAGTTTTTCCCCTTGCTAGCATCCAGAGCTTTCTGGCCCAGTGAG
>NW_005350621.1:0-273 GCF_000412655.1 Myotis brandtii | reverse complement strand
TGAATTCTAGAAACCAACAGAAATGATTTGGAGTTTATGATTGATGATGATGATATGTCTCCATTCCTGGAAGGTCTTGAAGGAAGGCTATAGAGAAAGGCACAACCCATTCAACCAGCTGATGAACCTGCAGAAAAGGCTGATGAAGCGATGGAGCATTAAATGATAATTCCCCAGTCTATATGTGTATTAGCAAATGTGTAAGAATGCAGGAACATGTACTGATGACAATAATTTATACTTTGAACCAAAAGTTGCAGTGGTGGAATGGTA
>NW_005350620.1:0-1380 GCF_000412655.1 Myotis brandtii | reverse complement strand
GAAAATTCCCATTTAATCATTAAGAACAAAGTCGGACGATGAACAATTGTTTTCAATAATTCTCCTCAGATCTGTACAATTATGATGGTTAACAGTAAAAACGAAGTAACGAATAGCGTGTGGTAACATTAGGTTGAGTCAATGTGATTGGCTGGTTGAGTGGGCGTGTCCACGTAGTCGGTCGTGGCAACAAGCCAACAAAGGGTCAGGTGGAAAGTTAGGTCACTGGTTCCGATCCGGTGTGATGAAATCGGTTGGGGTCATCGGTTATGACCTTTGGCCAGGGGAGCTGCAATGCCAATACGAATTGCTTATGCGAACAGAGAAGTGGGTTTCTCAGGCGTATGGCAATCGATTCGGCGGCGGCCAAAATCCGCTGTCTGACAAATTTAGGCTGATTGACAGGGACTTTATAAATCACTTTAAATGCCACAGTTGGATCAACCCGATGACAAGTGTTGGCTAAGTGATTCACAATGGCACTGGTGATTGATTTGTTTATTCCGCTTCCAAGCCAAGAAGGGTGGTGTTCTTTGACTCTCTGGGATAATCTCCGGGTGGTGCGACCAATATACTCCACTGCACAGCAGCAAACAAATGAATACACAACCATAGACTGGTCGAGCACTGGGATCTTATCCTTGAGACCAAGTGTGAACAATGGTGCGGTTGTAAACCAAGTCTTTAGTGTAGCAGCCGGAAAGGTGTGTCTGAGAGACTTGAAAATTCGTTTGTTGAGTCTCTCACTCAAAGTTTCACCTTTGAATGGTAAACACATGAAGATAGGCTTACGTTCCACTGTATCTTGTTGACTTTGAGATTTGCGGGTTTTCATATTGCTTGTGATGAATTTCTCCGGATAACCGTTCTGGAGTAAGATGTTGACCAGCTGTCTATTCTCCGCATCCAACTTATGTGGAGAACAAATTTTAACGGCTCTGTCGAAAAGACATCTGACAAGATTGCGTTTCTGTTGTATTGGAACGAAACTATAAAAATTAGTATAGAGTCCAGTCCACGTCTGTTTGCGATATACGGAACGTGTTATCGTTCCATCCAGGTCTCTCTCGAGTTTAACGTCGAGAAAATAGAAACAGTTGTCAGTTTCGGTCTCAAAAGTGAATGAGATTTTTGGGTGCGCCATATTGAATGCTTTATTGATTTTGATCACATCTTCCTCCGAATCTAGTACGACAAAAATATCGTCTACATAACGACAATAGAAGGAAGTCTCTTTGATTGTCTTGCTCAAGTATTGACTTTCTAATTTTCCCATGAAGATATCTGCCAAGATCGGGCCCAACGGGGAACCCATCGCAACGCCATCTATCTGCCTATATAGATTGCCGTTGAATTTGAATTGTACATTGAAAGTACACT
>NW_005350619.1:0-1060 GCF_000412655.1 Myotis brandtii | reverse complement strand
AAAAAATATTCTATCAGGCCAGGAATCGAAAAAGACACAGGTGAAAATTATGGGTTTCTTCCAGACTTAAAAGTGAAACCTGGTAGACACATGTGAGCGATCAAGGCAAGGATGCAGGCTTCGGGGGCCAAACCTGAAAGGCCAGGGTGAGGGGCATTTGCTGCAGATGGGGCAGGTGAAAAGCTACGTTTCTGATCTTCTTGTGCATTTCTCTGAACCATGTGTGGGTTGACATACACGGTTTCTCAATGCTGTGGAGACAGGAGACAGCAAAAGAGCAAAGCACATATCCCGTTGCAGGAGCAGACCTTTTTCTTTTTTTTAAGACAAGAATGAAAAGGGAAGCCGCGTCTTTTGAGTGTTGAACATGTTAAATAAAATATCCCTTTACCTGCCCCGAAACTCTAAGAGGTATTATTATTCCAATTTAACAGATGAGAAGACTAAGGCTTACAAAGGACGAAAGAAAAAAAGAAAAAGAAACAAAGAACAACAGAAAAAACCCCATAAAACTTTGACACCGCGATGCAGCTGGGAGGTGCCATGGTCAAAGCCATGCCTCTCTCACTGAGATCCCTGACTCCACGTGGTGCAGACGCATTGCCGTAGGGGTGTGCCCGGGGCCCCGGATGCCACCCTGGGCAGATCCCTGTTAGCTGGCGAGCAATAGCCTAGTTATAATTTGTATGCAGGCAGGGGCCTCCGACTGTAAATTCCGTTTACTTGTAAACTACAATATGAGTGAAAATTCATGTAGCTGAAATACAAAAACACAAGGAGTGATGACAAAAAGCATGGAACACTATAATGAAAATATCAGAATGCATCCATTCGAAAGTATGCCCTTCACACTGTCCTCCTTGGGGACATATATCCCTGTCACTGCCATTGCCTGAGACCGGCCGGCATGGTCCTTCTTTCTGGAACATCTTCATTGTCCAGGGCTCAGTGGGTGGATACATACGTGAGTTTGTGAATGAGTATTAAGTGCATTTTACAAAAATGGTAAGTTTTAATAAAAACTACATGTGCTATATGCTATGCCACTCAATGATGACAC
>NW_005350618.1:0-262 GCF_000412655.1 Myotis brandtii | reverse complement strand
CCTGAATCTGCTATTAACATACATCAACATATTAATGTTATCTTCAAGAAACAGTCACCTTGGAAATTAAGATAAATAGCCAAGTATCAGAATATGGGTGTTATCCCCACTATTGAGTGAAGCATATGGAAAGATAAATAAAGCAAATAATTTTCATTGTATACTAAGGCAGGAAAATAACTAATAAATACGATTGAAAATCTTGCTTTATAATTATAAACAGGGTTTAGTGCAATATAAATCAAAACTGAATCATCCATAT
>NW_005350617.1:0-690 GCF_000412655.1 Myotis brandtii | reverse complement strand
TGGAAGTCAGGTCATGCCACTTGTCTGGTCAAAATAGACCACTTGCTTGGCAATGTCAAAAAAGTCCTGACGTGACCTGGGCTCCTGGAATTCCTTGGGCCTCATGCAGACCATTGACTCTCCTACCCTTACTTGCTGAGTCCCAGCCACTTAGATTGCTTGCTGCACCGAGACATACCCAGCTCTTTTCCACCTTGGCCTTCTCACTTGCTCTCACGCTGGGCTCCTTGCAAGAATTTGCCCAGATGCCACCTGTGCGGTGAGGCCCACCCTCCCTATTCTGGTTAAACAAACTACCCCCAATACCTCCCACATCTCTAAGCTCTTCCATAGCATGTTTCACCTTGTAACACACATCTGACTCTCTTATTTATTTTGTTGGGCATCATCCCTTAATAGATGATAAGCACTATGAAAGCAGAGATTTTGACATGCATTGTTCATTGAGATAGAAAACTGCCTAGCACATTCTAGACACTTAGTATTTGTTGAATGAATAAATTCCCAGTATCATTATAACAGAAAGGTAATGCCAAAACAGGATGAGCACCTTATTTATCATCTAATGTTCTGTTCTACTGATATTAAACTGCTCACATGTGTCAGTCTGTCTCACCACACATCTCCTGAGCATGCACTTTATGGAGGACAGAGCTTGGCCCTGAGCTACATAAACAGGTAATACTAAAA
>NW_005350616.1:0-282 GCF_000412655.1 Myotis brandtii | reverse complement strand
ACTTGCGGCAGATGTCAATTTAGCTGCTGGGTTTTCAGAGCTGGTCTGTAGTGAGAGGTTTGTCAAGTTTACTGTTGAAAAAGTAGATCCCCACATCTAGGTTGTTCCAAACATCCTGAAAAGTTCTCTAATAACTGAATTGTGCATAAGTCATTTTCCTTTAATATTTACATCCCAGATGCAAACCCGGTGCATCTTTTTCAGATGTGATTTGACTTGAAGGAAAGCATGTACCAGTTTTTTTTAAAATATATTTTTTATTGATTTCAGAGGAAGGGAGAG
>NW_005350615.1:0-2278 GCF_000412655.1 Myotis brandtii | reverse complement strand
CATAGACCATCCAGAGGATCGTATCAATTGGCGACGGGGTTAATTTTTTTTTCTTCAATAAATGGCGATCGACAGTATGGATCTGAAGCTCATTTTGCAGCAGCAGATGCGTCTTATGGAGATCCTATCCGATCGACTATCCAGTTCAACGCTTGGACAATCGGGCTCTACTAGCAGTTTGACGTCCAGTGAACAAGCAGCGAACCATATTTCAGAGTTTCTCTTCGATCCTTTGGCAAATATATCTTTTGAATCATGGTTTAAACGTTATGAAGATCTTTTCCAGGTTGAATTCGCCATCCGAGATGACGCCTGGAAATGCCGGTTACTTCTTCGCAAACTTGGTCCAGCTGAACACGACAAGTACGCGAATTTCATTTTGCCGTTAAACCCACGGGACCGATCTTTTGAAGAGACCATCCACACATTGACGCAAATATTCGGAGAGCAGTCCTCCTTATTCAACACGCGTTACCAGTGCATGAAGTTGACGAAGCGCGATTCGGATGATTTCCTTACCTACGCGGGCATCGTCAACCGAGAAAGTGAGCGTTTCAAGCTGCGGTCCATCACAGATGACCAGTTCAAATGCCTCATTTTTATATGTGGTCTCCAATCCCCGAAGGACGCAGACATTCGCACGCGACTCCTGAGCAAACTTGAACAGGATCCGAACATGACGTTGCAGATCGTCACATCAGAATGTCAACGACTGATCAATCTGAAGCATGACACAGCCATGATTCAGCACGCAGATCAATCGTTCAGCTCCATTCATGCTGTTGCAGTTCCAGAGCAGCCGTTCCCGACGCAGCCAATAAACGCAGTAACAAAGAAAACACCTCCATCTCCATGTTGGAATTGTGGAGACTGGCATTTCATCCGATATTGTCCATTCAAACAACATCGGTGTCAACGATGCCAGAAAGTTGGTCACAAAGATGGATTCTGCCAGACTCCAGGAGTTTCCGGGAAATCATCTCACATCAGACCAACCAGACCCAGAACCATCGGTAAGTCTCACAGTATCCTTGCAACTTTCAAAATTGATGTCACTTCCAGCAGGAAATTTGTCCCGTTGTTGATCAATGGATGTCCGACACGGCTCCAACTCGACACGGCTTCGGACATCACTATCATATCTCGCAAGCTGTGGCACTCAATCGGTAAACCTGTGGTCCAGACGACGCCTCGAATCGCAACCAGTGCTTGTGGCGGTTCAATCCATCTATCCGGTGCAGTAAGTTGTTGTGTGACGTTCCAGAACGCTACAATCACGGGTAGGTGCTATCTTTCGGATTCCAATCTCAACCTACTTGGTCTGGATTGGATCGATGAACTGGGCATTGCCAAATTCAGTCTCGACGACATTCGCTATCGAGTTCGTTCTGCGCCATCGCAGCAATGCCTCTCAGACTCTGTTATCACGAGTTCTCCATCTGTGCTCAAAGATGACCACGAATCATGCAGCTCTACGACTGCTGCCGCTCTACCAAGCCTACCTAGCAGTATTCCTACTGGTCACATCAGTCATGTTAGTGACCACTTTCCAGCTGTTCAGGATTCACTGGCTCCAGAGAATGACTTTCTCGAAAGAAACATCACCGAGTGCGGGTCTTCAGGGTGTGAAGGAACCTTCAATCGATCGAAGTTCTCAAGCAGTTCCAAATTATTGCTGACCACATTCCCATCTGCTTCAGGAAGAAGCAGTATACAAGATTCCCGTACTCTAACTTCGGCTGAGAAAAACTATGGCCCACCTTTCCAACCCTGCAATGAACAAAGCTCGTGGGGAGGGAACAACTAAAGGAGTGATTAAGCCAATCTTGCTATACAGGTCTACACTCAACGAGATCTACGCGAGCCTCATGGAAGATCAATGCTCAAAAAGGAAGGTGTTGGGAATAACAATAATTCCCAAAAATATGAACGATTAATGTGAACATTGCATTTCAATTAAAATCGTCATCTTGTAATTTCAAACTTTCCGCCAAAATTTCATGCTCTCGCATTCTCATTGGTCGAGGCTCTCAAACTCGACCAAATACTGTATATAAACGGGAGAGGTTTTATCCAACTTCGCCTTTGGTTGAACGCACATTATACACGTTCGCAAGGTCACTTTCAGTCTTTGTTCTGCTATTGGTTAGTCGGGGGTAAATTGGGGATACTGCGATTAAGACGATTTCTGGTCGGGTTTAACATAGCCGTTCGTTGTTCAGCCGCTTTTCGTTTCGTTTCCATAGACCATCCAGAGGATCGTATCAATTGGCGACGG
>NW_005350614.1:0-637 GCF_000412655.1 Myotis brandtii | reverse complement strand
AAAAAAAAAAGTTAAAAAAATTCAATGCATACATCTGTACATGATAGAATCCCATAAAGGATTTACAGCAAAATGTTACTTGTGGCTATGGTTAGTGGTAAGATTATATGTGATTTTTATTTTAGAGTCATTTAAAATATGATAGGGATTCTTGGCTAAGATTAGTATCATGCTTACACTGTTTACACTTTGTAGAATCTATAATCTTCCTTTTTTATAATAAAGATAAGGTTAAATTTGCTTGCTGCTAATCTATTGGCTTTTTGCTGTCGTTCTCCAAAATTTTTCAAAGATCAAGGAAACTGCTCATAACCTCCACTAGAAGTTCTCCTTGTCATCCTTGTTCCCAGGCTAAGCCATTCTTTGCTCTTCTTGCTCTGAAATGAACTAGTCCACTTCCCAAACTACCCTTAATCTTTTTATTTTGCCAATAGTTTTTATTTGTTTATGTCTCGTACTATTTTCAGATCATTTTGAGCTATTTTTTTCATGATGTAATTCATATACATTTGTTCTCTCTTCCTATATCTACCTTATTTCTAAATGTTGTTTTTTCAGATATGAACCCATGGACATGCAGGCATTTTTTAAAGGACCATTCTTTTTTTTTTTTTTATTCTTTTAAAAAAATATTATA
>NW_005350613.1:0-532 GCF_000412655.1 Myotis brandtii | reverse complement strand
ATGGGGGTAAAAATACCTGCCTCACGTGAGGATTCGCACATCAGGAAGGCAGGCCTCCCACGCTCTTTCTGATGGCTGCATGCCCAGTGTCTGATGTACAGTAGATGTTCGGTGTTTATGGGATAACTACTTTACACGGTCATTACGTGACTGAGTGCATGTACACAGTGCACTTAGCACAGCACCTGCCTTAGCGGTGCCAGGGAATGGCAGCTTCACAGGAAGCGTCACAGGAGGCAGGTGCCTGGGGGTTCGCTGCCCAGGCCCTGGAGCCTGTCTGGGCTCCGTTCCTGGTTCTGCCCTCTCCGGCTCTGCAGCCTTCGGCACCTCATGTCAACTTCCTGTGTAGGGACGGGATTCACAGTAATACCTGCCTCATGGCCTGCTGAGAACTCCACGGATCTCCCCGTGCACCTGGCCCCGAGGCAGCACGAATGCGCAGGAGCCTTCGTCCTTCCCTCTGGCTGGAGCAGGCTCCTTAGCACCAGGGGTTTTGCTGGACTCACCCTGGCCTGGGGGCAGGAGACGGGGC
>NW_005350612.1:0-484 GCF_000412655.1 Myotis brandtii | reverse complement strand
TTTTAATCTATTCATATAGTTGGAGATGGTTATCGCCACAATCAGTTTTGGAACACTTTATATATTCTAATCGTAGCCTTGATTCCTACAGCTTTGTAGTAATTATGGAAATTGCAAAGAGTGAATTCTCCAACTCTGTTCTCTTTCAAGACACTTTTAACATCTGGATCCTTTAATTTCCATTGGAATATTTGAATCAGCTTATAAACTTCTGCAAAACAAAAACCAACTAGTATTTTGATAGGGATTACATTAAATCTGTATCTGAGTTGGGTAGTAATTTTATCTTAAGCATATTCTGTATCCTAATCAGGGTAACTGGTTGGTTTTTTTAAATCTAATTTGGTCTTTAATTTCTTCCCACAACATTTCGTAAGTCTCAGAATAAAAGTTTGACACTTGCCTTTCTTAAATTTGTTCCTGTGTATAATATTCTTTGTTATTATGTAGTAAATGGAATTGTTTTCTTTATATATATATATAT
>NW_005350611.1:0-770 GCF_000412655.1 Myotis brandtii | reverse complement strand
GGAGATGACAGCTCCATGGGTGTTATTGCCCCTGAAGGCCTTCCAGTGGGACAGGACTTGGCGGTGGAAGACAGTGATATTGAAGATCCTGACCCTGTGGAGGCCTCGGCTAATGTGCTTGTTTGTATCTTAGTTTTTAACAACAACAACAAAATTTTTAAGTAAAAAAATTTTAAAAGAGAAAAGCTTATAGAATAAGTAAATAATGAAATTACTATTGTCCAGCTATACAAGGTGTTTGTGTTTTAAACTAGTATTATTATAAAAGAGTTAAAAAGTTTTAAAAAAATCAAAAAGTTTATAAGTAAAAAAGTTAGTTTGCTAAGGTTAATTTATTATTAAAGAAAGAAAGATATGTTTTATAAGTTACGTGTAGCCTGAGTGTGCAGCATTTATAAAGCCTACAGTGGGGTAGAGTAGTATCCTAGGCCTTCACATTCACTTGCCACTCAGACTCACCCAGAGCCAGTTCTGCAAACTCCAGTCATGGTAAGTGCCCTATGCAGGTGTACCATTTTTTATCTTTTATAACATATTTTTACTAAACATTTTTCTATGTTTAGATATGTTTCGATACACAAATACTTGCCAATTGTGTTGCAATTGCCTACAGCGTTCAGGACAGTAACATGCTCTACAAGCTGGTAGCCTAGAAGCAATAGGCCAGGCATGTAGCCTAGGTGTGTAGTAGGCTATCCCATCTGGGCTTGTGTAAGTGCACTCTATATTGTTTGGACAACACGAAATTGCCTAATGACGCTTTTCTCAGA
>NW_005350610.1:0-1946 GCF_000412655.1 Myotis brandtii | reverse complement strand
CGGAGCATGCGCAGTGCGGTGCCCGGGCTGACCCAGCTCTGCGCAGCCTCACAGAAGAAAATAACAACAAAATCGAGTCAGGATTCCTGCAGGTGTCCTGACGAGCTTGTTGTGGGGCAGTTCACAGTTAATGCATAAACAGTACTTTTCCTTTCATCTGGATAGTATTTTAACATGAGCCCCTCAGCTATTAATAAAAAGGCTAGCTGGTGTTCGCCTCTGATCCAGGGGCAGGACAGAAGGCAGTTTGGTGATCCAGCGGCTAGCGAGGTGGATGATGTGATGTCCAGGGGTGAGTGAGGAAGGGAGAGGAGAGGGTGGCATCCAGGTGGGACGCCTGGGCCTGGGCCTGGCCCTGCTGCGGGGACCCAGTCGCCCTCGGTGGGGAGATCAAAGTACCCTGCAGATGCCCTCACAAGGGGTTCCAGGCTCAGCAGCCAACGTGAGGTCTCAGAGCCGAGGGGACAGAGGAAGAGCCCCCACCCTGGCCCCAGGACTAGACCTGCTAAAGCCTGAGACTGAGCTGTGGTGTCTCGGACTCTCCAGTGAGCAGAACTGAAACCCACACTTCCAGCACTTCCTGGCACATTCGTCCCTCCTCGGTGATCATTTCCAAAAACTCAAGTCGTTTTCTCAAAGCTCCCCCATGCCTTGTCCCCTGTCCCATCCCACCACACACTCCCCCACAGGTGCTTCCTCTTGTTAAAGCAACACAAGCATAGTGCCACCCCAAGGAGCCCGCCAGGTGTGCAAGGGGCACAGGTGAGGAGGCTGGGCTGGGCCCGTCAGCCTGGTACTGTGCAGGCACCTGCCTTCTCTACCGACCGGGTGACAGCCTGGCACCAGATGGGCCAGGGGCCTCTGGGGGTTCCCGTCGTGTATTAACAAATCCCATCCCGTCCTCTAGACACTGGTTCCCAGGAAGGACTTTCGCAGGAGCGGTGGACAGCCCAGCCTCGTGTCCTCACTTCCCTCGGTCTTCTTCACGGGCCTCCCAGCGTGTCCTCAAGACCAGCCCGCCTCCTCTGGGCCGCGGGAACAACGGTAATTTGCATCTCCTCTTTAAACATCCAAATAGTTACCTTTCACGTTAAACAGATGAACACGACGTGTTTTTGCTTCCAATGATCTGCAGCCCAAGAAATGCATGTAATAAGCCTCCTTCCCAGCTACTTTTGTGACATGAGACCATTTACAACAAAGCTGTCTTCAGCAGTCAAACTTAATCCCCACTACCCTGCCTCGGGGAAAAGAGGGGATTTTGTAACGATCACATAAAACCTTGTGTGGTTTGAAAGCCCCCGAACTCCGGACAAACGTGCCAGGGCCGTATAACAAAAGAAACATGTCGGGGAGCTTGCCACTGTCGGTGTTTTACATACAGTTTTCGGATAGCATCTCCAGTGGAGGCTCCCCGATTAACACAATTGATTTTCTCAGCCCCCGGTTCCTATAAAGGCTGGAGCCAAGAGCCAGCCCTGGCTGGTGCAGTCCCAGCGGGTTCGGACAGGTGAGGGCCTCTGGGGGGGTCTGGAGCAGGGAAGTGGGCCCCTCAGGACCAGGAGCGGGTGCCCGGTGTCTCTGTGCACTATTCTCAGCATTGCTAGCGCCATCTTTGTGGGTGTGCAGCCTGGGCAGCCTCTCCAAGGAGCCAAGAGCATGCACGGCGCTGTGCAGTGCATGGCCACACGGAGCTCACCCGTGGAGCAGCCAGGATATCTGCTCGGGTTGAGGGGACGATGCAGGAAAGGCCTGAAAGAGAAAATGAACCACATGGGCTTCTATCTCGGGAAGCGCCCGCACCAGGTAAGGGCCATTGTTGATTGTGGGATGTGGGTCCCCGGCCCCGTCACCATTGGAGCGAGACCACCACAGATCTGATCTGGCTCGTCCTTCCAAAATGTGGTGACGTTAGAGAACTGACCACCGGACAGTGTATATGACAC
>NW_005350609.1:0-445 GCF_000412655.1 Myotis brandtii | reverse complement strand
AGAGATCCATGATCTGACACATCTCCATTTCTAAATGGTTGGTTGAGTGAATATTGTACAACACTTTAAGAATTCATAGAGAAGATAGCAAAGGCTCAATAACAACATGGTGGACCTCCCTTTGACTTTTCATAGAAGAGGGGGCAAGGGAAGAGGAAGGAGACACATCACCCTGAGAGAAGGGAGAACCAGAATGGGCAGAATGAACAGGCTCTGACCCTGGGTTTCCAGAGCAAATGGTCAGTGGAGAGAAGTGGATGGCGGATCGCTGTGGTATTCAATGTGATGTAGGAAGAGGCTTCGGGCTGAGACGGACCTGGGTTCAAATCCAAGCCACTCACTCACTGGCTGTGGTGACTTTGAGAATTATTGAGCTTTCTTAAAGCTTAATATCTATGTCATAACTGTCATGAAATATCATGCATCTGGAAAATAGTTGAGCAAA
>NW_005350608.1:0-643 GCF_000412655.1 Myotis brandtii | reverse complement strand
GTCAGCTTTAGAGAAATCAGAATATTTGAGCCATATGGGGGGCGGGGAACAAAGATGAGGGACCCTATAACTTATGAGAGAAAGGAGTAATCTCAATTCTTGAGTTTCAGTTCCAGTCTTTCTTTGCCCACGCATTTATCTTTTTTCTTGCCCTTGGTTGTCCCTGATAATAACTTCAAATAATTTTCTTCTTATTTAACTTAGGAGTTTTTATCTTTTCAACCAAATGATCTTACACTATAAAGTTATGTTTCAAATTTGGTAAAATATATTTCTTCAGTTAGGGATAGTGTCTTTCCCAAAATATCTGTGAATATTGGTTTTACCAGGACATTATAGAATATTTGACTGTAATTTTACACTGAATTTATAGATTTAAGTGTGATTTTGATAATCTTTTAAGACATACTTTTTTCTCCTTTATTTGCCTTTCCCTTCTTCCCATTTAGCAAGTATCTAAATGTTGCCTTTGAAGAGAGGTGTTTTGGGGTAGGGTTTCCAGAAGCCTGGGGCTGGGTTGGGTTTTATTGGAAGGGGCTAGTATTACATGGCATCAGCCCATGACTTAGAAAAACATAGAGTGAGAAAGACTCTACTCCAGAAAAACACTGATATTGGGAAGTGGAGAAGAGAGGCTTGTAGG
>NW_005350607.1:0-769 GCF_000412655.1 Myotis brandtii | reverse complement strand
CCCCTGTGAAAGGGTCGTTCGACCCTGAAAGGGGTCGCAACCCACAGGTTGAGAGACGCTGATAAGGGCTCAGAAAAGTGAACTCATCCAAAATGCAGACAACATTTGAGACCAGCCTGTGTTCCATGTTCTATATGCCCACTTTCAGAGACTCCTCATCATCACATCCTTTTCTGAACAATCTGGTTTTCTTCAAACCCCAACATCCACGATAGACTGCTGTTCACTTTAAGCAGATGGCATCCAGTAAGTACTGGGCCCTGGACACAGTGAGGAGCACAGCAGACAGGGGCCCTGCCTATGGAGCTTAATCAACCCAATAAACACACAGGAGTATTTAATTGCAAACTGTGCTAATGCAATGAAGAAAACATGATCACGCATTATGTGAGGGAATAATGAGAAAGAATCACAGGGGCCTACTTTAGACTGGGGAGGGGACCAGGGAAGGCCTCTTTGAGCATGCCATTTATGCTGAGAAGCTGAAGGATAAGTGAGTTAGGAGGGAAGCAGTATTCCAGACACAGAGAAAAACAAAGGCCTGAGGGCAGGAAAGAGATTTAAGAAGGTGCTGAAAGAAATCAGTGAATAAAAGGGAAAGAGGAAGCTGGGTTAAGTAGTTGGGGGCAGATCATGTAGGGCTCTGGAAGCAGCAAGGATGTAGTTTTTTCTCCTAAATGCAGAACTTAAACAAAATAACAAAACAAAACAAAGGGAGAGAGGGAGGGAGGGGAGGGAGAGAGAGAAACATAGATGTGAGAGAGACACA
>NW_005350606.1:0-279 GCF_000412655.1 Myotis brandtii | reverse complement strand
CCCTTCCGCTCTCTCTAAAAATCAATGGAAAAAATATACTCGAGTGAGGATTTAAAACCAAAAACAAAAACACACTGATGATGTAAAAACAATGTTTCTAGAACATCACTCTAGTGAAACAGTTTAAATGGGTAGTCATCTTTAATGGAATTAATGAAACTATAATCTCATGCCAATTAATTCCAGCAGAAATAAAACCATGGGTGTCAAAATGTTTCCTTAAAGGAAATGAACTAATTTGATGGTGGGGAGGCAAAAGGCTTTAGAACTGGATTTTAT
>NW_005350605.1:0-714 GCF_000412655.1 Myotis brandtii | reverse complement strand
CCTGCCACTGTAAGGTCTGCTTTATTATTAGCGCATGTATTGAGGGCTACTTTTTCCACTCTGGCTTAAATACAATATAAATGGCATCTGAAGAGATACCAATAATTTAAAGGAAATTTGCCAGGTCAATATTTTTGTCTAAAACTGGTATAGGAGACTAAGAGAAACCACAGAAATTTCTTGCTCAATGCAACATTTCAACATAGGATCAGACAGTATTACTTGGATGTCCATTTTCCTCTATTTATGCAGTAATGCATATTACATGCATGGCTCTGTTAATGGCTGCACAGAGGCCGGTCTGACAGTTCCGAGAAGTGTTTCCACCAGCTTAGCTTTAAAGCATTTGCCTTGTCCCAACTTGCACTCTGCAACCTGCCTTGCTTCCCATCCTCTGGCTCCGAAGCTCCTGCTTTTCCATTTGTGACCTGGCCTCACTCCTAGATCTCATACCTGGCACCATTTTCTAATTACAGCCTTGTACTGCCTTTCTTGATGAGAGTTTAGATTTTCCTTCTGGCCTTGTTTCCAGTGCTTTCAACATCTCTTTGTCCTTAGGATGCCTACAAACAGTGTCTGCCTCAATTCGGTGAGCAGAACCCAGACATTTAATGGAAAAACAAAACAAGAATGAGGAAATTATGGTCTTTTTGAAAAAAATAGGGTCTCCATATATTGAACAGCAAGATTTTGGTGCACACAATAAATGTTCAG
>NW_005350604.1:0-264 GCF_000412655.1 Myotis brandtii | reverse complement strand
AGAGGGTGCAGGCTGGGCTGAGGGACCCCCCCATCCCGCCCATACATGAATTTCATGCACTGGGCCTCTAGTTGTAAATAAAGTTGCTGTGAACATAGGGCTGCATATACTTTTTCAAATTGGTGTTTTAGAGATCATCTTAATATATGGTTTATGTGACTATTGTGTAGGTCTGTTTCACAATTGCAGTCTTCTAAAAATGAAAATAATATTTTTGGACTTTTTGCAACTATTACAGCACTTTGGTTCTTTGCGGGGGGGGGG
>NW_005350603.1:0-1051 GCF_000412655.1 Myotis brandtii | reverse complement strand
CCCTTCCTCTCTGAAATTAATAAAAAGATATTTAAAAATAAATAAATAAATAATAAAATTATCTGATTTTGGACTCCCACAGAATAATGGGGCCACCTAAATTAGAATCTCCATGTCTTCTGAATTCTATACAGATCAGAGAAACTGAATAAAACCACTAGTAATCCCTGCCTACAGCATGACTAAAACAGGATAATGCTTCAGTTTCCATGTAACTAGGAAAGTAAACACTCGGAAACCAGAACAGCCAGCAGACACTTGAGGTGTGGAATATAAATAGAGTCATTTTTTCAAAGAAAGAGTCTCGCCCTGAGGGCAGAGATGCTGAGAATAAATCTCATATCTGGGTGTTCAGAGTCCTGTCTGTGGGGAACTGAGAGGAAGGGCCCTGAAAGTGCAGGCGATCAGTTGGAGGTGTGCCCCTGCTCTGGAAGAATGGGAAACACTTGGAAGGGGAATGACTTTGAAGAAGGGTTCCCATGGATTTGGGGGGTGAGGGAAAAAAAGGAAATAAATGGCAGAAGGTTCTACATTGAAACCTCATAAGACATTGTTATCCTCCTGTGCCCCAAAGAATGTAGACATTCATTAAAGAACCTGCACTTTACCATTCCAACAGAAGAGGGCACTCGGGAGCTAAGAAAGCTAATAAACCATCAATCTTTTCCTACATATAACTGCTATTGCTGGCCTAGGAAAATATAAGATATCCCACAATTAACAGAAAACAAAATACAACATTCATACTAAAGGAACTATAGTAGAAACAGAAAGTGAAAAGCAAAATATTTCAGATGAAAATTATTCCCCCCCAAACTACCACAAAGCAGAGAAAAACTGTAACAAAAAATGCCAATCTAAATTAAATATCCTTAAACAAGCATTTGCGGGTGTGAAAAAAAATCTCGAAGAATAGATTCAAACGTTTAAAATAAAAATGACCATAAAATAGAAAAATGTAAAATGAGAGTTGACTGAATTTAGAAACAAAATTGAAGGTAAAGAAAAAAACCATCGCCCTAGCCGGTTTGGCTCAGTGGATAGAGTGTCG
>NW_005350602.1:0-689 GCF_000412655.1 Myotis brandtii | reverse complement strand
AATTGGCAAGGTAGACAGGAGCCAGGTCAGGAAGGCCCTGTGTTCCATGATAGAATTTAGAGAATTGTTTGAAGTAGGGTGAAATCCAAAGCAGAGAGACCAGAAGGGTGTCTGTTATAGGATTATATTGGCTATATAGGATTATATATGATCTATAGGATTATTTTAGAGGATTTGTATTCCTACCAGTGATGAGGGTTAAAATAAGGTAGGGACAGAAGTAAAAAGGGAAACTGTGAGTGTATTAGAGATGGAAAGGGGAGGAAAAGTTGATCTTACTTGGTAACTAGCTGATGCTGGAGGGCTGGAGGAGAGAGGGGAGTTAAAGACGGTTCCCAGATTTCTGTGTTGGGCAAGTGGTTAAAAAAGGAAGCTCACAGGTAGATCACTTCTGGGTGAAGGAGTTGGAAGGATGTGCCTGGCTCCCTCAGTGAGTAAGAGGAGGGGTGAGATGTTAGGACCTCTCTGCTCACAGCATGTACCTGGTGTGGGGCTTCGGAGTTCGGTGTGCCTGAATTGCTGCTTTGAACGGTTACTGACACGTGTCGCTGACCCTTTCTTTCTGCTAGCATATTATTTATCTCAATAAGACGGACTCTTGGTTGTAAGTGGCATATGCCCACTTCAGGGAAAGTAGACCCTCTTGCTTTTCTTTTTTTTTTTTTTTTTTTAATATTTTTTTTTTATTT
>NW_005350601.1:0-776 GCF_000412655.1 Myotis brandtii | reverse complement strand
AGCCCAAGTTGCTGTTGGATGTGTCATACACAGAGGAAAATTAGATTTTTTAAAAGCCATGCCCCAAACCAAAATGAAACAAATAATTCTGCGCATTGAGTTGGAGGTATAACATCACAAATGAGAATAATTCCAAGTATCTTTAAAACACATTACTTGACGACACATGGCATATACTTAAAGTGGTACATACTCTATGAGCAACAACAAAAAATACAGAATGATCTTAAATGGCTTTCCATAATTATACTGCTGATTGTTATTCTGTGATGAGTACTCTGTGATGTACACGTATTGCAGGTTACAGCAACAGTTAGGGATTTTTAAGGTTAGGAGAAAGGAGAGAAAGTAAAAAACCTCTTAGTCTTGAACCTGAACTGGAAGTCAACATAATTCTATCATACATTTTCTGTTTAGAAAAAATAGAAACAAGACCATATAAAGGAAGTATTAGCAATGAGCACACATGGTGCTCAAATTGTGGTCTCTAAACACCACTACCCAATAAAAGGAACTAGGCTTCCTTGATGATGGCGTTAATGCCACATCTCAGGCATGAAATGTTCAGATGAGCCTGGAATATCTTGCCATTCACGAAAGAAAGCTACCAGAGATGGCTGAGAGAAGGTCAAAGGACTCAGAGAAGTCAACTTGAAGGGGTTCCCATTGGTCCCAAAATCTAGAATTGGGACAATTTGAGCATTCCATAGCCCATGACTGAAAATTGCTGAGATTTGGCCATTTCTGTCCAAGGCAAGACTCCTAAGGGGCAGTCT
>NW_005350600.1:0-756 GCF_000412655.1 Myotis brandtii | reverse complement strand
GCAGCTCGGTAGCTCCTGCATTGAGCATCTGCCGCCTGGTGGTCACTGAATGTCATAGCTACTGGTCAGATTGTCACTTAGGCTTTTATATATAGAGATTATATAGTAAAGACCACGTCCCCGTAATGGTCTTCTCTAACTGTCCTGCTGAGCAAACACTCTGGCTCTCTCTCACCCCTCCTGGCCATGGCACTTACCCCCTGAAGCATGCCACCTCTTTATTGGCTGATTTGCTTACTGCCTGTTTGCCCTGCCTAAGATGTGAGCCCCACAAGGATTTGGTGCATTTCAGACACCTGGCCCAGAGCGAGGGCTCAATACATCCTGCATGTGTGTGCACACCAGTGTGTGGGTGTGCAGTGACGTCCAGGGCCCACGTCTCTGGAGTGGAGGTCAGGGTACACAGTGTTTGAATCCTGGCTTTGTCTCTTAGTAGCTCTGAGTCCTTGGGCAAGTGACTTCCCTTGCATTTTAGCCTCAGTTTCCTTGTCTGCAAAATGGAGATAATAAAGCCTGTTGGACAGGGTCCTGGTGCGGATAAAATGAGACCATCTGTGTCCAAAGCTTGGAAGGCCGGCTGGCAGGAATCAAATCCCAGCTATTACTACTGTCTTCCTCGAGCTCTCAGCAGCCTTCAGATGGTGACCCTGCCTCCTTCCTGGAACACAGGTGGCTCTTGGCTTCCGTCACCCTGAAGAGGCCTGGTGTTCCTCCTTCCCCCCATGTACAGTGGGGCCTTGACTTACGAGTGTCCCG
>NW_005350599.1:0-591 GCF_000412655.1 Myotis brandtii | reverse complement strand
CCCCCCCCACCCCAACTCTGGGTCTCTCTGTCCGCCATTGCACAACTCCCCTCCCCAGCACACACACACACTGGAAGGGCCCAGCCGTTTTCCACCAGCTGTGGATGTTATTTTTAAAAGGGAAGCTGGAACGTGTGTGAACGCATTGGGTCCCCCAGGGGATCGTCTGTATTTATATAGATTCTCCGCCCCATCCCTACCCCTTTCTCCACTGTGCACAGGTTTGATTCCAGAGTTTTCTGAGCTCACTGTGGGATTACTTTTTCCTGGGCAGGGGCTGGGGGCACTCGTGCCAAGGAACTGCTCTTCCCTGGAAGGTCCAGCGGTACCCCCACTTCTGGAATCAACTCTTTGAACCCCCCTTTCCCCTCTGTGCTTCCTATAGTCCCTCCTTAAAAAGAACTGCTTTGGGAGGGACTTGCATAGGATAGTGGTGTTAGAGGAGGGGGCCGACTTAGCATGAATTCGTAACATCGGTTCACCTGGTAATGGTGCGCAAAATCTTGGCGATATGTGCATATTTTAAATTTTAAAAAAAATATACTTTTATTGCTCTGACTGGTTTGGCTCAGTGGATAGAGAGTCGGCCTG
>NW_005350598.1:0-787 GCF_000412655.1 Myotis brandtii | reverse complement strand
ATGTGTGCTGACCACCAGGGGGCAGCACAGAAAGAAGCAAGCCCTGGCTGGCAGCCAGCAGCTGGGGAAGGGACCCTACCCGCACACGAATTTTGTGCATCGGGCCTCTAGTGTATTATAAGTCTGTGGTGAGATAAATACAGAAATCAAGAGTAAGCACTCAGACACTTTTATAGCCATTTGACAGAGTAATAATAATACAGACCAATATACAATAACATATTGTAATAATAATAATTTTTAAATTTTTTTAATTTTTCTAGTCCTTTTTATTATATTCTCCAGAACTATCAGTCCACATAGACTGGGTTTTTTAAAAAACTGGTCCTTTACATAGTTTTAGAAGCATTGGTTTAGGTCATTCTGAATATAAATATGTAAAACTTAAATCATGTTAGCAAGATATCAATATGACTTGCCAGGGATACTACTAGGATACTCAACTAGATCTTTCCTGCTCTGATTAAAGTGCTCACTGACTACTGGGCCTGTCACTGTGGGGTCTGGGAGCACGGGCCACCCATGGGAGCATATGCACCCCAGAGCTCCTCAGCACCTGCCTGGGACAAGGGGTGTTTTCAGGAGGTGCTTGGTGAACACTGAACAAAACAATTAGTGACCAGAGGCCCATGAGACCAATGTCTCTTATGAGTTTTAATCTATCGTTCTTGGTAATAAAAAAGAATCAAGTGTGGACATATCGGTAAACCTCCCAGCCATTCTGACCATGGGACAAACGTGGAAGATACGTTCAAGTGGTGCCATTCCCACACTGTGTTGAGTGGCA
>NW_005350597.1:0-276 GCF_000412655.1 Myotis brandtii | reverse complement strand
GTGATGGTGAGGATATGATGGTGATAGTGATGATTATGATGATGGTGGTGATGGTGACAGTGATATTAATGATGGTAATGATGTGGTGGTGGTGATGGTGGTGGTAGTGATGATAATGGTATTGTGATGGTCATGGTGAGGATGGCGATGGTGGTGGTGCTGTTGGTGATGATGATGGTGATGGTGGTGGTGATGGTGACGTATTTGTATAGGTCTTGACTGGTTGCAATGGTCTATCCCAATGGTCGGCAAACTGCGGCTCGTGAGCCACATGCG
>NW_005350596.1:0-593 GCF_000412655.1 Myotis brandtii | reverse complement strand
GAGTTAGGTTGTGGCAGGAGCAGCCATTACAAAGGTGGGCGAAAGCCAGTGAGGCAGGGCCTAAGCTGGAATACAGAGTTTAGACTCTACCCCGAGGACAATGCCAAGCCATTGAAGATTCTGTCTTTAGGAAAGGACTCACAAGATCAGTTTTGCCTCTTAGAACACATTGGTTTCAGCCAAGAGAACAGATTGAAGGAGTCAGTTCAGCTGGAGAGATAGGAAATCTCATCTGATTCTCTCCAGAAGGGCAGATGAGGAAACCAAGGCACAGAAAGGAGAAGCCACTTGCCCAAAGTCACTCATCTGGAAAGATGTCAGGTCCAGATTCGCACTGGAGTCCGTCCAACTCCAGAGCCCAGCCCTTTGGCACCTCCACAGGCCCCGCCCATCAGGCTGTAACTTGGCTCATGGATCTCTTGGCCAACAAGAATCAGTAAGGACGGGATTCCACACCCAGCACTTAGAGAGGAAATAAGTGCCTCTCCTGCGTGCTTTCCACATGAAAAGTATAATTCTCCATATAGGGTCCCACCTGTGTCCCTGGAGACTCTACAGCAGGGGTCCTCAAACTATGGCCCGAGGGCCACATG
>NW_005350595.1:0-271 GCF_000412655.1 Myotis brandtii | reverse complement strand
ATGCTAATTAGACCAGATCGACCGGACATCTTCTGGACGTCCGACTTCCTTTCAGACAAAGCCACGGTGGCAGGGGCCGAGGCAGGGGCAGTTTGGGGTGATCAAGCCGGCAGGGGAGCAAGCAGTTAGGGTAAATCAGGCTGGAGCAGGGGAGAAAGCAGTTAGGGGCGAGATCAGGCTGGCGTGGGGGAGCAAGCAGTTTGGGGCACGTTCAGGCTGGCATGGGGGAGCAAACAGTTAGGGGGCAATCAGGCCGGCAGGGGAGGGCAGT
>NW_005350594.1:0-271 GCF_000412655.1 Myotis brandtii | reverse complement strand
GAAACATGTAAATTGACTGTCCCTTCACTATGCTCACCAGCCAACAAAGTGGGTTAATTTGCATACACAGGCGCTGGGCGGAGAGCAGATGTGGGAAAGCCGGCAGCTTGGGGGAACATGGCTCCCTCGGTCGTTCCCTTGGGGGGATGTGGCTCTCTTGGTCGCTGGGCAGATAGCAGAGCAGGAGAGCAGGAGGCTTGGGGGGCCATGGCTCCCTCGGTCACTCCTAGTGTGGGGAGCACCAGAAATTCTGGGAATAGTAGTTCTGATG
>NW_005350593.1:0-1459 GCF_000412655.1 Myotis brandtii | reverse complement strand
TTTTTTAGCGGATCTTAAACAGTAGTGCTCTATGAACATGGTCAATGGATTCCCGTGCTGCTGTGACTTCATTCACGGGAAAGACACAAGTCTGACAAAACACATAAACATAAACTTCTATTTTGCAAAGGAAGCAAGTACTTCCTCCACCCCCTCAGCAGTTTGTAGCTGGGAGCATACAAAACTGTCATGAAATTAACTGCAGCTCCCTTCAAGCAGATGGGCAGGTCCGTTTGTATTTTTAATACCAACAACTAAAAGTATTTACAGGGCCATTTGTACATGCCGTTGAACAAGATGCTACACTGACACCTTATAGTAGTACAGTTAATCAAATAGTTATATTTATGCTCCTCAGAGAAACAAGAAAAAAACAAAGGCAAATAAACTCCCATTTATAACTAATATTTCATTTTGGGTCTATTGTAAGTAGAGCTGCTTTTAAAAATTTTGAACGCCAGCCATGCAGTGCTAACACAGAGAAACACAATTGATTTTGTAAGGTAGCCTTGCCTCCACTTCTGAAAATAACGCTTTTTCAAAGTTCCTTCCAGCGAAACTCTTTGGAGCTGCTCTCTGCTTCCTGCTGGGCCCTTCGCTGGTAGGTCATTCAAGGTCAGAGCGGGAACTTGACCCCAGGCTGCCTGGATCACGCCTTTTCTTTCACGTAGACTCAGAAAGAGGAGAAAACACCACTGCTTTCCCGAGGCCCTTTGGACTCAGCGGCTAATTTATCTGCGTCTGAATGTGTTCCTGCCTTAAAGGATGATCACTGGGTTTCTCAGGGGACACTCCCGTGGCTGTGTTTGTTAGTGTGGGTACCACTCGCTGAAGGTTTATCGCTTCATCGCACCCCCAGAAGCAGGAGCTGGGCTCTCTCCCAGGCCACTTCGCTCTGCTGATGCGGAATCGTTTTAAGTTTCCTTGGAGCGTAAGGACACATTTCCTTCGTGGCTCTAAGTGAGAATGGGTTTCCTATTAGACCCCGGGTACCACTGCTTTGGATTCCCGGGGAGCGGCATCTCAGAGCGCTCCTCGGTAGGCTAAGGCAGCACCGAGCCCTTTTGCAGCCGCCTGTAGACAACACTGGTTCTTTATCTCGCAGATGTAGCTACAGTGCTCTGCTGCCAGCTGGAAAGACAGTTACATCGCTGCTGTAGGACTCCCAGATGTGAGTGCACTAAAGGCTCCATGACACCCCTGAATTTTATGTCCCCATTATGTTTACAGGCTGGCTGGCCTTCGAAGGGACCCGTAACTCCAAGGGTCTTCGGCCTCTTCAGCCAGGACATGTGTTTAAAGAGATAAAATGTGCTTAAAAACAGAATTACAAACTATAGGAAATGTAAGAAGATGTTTGTGATATGAACTATACCAAAATTAAACATTTTATATCCCTATGTATGGATGCATGCGTTCATCTGTTTTGAAAACTGGCAAAATAACCAAACAATATAAG
>NW_005350592.1:0-407 GCF_000412655.1 Myotis brandtii | reverse complement strand
AAAGCTTTGCTGGGAATGCTGGAAAAGCTATTCGCTTTTTCTCACTAATTAAGTGCTCTATGAGTGCAAGATATGCAACCATGCTGCCATCTGAAACCCATAAGGGAGTCTGAGTGGAGCCCCATACAGGAGGACCGGTGACAGAGAGAGAAACTCAGTCCTGGTGACATAATTTGAGGCCCTGCATCAAGCCATACTTGAAACCAGTAGTATACCTTGAATTTTCTGCGAGCCAATAAATTTGCTTTAGCCAACTGAAGTGAGGTTTGGCAAAAGATGTTTTGTTTTGCGACTTGCACAAAAATGAGTTCTACCTAACTGAGACAGGTGATATGAGAGGGTCTAATGAGTGATTAGGACTGCGGATTCTGAATTCAAAACTAGCTCTGAGACCTTGAGCAAGGCTC
>NW_005350591.1:0-1046 GCF_000412655.1 Myotis brandtii | reverse complement strand
CCAATTTTTTCATGCTCTACAAAACAATCAGTTATAGAAAGAAAATGATATTGCTTGACATTTCTGACAAGTCTGCTAGGACAAAAATTAAATAGGATTTTCTCCCTTTTGCTTTGCTTTAATGAGTGGAAGCATGCACACCCTTTATTCACCACTGCCTGGGCTCCATCTTAATGCCAGGCCTCTGTTCCCCCATCCTGAGCCTATAAATCTATCATAAGCTTAACTGGCATGCACAACATGCCTGATACCTCCATTAACATTCTGAGTCCATGAGCATCAGCACAGATTTCTTTACTAGTAGTTTAAGCCAAACAAATAATGTTAAAAAGGAACTTTGTTGAGTTTGGGATGGCCCACCCATTGCCACTGGACTAGTACTGACGTGTACTAGCTGGAGTCACATTTATTGAGTTAGTAAAAATCTACTAGTTGCCAGAGCAGAGGAGTGGAAGGGCTGGCCACTATAACATCCTGGCTGCCATTGGATCAAAACAGATGAGATATGCAATGGGAGGAAGGTTATTCCCTACCCCCATATCACACAGGCCTTCTAGGTCCATAATCTGATACCAAGTCCTTTGGATTCTACATGTCACCTTTGATAAACCATCACAGAAGAAAGTAAGGCTGGCCTACCGAGAATTTCATTTGCAACACGCTGTCAAAATAGAAATTCCTTAAAATGGCTTCCTACAACTAACGCAGACTTTCCTGTCACTTCGTGCCTGGTGAAATGTAAACATACATGTAGTCCACCTCTGGTTTGTTATGGACAGGGACTGCCCAGCTGGGCTGGGGCTGTTTGCAGGCCTGTGTTCTCCCCTCTCCAGGGCTAAGCACATGAGAAGAACTAACCAAAAGACCTGCTCAGAGGCTGCTGAGACCAGGTATCTGACAGCTAGGATCTCTCAGCGTATTCCTCACAAGGCCCGACTCCACACACGTGTACATTTCTTCATATGAGATATGAGCTCCGGCAAAGCCCAAGCCTCCAGGACCTAAATCTGTCTCTGGCTTGTGTGAGAACAACATCTTTGTGGGGT
>NW_005350590.1:0-274 GCF_000412655.1 Myotis brandtii | reverse complement strand
CCCGATGACCAGGATTCATCTCAGGAGTGACATGAGGGAGGGAGGGGTTAGGGAGGGGCAAGGAACTATGTGATGCTTTCATCAATAAAGATCTATTAAAAACAAAAAAGAAAAAAGATTTGCGATCATTGACCAGAAAGAATGAAATCCCTAATTACATCTGGATTTGCATTCACATAATAACCACACACATACACCCATATATTTAGAACCATCTTAACTGGTTCACAATTCAGTTGAGCAAATATCTACACTAATAAAAGAGAAACATGGT
>NW_005350589.1:0-979 GCF_000412655.1 Myotis brandtii | reverse complement strand
CACGCCGAGCTCAAAAGGTTCGCCATCACTGTAATAATGTGTTTCTAATAATCCAGGGACAACCTATAAGTGAATAACTGGTAACTGACTATATATAACAAACACAAGGGATGTAATCATATATGAAACAAAATTAAAAAGCTAAACAACACCTTTACAATCTTTATAAAAATGATAATAAAATTTATTTTAAATTGATGTACACTGACTTTAAGATGGAATATACTAGTAAAGATTATGTTATATGATAACTAAATAAAACAGTCTAACGATGGGTTAGAAACATTGTTTAAGCATCCTGGGTCATTTGCTCTTTTATTGGCCACCCAGTTCTTCCTTTCTAGCCACTGAGCAAATAACAATGAGGCTAATGTTGGAGAAGAAAATGCTCCCTTCATATCCCAGTCTGCTACTCTGATTCACATTAAAGCAGAGATTCACTCATGCACAGCTGTGGTCGACATGATTCCAATTTAAACATTAACCTGTGAGGCTTTAACAACACAGCAGGGAAGTTTCTGAGAAGGGATACAAGCAATGCCTGTCTGATCACACTGCCTGGCACTGCGCACAGCACGGCTCTAAACCCCATCTCTCCTGGAGACACTCAAAGGTTATGTCATCAGGAAATGCACGATGGGCTGCTGGCCCAGCCCCCTCTACACCTGTGCCTGTGACTCACTTTCTTGGCGACTGTATCAGATAGGGATGGAAAAAAAGCAATGCCTCTCCATAAAGAAGTCTCTTACAGTCTTGAGATCCTGGGGGTTGATTTTTTGTTGTTGTTATTTAACTAAGTTCTCAAGACCATATGACGCTTAACAAGACCATCAAGAGAAAAAGATGTAGGATGGATGCTGTGGACACAGAAGGAAGAACTGAATTGGAAAGTGGAATGGAGAAATAAAGACCCCACTCCCCCCATCCCAAATAAAAAGAAAAGAAAAACACAATGTTTCTATGTTTGCCTCTTCAAGGA
>NW_005350588.1:0-361 GCF_000412655.1 Myotis brandtii | reverse complement strand
CAACACAGGAGCTGCCCCCTGATGGTCAGTGCACTCCAATAGGGGGAGCACTGCTCAGCCAGAAGCTGGGTTCACAGCTGGCAAGCGCAGAAGCGGTGGTGGGAGCCTCTCCCACCTCTGCGGCAGCGCTAAGGATCCCTCTGGGGATGTCCGCCTGCTGGCTTAGGCCTGCTCCCTGTGAGAGGGCATAGACCCGGCTGAGAGACCCCCTTCCCAAGTGCACAAATTTCGTGTACTGGGCCTCTAGTTCTCAATTTCCCACTTTCTATTTGAGTGATTGTCTAGTAATTTAAATTTGGAGAAGATAATGGCAAAATCTGAATGCTAATCCTTTGTAGATTAGGTAGTTGCAGATACATGC
>NW_005350587.1:0-322 GCF_000412655.1 Myotis brandtii | reverse complement strand
CTATGCATTTACCTCTCTGGCGTCACCTGCGCCCTTTCCCGGGCTGTTCCCACACGGGGGAGGCCTCGGCTGCCTTCACACAGGTGACCACACCTGATGTGCAGCTCAGAAGGGCTGGCGCTGGGTCACTGAGCCGAGGGAATTAAGCTGGGAGGGAGCAGGCAAGTCAAGGGGGTGAGGCAAAGGCTGGAGGACAGGGTGGGGGGCGGGGGGAAGGAGTGGTGAGGACAGAGTTATTGGGGCGGAAGCAGATGGCGGGCTGGTGGGCAAAGGGGGAGAAGTCAGGCTTGGCCGAGGTGCGAGCGGGCGGCCCAGCCCCAAG
>NW_005350586.1:0-389 GCF_000412655.1 Myotis brandtii | reverse complement strand
GCCTCCGCTCAAGGAGAGGCTGGGAACCTGGGTTGCCAGGGGCAACCTAGTCTTCCAGCTGGACCTGGGCTCCACTCAAGGCTACAAAGTTTTAGTTATAGAAGATAAATAAATTCCTGAAAAAAAGAAAAGAAAAAAAGGAGAGGCTGCGAGCTTGGGTTGCGGGGGTATTGGCCAGCCTGAAAATAGCCCTCAGCCCCTCACGCAGACTGGCCAGGCACCTCAGTGGGACCCCCTACCCTGAAGCGGCTGTGGGCAGCCTGAAAATGGCCCTCAGCCCCTCACCCAGGCTGGCCAGGCACCCCAGCAGGATCCCCCTCCCTGGAGGGGCTGTGGCCAGCCTGCAAAGAGACATCAGCCCCTACCCAGGCTGGCCAGGCACCCCAGCA
>NW_005350585.1:0-284 GCF_000412655.1 Myotis brandtii | reverse complement strand
TGACCACCAGGGGGCAGACGCTCAACACAGGAGTCAGGCTAACAGCTGGCAAGCGCAGTGGCAGTGGCGGGAGCCTCTCCCACCTCCATGACAGCGCTAAGGAGCTGTGAGCCAAGCAGTGAGCCCAGCGGGCGGTAAGGAGCGAGCAAGTGGGTGGTTAGGAGTGAGCAGGCAGGTGGTTAGGAGTGAGGAGTCCCGGATTGCAAGAGGGTGCAGGCCTGGCGAGGGACCCCCCCACCCCACCCCACCCCACACACACACATACATGAATTTCATGCATCAGG
>NW_005350584.1:0-269 GCF_000412655.1 Myotis brandtii | reverse complement strand
AGTATTCCATAGTGTAAATGTCCCACAGCTTTTTTATGCACTCATCTGATGGGCACTGGGGCTGTTTCCAGATCTTAGCTATTGTAAGGAGCACTGCTAGGAACATAGGGGTGAATATATTCTAATTAGTGTTTCAGGATTCTTAGCATATATCCCTAGAAGAGTTGACATGGCTAAGTGCACATTTCTCTTAATTATTACAAAGTTAAACTATTTTTATTTTTAATTAAAAAATTAAAAAAAATATATATATACATATATACATATAT
>NW_005350583.1:0-438 GCF_000412655.1 Myotis brandtii | reverse complement strand
GGCTGCAGAAACAAAAAGGACTGGGAACTTCAGCTGCCCCCCAGGCCGGGCTGACAGGACCGGACGCTCTAGTGACGTCCCTGGGACTCAGGCCACTTGGTGCCTGTGCGTGTAGGCCTGGAGTGACCAGGAGGGCATTCCTGCCCCGCCCCTGGCCTCTCAGTGCCTGCGCGCCTGCACGCTGCCCACAGGCCCGCCATCTTTGTTGGGTTAATTTGCATACTCACTCCTGATTGACTGTGGGGCGTTGTGAAGGTATGGCCAATTTACATATTTGTCTATTATTACTGTAGATCGTTCACATTTCACTGTACATAAATGTACAAGAATTATCCCGTCCAAAATGACAATATTGCTGAGAGTGAGAATTATAACCCTTGTGCAATCTGTTCCTTCACTTCGTATAACATTGAATCTCTTGGGTTTTAAATTTTATAA
>NW_005350582.1:0-485 GCF_000412655.1 Myotis brandtii | reverse complement strand
CAGTGAGACCCTTATATCCATGAAAATATTTCAACTGTTTTTTAATTTATAAAGATATCTAAAGTATTAAAACTCCATCTATATAAAGAAACTAAAGGCCCGGTGCACAAAATTTGTGCAAGGGGTGTGGGGTGGTCCCTCAGGCCAACCTGAACACTCTTCAGTCTGGGAGTCCGCAAGGGAGGTCCTAGTGACTTCTTGGGCCCGCTCCCCATGGTTCTCTGCTCTTTGCGGGACCTGCCTGCTCCACACCACATTGACAGGCAAGCAGGCCCTACTGGGTGCTGCCTGCAGGCTGCGCTTGCCTGCTCGCGGGTTAATGTGGTGACAGCAAGCAGGCCCTGCTGGGTGTTGCCTGCCAGCCATGCTTGCCTGCTCCTGGGTCGCCGCAGCAGTGACTTCTGGGCTCATGTTACTGGGGTGACACCGCCTGCATCCTGCCCCGGCAGCTATGGGCACCGCCATCTTTGTCGTGGAGTGATGGT
>NW_005350581.1:0-286 GCF_000412655.1 Myotis brandtii | reverse complement strand
CTACTGGAGATCAAGCCCACAACTGGGCATGTGCCCTCGATCCTTCAGTCCGCAGGTCAAAGCTCTATCCACTGAGCCAAACCAGCTAGGGCCCTAGGAGTTTTTATTTAATGGATATGGGGTGCAGCCCAGACAAGGCATTGCGGTTTTAAAGTTTTTTAAATCCCCTCCCCATTTGACTCTAATACACAGCTTAAACCAGAACTACGGGACTGAATAAAACTTGAGCCCCAGATCCTGGAAGCCAGGGGACTGCTGGTGTAAATCGACTGGCCGCCAGGTGGCA
>NW_005350580.1:0-283 GCF_000412655.1 Myotis brandtii | reverse complement strand
TATGAGGTGCATTGACCACCTCTTGATCCCTCCCCCCAGCCCGCAGACTCTGATCGCTGGATGGCCAATGGGGAACCATGGGGAACCAGGGTGGGTGTCGGCGGTGTGGGAGGACTGGGGACTGGTGAGTGGGTGGAACGACCAACCTCTTGGTCCCTGCTCTTCCCGCTTGGCCTGAAGGCTCCTATAGATCACGAAATGGTGAACGGAGAACGGAGGTGGGTGTCGGTGGTGGTGGGGCGGGATTGGGGACTGGTGAATGGGCAGAAGATGGCCCTGATCG
>NW_005350579.1:0-276 GCF_000412655.1 Myotis brandtii | reverse complement strand
ATGGGAGGTTGGCCAGCCAGCCCCACCCCCAATTGGTATGGAGGGGGCTGATCCAGGGTGGAGCTGGCTGGGGGGAGGGGCCATGGGCCGATCAGAGTGTGGGGGCTGATCGGGGTGGGCCAGCCGAGGGGAGGAGCTAAGGGCTGATCGAGGTGGTGGAGGCCCATCAGGGGCAGGGCTGGCCGGGGGGAGGGGCTGCAAGAGGTTGGCCGGCTGGCCCCACCTCCTATTGGGATAGGGGGGCAATCAGGGGTGGGGCTGCCAGGGGGGCAGGGC
>NW_005350578.1:0-283 GCF_000412655.1 Myotis brandtii | reverse complement strand
ACCCAAGTTACCAAGAACACTGTGAGTGGCATACAGGAGGCTTAGCCAATGCGCTGTAAGAAAAGGTGTTTCCTCTGCAGCTCACACACAGAGGCAGGACTGTTGGCACACTGTCTCCCAGCAGGGGCGGGCCCCCTTGTGTGTTGTGTCTCCGCTCTGGGCCCGCCCCCAGGCCCAGTGGCCACCATGTTGTGGCCACTGGGGCTGGGCACAGGCCCCCCTGCATGCGCAGTCTCCTCCTGAGCGGGTTGTGACTGTTACAGAGTCCTGCTAATTTGCATAT
>NW_005350577.1:0-280 GCF_000412655.1 Myotis brandtii | reverse complement strand
ATCAATAAAATATATTTTTTTAAAAAATTAAAATATGAAGTCTGCCCGGTGATTGGCCCATTGCTGATGGTAGAAGGATACACTGTGGGGCAACTAAACCGCCTAAGGAAGGAGAAGCACAGAGATGACTCAGAGGTCGAAGCGGGTCCTCCTCGGGTGTCCACAGCGAGACGACCAGCACGCACACGTGAGGAGACTCCCCGAGGCTGGGGGGGCGGTGCCCAGACGCCGGTCAGGGTGGGGACAGTGCCTGCTTCTACCAGTCAGTTTGGGAGAAACT
>NW_005350576.1:0-2438 GCF_000412655.1 Myotis brandtii | reverse complement strand
GCGGTAGCGCCCACTTTGGGAATCACTGATGTAGACTCTCAGGCCTATCTCAAATCTACTGAGTCAGCATCTGCATTTAAACAAGGTGTGATTCCTAGGCACATTAAAATAGAAAAGGTCTGTTCCCTTTACAAATCAATGTCTTAAAAATTGGGGAGTCATGTAGAATAGACATTTATGACATAGCGCATCCCACTACAAAGCTTGACCCTTGTTTGGATAGATTTAAACAAAACAACCATAGAAAGACATTTTGAGGTAATCAAGAAAATTTTCTAAATTAAATTTCAGGTAGAATTCTAAGTGAAGTGAAGTTTCAAGCATATGATTTGCAACTTTAATATGATGCCTATCACCTTTAATTAGGATGCCCTTTTTGAAATCACAATTACAGACACTTGTCATTTTTGAAATACTGGTATATAATAACTCATCCAGGCCATAGCTGGCTGTACCCATCAGTGAAAGAGATTTACAGAAGCTTCACCACAGTAAATACACCAGAGCAGACTTGAGAGGCTCTGAAACAGTTTCAAGATGAAAACTGTGTGGATAAAGTGAGACCTGAAAGGATAAATATCCCCCCAGGTGATATCCAAAAAGGGTAAAACTTTATGTCTTTCCTGGTAAATTTTAACTGTTTTGGCTTTACTTCCAAGCAGACTACTTAAATCTTAAAACTATTTTTGAACTTAAACTTACTCTTGAGCAACACGGCATGACAAGTGATAACTCTTTAATACATTTTTAAATGAATTTTTTTATGTGACAGCAAGAAGAAAACAAAGGAAAAAGTGGAGCTAACTCACTGTTTTCCAGGAAAGTGAGTGGATGAGTGCAGCAGTAGTTCATCACTCTGGGAGCATCAGGCCTTGTCACCTGTGTCCATCAATCCACTTTCATTCATCACCTGAGCTCAAGCCAAGAAGATAAGAAATGCCAATTAGACCTTGCTTTTCCCTAAGGCCTCCATGAATCTGAAGGCTCCATCTTACTCAACAACTATAATTTATCTTCCTTTTTTTTCAGCTCTGTTGATATACAAGTATAGATTAACTAGACAGCTGAAAGGAATGAGAGGAGGCATAGCTAAAGTGTGGTTCATTCACTAGATGACAGCTGCTCACTAGCTTCTCAGGGTGAGTCCAAGTTGCCAGGATGACCCCATATTTATTGTGAGACTGAGGGATGCTTTTAACATCTAGACTGATTTAGAGGAAGGGCAGGAAGAGGTGCCTCTGAGAATTTTAGGTAATAGTTTCCCACTGTCTGGAAAGTCAAAACCCACTGGTTAGCATATCTTACAGCTGGCCCCTCCCGAGATGCCCGGCCTCAATGCCCACCACTCCCCTACCAAATTCACCCCAGCCTATCCAAAACTCTGACCTCTGTGGGTCCATGCACTCCTTTTTCACACCTGGAATTCTCTCTGATACCCTACACATCTTCCAAAGCCCAGCTCCAGCATCATTTCCTCAGGGGAGGCTGTGCTCCCTCCTATTTGCACTCAGGCTTTTCTATACGCCTTTACCAAAGCTCAAGTAGCTTCCTACCATAATCATCTGTTTATACAGATGTGTGAACATCAATGTGCAAAGGTGTTTCAATGTGGAAAAGTAAATGTTCTGTTTTCTTTTCCTATTTTGCTGCAAACCAAGAATAAAAGGCCATATATTCCCTCACTATCTGAGAGATTTGAAGATTTTATTTCTGACCAGAAACTTAGGGAAAAATTGGGGTAGGTAAAAGCTTGCTAATAGGTTCTGTTATAAAAGAGAATTTATGTGCAGAAATACAGAGGGGAGGGTGAAACTTGAGAGGACTAGGGGAAAGGATAGTAAGTGAAGGGATAGAGGTGAAAGAGTTGGGGTTCTCTGAGGGTTGGAAACAGATAGAAGCCATATTGGAAATGAGTCCTTGTCCAAGGACAGCTCAGCTTTCGTCTTCAAGAAGAGGCTTCTATTTTCTGCACTAAGGGCCTAAGCCATATAATCCCTCTTTTACATCAGAGGACAACCTTCTCCCCTCCCCTCCTTTGCTTCACTACACATCTGTGAGTGCACTCATTGCTGACTGCCCAAAACACTCCACACCCCCACATATTACTTAGTTCTCATCCCATTAAACCTCTCCACACTCTGGAAAATGCATAGGCCATATGGGCAAGGATTCCTGAACACTTAGTGGTAGGGAAAGCCCAGAGTTATCATAGGGAGTAGGGAGCATTCGCCAACTGAGGAAACTAGAAACCTTAAGTAGGACCGAAGATGTTGATAGCCCTGCACCTATACACATCTCCCTAATTTGTGAGCTCAAGGACCAGGTCATCATTGGTTCCCTAGAAAAATATTTGGAATATAATAAATGTTAGTTGAATGAATATCTAAAAGCAATTTACGTGCTCTTTCCTTTAAAATATGCACTTTGTAGTAGATGAA
>NW_005350575.1:0-877 GCF_000412655.1 Myotis brandtii | reverse complement strand
AAAAAAAATTGCAAAGGATTTCTGATATAATTTAAGACTGTACCAAACAATGAAAGAATAATTGTAATTAATTACATGGGAGTCCATGAGTTAAGGATAACATTCTGAGGCAGGAGAGCCATAGGTTCAAGTCCTGGCTTTGCCTCTTAGTATTTTGTTCCATAGCAAGTTAACTTATCTAAGCCTCAGTTTGTCATCTCTAGAAGTGAGCATCCTAACAGGAGCTGCCAATAGGGCTTCGATGAGCACTAAACACTGAGCGAGTATTCCATAAATGCGGCCTCCTGTTAGCCAAAAGGGCCAAATCAGGAAGCAGGAGCTGAGCAGGGGAGACCAGACATTGTGGATCCAGGACCTGTGAGCAGATGGCAGGTGGGAAAAGCATTGCCTTTCTTAGTAGCAAGGGCGTTATCTGGCTTCTTACCATTTTTCAAATAGAGTAGATGGTGGCAAATTCAAACTTATTTGCTATTCAGTCAGTTTTACTTTGGAAAAGTCACATGTATATTCATCTGTTATTTCTAAAACTAAAGTGTAATTTTAATAGGAGAATTTTACACAGTCCCATCTTGTGGAACCCATGATGTTGTCTGAGTTTAGTAAAAGAGATTGCCCCTTGAATTACTTGGAGAAAATTAGACCATAAGATTCCACGACCTTACATTGTAGTACATATTGTATTGTTTGTATTGAAGTGATGTAGACTTTCATTTGTGTTGATGGCCAATATATATATAAAAGAATGATGCCTGTTTTTTGTTGGTCGTTGCCTCTTAAACTTAAATTATAGGCAAGGCACCTTATTTTATGAAATTTTATTTAAAGGGAACTTTTGTTAATATTGCTATTAGTGTTTTTTTATAGAGATTTTTAAAAA
>NW_005350574.1:0-901 GCF_000412655.1 Myotis brandtii | reverse complement strand
TACTCTCTGGACCCTGGCTTTCTATGCTGATATCCAGAATCATGTTGAACAAACTCCTTGAAAAATCCATTTGGAAGTTTATTAAGCATCTCTAATATATATTCCAAGCTGGACACCTCCACTTCCTCCTACAATGTGCTCCACTTGAGATTCTCCTCATTGTCAGAACGTCAACTCCACCGACTAGTAACTAAAGCTAACAACTTTGGCATCATTCTTGTCAATTTCTTTTCTCACTCGCCCATCCAATCCCTTATCAAATGGCATGGTTTTGCTTTCAAAAGACATGCAGATTTCAACGTTTCTCATCACCTCCACTGCTACAGTGCAGGTTTAAGGCACTTTGATGTTCCACCTCATTATTGCTATACCTCTTAGGTAGTTATTCTGTTCTGACATTGGTCCATCTTCCTTCTATTGTCAAAAGAGCAGCAGCCAGGATGAACTTGTAAAATACAGATCAGATCATGCCTAACTTCTGTGCAAAACTCCGTTTCTTTCCACCTCACTCAGGGTAAACCCACTATCCTTACAACACCCTTCACAGCCGCAGAGGGTGACCTCTCTGTCCTGATCTTTACTATCCTCACTCACATGCTGTCCACTCCAGCAATTCTGCGTTCCTGGTGGTTCTCTTGATACCCCACATCCTGCCACAAATAGCACTTCACCCGGAACACAGGTGCCCTTGCTGTTCCCTCCAATTGCTGCATGATTTTCTCCTTTACTTCCATCTGGACTTTTTGTAGATACCCTCTCTTAGGAAAGTGATTTTATAAAAGTTATGTTAATATTGTGCACCCTTACCCTGGCACTCCTCATCCTTCACTTTACTTCTCTTCATGGCAATTATCACCTTCTGATGTAGGATCTGTGTCTGTAAAGATATTGCTACGACATA
>NW_005350573.1:0-1155 GCF_000412655.1 Myotis brandtii | reverse complement strand
TAAAAATGTATGTTTGCATGAGGTAAAAATGAGATCACTTATAATTCAAATTTCAGAAATTTCTCTTTTAGGATTTTCAAAATAATTATTAATATATGGAAACTACTTGTTAAAATTAGTCTCCATTCTTCATGTGCTCCAAAAATCTAAGTATTCTAATAATAGGAACTTCAAGGTCAGGTTGAAAATGTGGGATTTTAGATATAATTTCTACAAGACAAGGATAAATCACATCAAGCATTCTCAAGCTGATGCTTTCACAGCTACTGGCCATGTCTCTGTAGTCAATACAAGTACCACAACACTGCAAGGCCACACTCTCATTATTTACTTACACTGATACAGCCATCGTTCAGCAATTTAGCAGACAAAGCAAATTAGAAATAAGTTGCACTGATAAATGTAATTAACCCACTTTAAATTTCTAGGCTTTAATATTTTAGTAGGTTTTCTCTTTTGTTCTTAATCACATGCATAATTACTTTTCCTCATTCCTTTGATTTAATCACAGAAAAATCTGAATAATCTTCGTAGAAAAATATGCAGGGGGAAAAACTGACCTGAGAGAGTATAAATGTTATCCAAGCCCTGTGGTTACTTCATATATGATCAAATGTAAAAGGAAACTTTGACAATCATACTGACCATGTTTAGAACAAATAAATACACTGTTTTCTCCAAGTACGATTATGGTGGAGAAAGCGAATGTTTATCTAGTTAGTCTTGAGTAGTTTGTGTCAAAATGGAAACAGACAAAAATAAAACATAGCTCCAGCATATAAATCCCAGGACACAAGCTGACTCCCACACAACTTTATTTCTCCCCATTTTCTTGGGTGCAGGAATGCTCAAATTCCAGAGAACAGGCAAAACTCAATTACTTAGTAAGTAGCCTTTGAAAACATATTTAAATGGTTTACTGTTGTCAAACTCAAAGTTTCTCAATGAATGCATATCAGAAAAATAGTTTCAAAATAAATATTTTACCTCAGGTAAATTGAGCAAATAAATGACTAATAAACTTACCCCTCACCCTCCAATCTACTCCAGTTTGGTGACCTCTTAAACTCAAAGAGACTAATAAATACTATTTAGCCCAGCTGGTGTAGCTCAGTGGCTTGAGTGTCTGTCCATGCACGGGGAAGTTGTTGGTTT
>NW_005350572.1:0-318 GCF_000412655.1 Myotis brandtii | reverse complement strand
TAATCATAATGCTCCAACCATTGACCTTGCACACTGAGGGATTGCAGGTTCCATTCCCAGTCAATGGCACCTGCCTGGCTTCTGGGTTCAATCCCCCACCTGGGTCTGGGCGTGTGCTGGAGACAGTCAATCAAAGTACCTCTCTCACATTGATGTTTCTCTCTCTTTCTTTTCCCCTTTCCTCTCTCCCTCCCTTCTACTCTCTCTAAAAATCAATGGAAAAATATCCTTGGCTGAGGGTTAACAACAACAACCAAAGACTTAAACATAAGACCTTAAAACCCTAAAACTTTCCAAAGAAAATGTAGGATGAAAGCT
>NW_005350571.1:0-706 GCF_000412655.1 Myotis brandtii | reverse complement strand
CATTAGGCAGACAGTCTTTGGTACAGACTCTGGAACACACAGAAGATCCATTCTGCTGTAGTTCTGAAACACATGCAAAACATGGACTTAAACGGTTAGCTACCTAAGAGAGAGCCTTGTGGGAGTCCTGGTTTCCAGAGAAGAAGTTCCAGCACTCTATTGGAGCAAAAAAAATGTGGATGCATTGGAGTGCATAAGAGGACCAGCTCACCGCCTCTCCAAGTAAGACCAGCTTAGGGCTAAAAGAGATGGCTGTGATTTTTTCCCTTGGGTGATGGGAAAGCCAATGAGTAAATGCCTGGCTTTCCCAGCTGTACAGGAGGCTTCCAAAGAGTCTCATTTATCTCTCAGAGTATCTATTATATTCAACGGGAAGCTCCATGAGTGGGGGGATGGAGGAAGGAGATCAGAAGACTGCATACAAGATTTAAGGAGGGTATTAATGGGATATGGTTCTTCCTGAATGCATTCTGGATTCCCATCAAGAAGCCTGCCTATGAGCTATGGGGAAGGCCTAACCCAGGGATCTTCCAAATTGGCCTGCCGGCATGCCCAGCACACCACATGCCAAATCCACACCTCCCTTCACTTTGTGGTTGGCTCCTTGTTCCTGCTCTGGAGGGGAGCAGTGAGAGCAAGCACTGGTAGATATGGAGCATGAGCAGAAATTGGGCCAGGGTGTGTGAGATAGTGAGAACTGTATAGC
>NW_005350570.1:0-1031 GCF_000412655.1 Myotis brandtii | reverse complement strand
GGAGTGTCTCAGACACACAGCAGAGGTGGCCTGCAGCTGCCCGGCTGCCTCTGGCCCTCGGAGCACCTGGGTGGCGGGCACAGGTCTGCAAGGACGTGGGGCTCTGGGGGCTCAGGTTCCAGAAGAGCAGAGGGAACACATTGTTCTGTTCCACGTGGGAGGAGGAGACGGGGTGGCTGAGGGGCTGTGGGAGGTGGGTGCCTTTCGGGGAACAGGAGAGGCTCCGAGCTCTGAGGAGTCGCAGCCGCAACCAGCACGTGCCTCCAAGGACGTGGGGCCGCCACCCGCCTCATAAGTGAAGAGCTTTTCAGAAGAGCCTGGGAGCGGATGGTCAGGTTGACACAAAAACGCTGGCCACAGCAAAGGCCAGGAGTCCACGTGCTTACTGGCCGGTGGGAGGAAGTGAGCTCAATCTCTCACCACACAACTGAGGGCATCCAGGGCCCCACCTGGGACCTCATCCGTTTTCACTGAAGAAAGACAGGAGTGGGCGGGACCTGTCTGTAGAGCTACTCAATTGAATGTGTGGTTCAGTGGACCGTGTGGCTCTGTGGACTGACTGTGTGGCCCTGTGCACTAAGCATATGGCTCTGTGGACTGAGCATGTGACCCTGTGGAATGAGCATGTGGCCCTGTGGACTAAGTGTGTGGCTCTGTAGACTGAGCATGTGGCTCTGTGGACTGAGCGTGTGGCTCTGTGGACTGACTGTGTGGCCCCATGGACACATGTTCTAACCGATTCACACGGGCACTGGAAAGCGAGCCGCCATGACCCACCGGCCAGGGACCAGCCTCCACTGCTGACCTACTCTGCTCCTGGCACCAGGGCTGCGCCTGTTGGACAGAAATCCACTGGAATTTGCCGTGTTTAATGGAAAAGCTGCACCCACGATGCATCTGCCCTCGGCCTTGTGTTAGTGAACTTTCTCAGTCACGGAGGATGGAGGCCTGAAGGTACTCTTACAGAATGGAAACTGCACTCATGGCTTCATTTATTTATTTATTTATTTAAATACATTTTTATTGATTTC
>NW_005350569.1:0-260 GCF_000412655.1 Myotis brandtii | reverse complement strand
GTGCATATATCCTTTCTGATTGGTGTTTCTACTTTTTGGGATAAATTATATATGCTTAAAGCAAATATCCAGTTTTTACCCAGTTTTTGCATATTGATATGACCTATTTCCAAGTCTCGTACTCTGAAAATAAAAATGTGAACTAAAGAAATGAGGTGTCCTTCATAGTACCATTCAGAGGTGTTTAGATAGTCAACGAGGCCAACAAAATATGCAGACCTCTTTATGAGTCCTGTGCCCTGACCAGGTGAAAATGCTAC
>NW_005350568.1:0-884 GCF_000412655.1 Myotis brandtii | reverse complement strand
AAAAAAGTGGTCACTATAATATTTATTAGACTGAAAGAAGAGGAGAAAAAGTGGACATAACTTTATGTCTGAAATCTCCATTCTGGCCAAAACAGGCTTCAAGTTGTAAATGACTGAAAAATAAAGTGAAAAACAAAGTCAAATCACTTATAAACCCAGAAAATATTACTGTAGCATTCATCTGCTGACCCAAAAAAGGAGTCAGATAGAAAAATATGCTCTTCACAAAATTGTATTTGTTCTCAAAATGAAGGGTTACACTACTGCCTCCTTTCTCTCTAAAGCACCTTTTCTCCCCTAGCTTTTTTGTTAAGTTTTGATTTTTAATAAGATGTGGAACTTTACACAAGTTATTCCAATTCTCTGTACCTCACGTTTCTCAACTGAAAAATCGAGGCTGATCCTTAGCACATAGAGTGTGAAGAGTGAGTTGGATTCACGGAGGTGCCCAGCATGTGCCTGGCCATATAGTGAAAGCACAGTCAGCGGTCAACCTGGGAACTCAATTAGGAACTTGAATGATTAGGTAGCTAGTGATCTGCAATACCCTCCTCAATACCTGCTAATCTCACTTTAAGAAGGAGAGTGTGTCTGGCCTTCTACAGGAAGCTACAAACACTCCAGCCAGCAAGGTTGGAAGCAAGGCTAGATCCGGATCAAGCAGGCTGGTCAGCAGGTGCAAGAAAGCCAAGCACTGAACTTGCGCATCAGAAAAGTTTCCTGCAGATTCAATGGTCTGTTGGATGGGCAGCAGGCAGCTTTCAAATCCTACTATGGTCAGAGTTCAGGATGTGAACCCACACAGAAAGGCGGGGGTGAAGTGTTCCAAGGAGTGTTTTCATCCCTGTGAGAGTAGAATAGGGTGTAAGAAGGCAAATACTACA
>NW_005350567.1:0-863 GCF_000412655.1 Myotis brandtii | reverse complement strand
CTCTCATCATTGATGTTTCTGTCTCTCTCCCCCGCTCTCGCTGCCTCTCTGACATCAATAAAAATATATTTTTTAAAAAAAGAAAAAAAACTACCTTCAGGAAAAAAATATGTCTCCTCTCAAACCATCAGAATTTTGCCAGGCAAAGAACCTATTGGGTGAAGGGGCCCCATATTCTGGAAAATGCCCTGTTGCCTGGCGGAGGGCTGCCATAATTCACCGTCACGTTTCAGAGGCGAAGGCGTCTGCGATACTTTATAAACCTTACGCATTCCAGAACCCCGGCTCCCGGCAGCTTCGACCCCAGGCATCCACTTCAGAAAGTTACATAAACAACGGCCAACCTCCGGCGGGGAGAATGCACGCGCCGAACATGTTGGAACTCTCCGTATTAAGTCAGTTTAGCACTTTGATTAAAGAGTTTAATCAATCACCATCCTAAGCTGTTTATTAATCACTTTATCAAGGAGTTGATGCATTGCCGGTTTTAATAGAATCCATTTATTTTGATTTCTACCTACTTCATCTTTCCAAAGGGCTTTGCGAATCAGCTGTGATAAAAAGGGAGAGGGAAGGAGGGGGGGAGAGAGGGAGGGAGAGAGAGAGAGAGAAAGCGAGAGAGAAAGTGGGGGAGCGGGCGCATCAAAAACTGGCAACGAATCTCTAACTGAACCCCAATGTACTTTATTATCAACGCCCTATAAAGACTTGGCCAATTTATTACAGGTTAAAAAAAACAACAACAAACCAAAACGCTCTGGGAAGTGAGTGTTTGGGTGAACCCACACGGTTTAGCTCAGATAAACACAGGCCATTCGTTTGCTTTCACACCTGACACCCTCATGATATACGATCCTAATAAG
>NW_005350566.1:0-818 GCF_000412655.1 Myotis brandtii | reverse complement strand
ACTCACAAAAATTCAGTTGAAGACAAGAGTGACCAAGGAGTTCATAGTGTTGGAATGAAAGGTTTGTTCTGTGAATTGGGTTTTAGGTAGTGGCCTAGGAGTGAAGGATTAGGAGGAGAGAATCATCCCTTCTTTCCTCCCCTCCCTTCCTTTTTCCTCCTGCCTCTGCGGTAGACCAAGTAAGGAATCATCAAAGACGTCACATTCTAATCCCAGGACCTGTGCATATTACCTTACATCTCTAAAGGGACTTTGCATATGCAGTTAAGTTACGGATCTTGAAATGCTGTGGGATTATTCTGGATTGTCCAGGTGGGCCACATGTAATCAATCATAAGAGGCCAGGAGCGTCAGAGGGAGGCAAGAGGGTCAGAATTAGAGAAGCAGAGGCCAACGTTATGCCATTGCTAGAAAGAGGCCAGGAGCCAAGGAATGAAGACAGTCTCTAGTGGGAAAGGCAAGGACCAGATTCTCCCCTGGAGTCTCCATAAGAAATGCCATCCTTCTGGCACCTTGAGTTTAGCCATGTAAGACCCATTTTTTGGACTTCTGACCTTAAAAAAGCTGTAAGATAAATCTGTGTTGTTTTAAGCCAATAAAGTTGTACCGATTCAGTGCAGCAGAAAGAAGAAATATAACTTCTGCCCCCTCTTGTCTCCTCCCTTGTACGCACCCCTGTTTACCTTAATCTCCCAATCTATACCCTCTTTCTTTCTTCCCCACTTATTCTTGTCCCCGTGCCTCCACCAATATTTCTCAAAACACACCATAGTGAAAAAACAGTTATAGCTCATGCTTTGGTGGAATACATGTGAATG
>NW_005350565.1:0-1303 GCF_000412655.1 Myotis brandtii | reverse complement strand
CTTGGATTGGGGCATAAGAGAGGGGCAGGAGTAGAAGTTTCTGGCTTCTTCCACCAGATGAATGGATGTAGCTGTCATTCACTGACATTAGATCCTAAATTTCCAGTCTCTCACCACCCATTCCTGATCCTCTTCCCTCATCCCCTATAAATACTAATCATCAACCTACTGAATTACCAATCTTCTAAAAATACATTGGATACATTAGAGATGGATGCAGGTTTGTAGGGCCTGAAGCTCATTTCAGGGACCCATTCTAAGAGATTGAAAACAAATTACAAATACAAATTAAATATAAGGCCCTGGAAGGGCACGATGCAAATGAGGGACCCCAAAACATGAACTTCATTCACTTTAGGATGCTTTAAGCCTCACCTTTACTTTATCACCAATAACAAAATTGTAAGATGCCATGGATTGTTAGGTGTATCCTAGTTTCAGAGAAATTAAATGTAGAGAAATGAATCTTAAAATTAGTGAAATAATCTATGTTTAGATCTCAGAATTGGCCATTATATTAGTCAAGGCTCTCCAGAAGAAGGGGTAGGGAGAAAAGTAGATAGGTAGGTAGATATAGATATTGGGAGAGAGGTTGATTGATTTATTAGGAGGAATTGACTGCCATCTACAAGCTGGAGATCCAGGAAAGTGGTGGTATAATTCCAACCCAAGTCTAAAGGCCTGGGAACTAGGGAAGTCAATGGTATAAATTCCAGTCCAAAGGCAGGAGAAGACCAATGTTCCAGCTCAAGCAAGCATGCAAGAAGAAAAAACAGGAGGAGACAGATTCCTTCTTCCTTTTCTTCCGTTCTCTTCAGGCTTTCATCGGATTGGACGATGCTCACCCACACTGGGGCAAGCAATCTACTTTGCCAACCGCACCAATTCAATGTTAATCTTATCCAGAAGCACTCTGAAATCATGTTTAATCTGAACACCCCATGCAGAAGTCATGTTGACACATAAAATTAATCATCAGAGCTATGTGTATATCCTCTTTCCTTTGCCTGCAAGCTCTCTTTCCTCCTCCTCCTGGCAAATTTCTAGTTATCCTTAAAAGTCAACTCTGAATCTCCCTTCTTCGGGAAGCTTCCTGAACACTTCCCAACCCCTGGGGAGAGCACTCTCCAATGGCACCCAGTATGGATCCATATGGAGCCCCCTGACCCTGCTGAAAGCATATGCTCACTTAGTCTATATAACCTACTAGGTCCCCAGCTCCGTGAGTGTAGGAATGACACCTAATTGATGTGTGTGTCAACAATGCTGAACATATATTTTGTAGAGGCTCAACAGGTGTTGA
>NW_005350564.1:0-279 GCF_000412655.1 Myotis brandtii | reverse complement strand
ATAAACATTCCATGTCCCTTGGTGTGAGTGTTTGTCATCAGACTGGTCATCTGTACCAAGCTGCTGTGGGTCCCTCTGCCTTGGCCTGGGGTCACTAACTCTTGGTGCTATCAGCATGATGAGAAGTCATTGACCTTCACCACCCGGGGTCCTTCTTCACCAGCTTTTCAGTCACAATCCTCTGATGCCTGCTGTTCAGCATGCACGTGTCTTGATGCTGGCTGGACCCTGAGCTGTGTGAGACTGAGGTCCAGTGTTGAGTCAGCAGAGTCTCTGGTT
>NW_005350563.1:0-2327 GCF_000412655.1 Myotis brandtii | reverse complement strand
TCCCTCTCCTTTCCTCTCTGAAATCAATTTAAAAATAAATAAAGATGACCTAGTTGAGTGCTTTGCAAACTTGGGTACACCTAATAAATTACAGGTCACTCGGCCCCGCCCTCTGGTTCAGTAGATTGAGGATGGAACTCCAGAAAAATTTTACACGCGTGCGCATGCGCACACACACACACAGTTGAACAATCTACTTTTCTTCATTAAGTTTTCTAGGTCTTTAGAACCTGTAGACTCTGGGTGATCTATACCTCTTTAGAGAGGTATAAGAATTTCCTCCAAGTTCCTAATGAAAAGAGTTTAAAAATAGGGACTTTTAAGTACCCAAGATGTATTAAGAATTTATCTCACTTTCATAAAACTTTATACAGACAGGAAAATGCTCACAGAAATTTCTGCAAGTCTGGCATCGAGTCTGTCTAGGATAATAAAGGACAAAGAAAAGAATAAGATTTTATTTTTAAAAAATAAAGCAAAAATTTCTTTAGGGCACCGGAAGAATTCAAATAAAACTTCAAGTTGCTTTCAAACTGCAGAGCCAGTCAGACAGACATGCTTTTTTTTTAAACCTTAAAGTTATAGATAAACCTTTATTCTAAGATAAAAAAAGAGAAAGGGGGACTGTTCTTATTCTCTTTAAAAATAGGATTTTTAAAATATCAATGGAATGTAAAGGAATAATACTCTGCAGCCCTCTCCCCTGATAAAGTTGAAATAATGTGATTTTGAAAAAAAAATATTGGGGAGGTCTCCCTCTCCTGCCCCAGGCTACACTAGAGATGATGGTTAACTATGTGTGTGTGTGGCGGGGGGGGTAGGGGGTTCTATTTCTATAGAAACCACAGGAGAGGATGCAAATGTGGGAAGCGCACAGCCCTTTGCTGGAGGCTTGTTGCATTCCTGGTAAGCACACTTCAAAGTTCCCTCCATCTTCTCAGAAGTCACTTCCTCTCTAAAGTGTTGTTTTTATAAGTGGGAAGTTCATTGTCAAGACAGTGAAGAAATTATAAAATAGAAATTTATCTGTCTTTGGCTCACGTTGTATAATTTTTACACACACACACACAGCAGGGTAAATTATCAATTCTAAAAAAGTAAAGGCAAGATTTTTCTTAAAAGGCTCTGAGAGCATGTTTAAGACAGTTATATACACTTTGGTTCTATTCTTATGACATACTTGGGGAGAAAAGCACAGGTTAAGCTAAATGGCCTGGTGTGTGTTTTCAAAAGTGCATTCGGTTATTAAGGATTTAAAAGGGTTTATTCATGGAATTCACCTACCTCCCTACTTCAAGCAGGTTGATTATTCCAGGGGGAAAATAACACATTTGGGAGACATTCACAGAAGTAAAACATTATGCACAACTGTCCTACAGATGCATAGGAACTGGATGCAATATAAATTGTGGAGCATTTAATACACCGAAGGCGAAGGCAAACCATCTGTTTATGTGCTGGAACGTTTCAAGGAATCCTATTCCTCACAGTCCTGTGTCTTAATTGTGGCTTTTACATTACACAAGGCAGTTAAGCTCACCTTCCCTTCTACGCTCTGAGTACGGGACACCATCTCAGCCTATGGTGTGCCTATTTCAATCTCTAACCTACAGCTTGTTTTTGTCATTTCCATTCCTTTGCATTATTTTCATTTTTTTAAGATACCCCGCGGCCACCTGTGCATGGTGACGGAACTTATATCTTACAAATAAATCAAAGTGGCTTCCCAGCAGCTGACAAGCGGAAAACACGGTGGCGGGATCTATACTTCTCTGGTTTCGAGAACTCATAATTTCATAAAAAAAGTGTAGCACCTTGACATTTTAAAAGGCATAGAAATAATGCATAGCTCTCAGTGACTGAGGAAAGTATGCGATAAAATGGAGTTTGCATTTGTAATTCTCATGTTGTTGTGTTTTGGTTTTTTTGTCTTTAGGTCTGTCTATCCCTGCTTTTTGAACTTCTGATTGCTCCTAACTCTCTTCGGGATACTGCTGTAAAATGGTGCTGTTCTCCCTATGGTTGGTCCATGAGCTACCACAGCTCCCTCATCTTAATTCTGAGAATGGGCTTATGCTCCGTACATGGGCCCGACTGAGTAGATCATTGGTCACTAGGGACTGAACTTGATCTCAAGTTCCTTTCCTCTCCCAGAGGTCACAGAGGTGAGATTAAATTTCTATTCTTCTCATCATCTGGTTGGTTTCATTGAGACCAGGACCCCTGGTTAACCTAAAAGCCAGGCTAGCTCTCATCACTTAGAAAATCCAAGGAGCTCTGTGTCAGAAATGGGGATGAGGATCACAGATGGATTTATTATTATAAAT
>NW_005350562.1:0-281 GCF_000412655.1 Myotis brandtii | reverse complement strand
TGCAGGCCAACGCTCCATCCACTGAGCCAAACCAGCTCGCCCACCTAATTACCTCTTTAAATGCTCTATCTCCAAATAGGGTCACATTCTGAGGTATAGGGGGTTAGGACTTCATATATATACATAATATATGAACATAACATCTTACCATTAAAACATTCAATTCTTGAACATGATATATATTTTTCCATTTATTTGTTATCGTTAATTTCTTTCAATATTTTGTAATTTTCAATGTTCAGGTCTTGCACATATTTGGTAATCTAAATGTAAATATTTGC
>NW_005350561.1:0-271 GCF_000412655.1 Myotis brandtii | reverse complement strand
CCTTCCTTCCCCTGGCTGCCAGCACCGCCTTGGCTCCGGCTGGAGCCGCCTTTCTGCCTTCGTTCTGGCCCAGAGCTGCCTTTCCGCCTTGCCACGCTGCCCAGAGGCTGGGAGTGGCTGGGGCGGTGCGGAACACCTGCATCGTTGCTATGGTGATGATGCAAGTATCTTGCCCCACCCTGGCCGCTTGGCGCCCACATATTCAAATTAACCTGCCATCTTTGTTGGGTTAACTGGCATACTCACTCCTGATTGGCTGGTGGGCATCGTG
>NW_005350560.1:0-704 GCF_000412655.1 Myotis brandtii | reverse complement strand
GCGTGGCCGTGAGTGAGGAATTCCCGAGGAGCGTGGCCGAGAGTTTGAGGCACGGGTCTTCTGTTTGTTCCTGGGACGGTGTGTCCTAGGATGTGTGTGCCTTTGTGTTCATGGGTGTATGTGTGGGGAGCTGTTTGCCCATGGCTCTGTGTGTCTATGTACACACGTGTCCAGGTAATGTGCTAGCCTGTGGGCTCCTGGGGTGAGTGTACCTGGGAATTAATGGGATATGAAGTGAGTAGGTCTGTTTTTTTCCAGCTGCGTGTGCACAGATTTGTGTGTATTGCATGGACATAATCCCAGTCCTTCCAGCTTGAACCTGTGGGCTCCTGTGCTGCGGGCACCAATGTGTGTAACTGCTTCTGTGGACGAGCATGGAGCGGTGTGGGTGGGTGCAGATCCCTGTGGGCTCAGAGCACACACTACATGGGCTGCTCCTGGCAAAACCCATGTGTGCGCTGGGATGGAGGAACAGCAAGCAGGTGGGGGACACCCCACCCTGTGGGGACAAAGAACTGCCTGCAGCTTACCCTTGGCTTCTGTGAGTATATCAAAGCCAGATGACAGGTGCCAGCCCCCCCGCCCCTGTCTTTCTCTGTCCATCTCTCACCCTAGCAGGGTTGTTTCTTTCTCTGGGGTCCCCCATTCATTCATTCATTCATTCATCCCCCCAACAAATACCTGATGCCTGTGGACCTGCCAGG
>NW_005350559.1:0-623 GCF_000412655.1 Myotis brandtii | reverse complement strand
AATCCATAACATAAAGCACCTTTTCATTTGGGTTAATAAATAATTTATTAATACACAATATTGGCTAAATATTCCCTGTTTGAGTTAGAATATTTAGACTTATAATTTTAGAGTTTTAAGAGTTATTAGAGAACATCTTTTGACTTTAGTTTATCAAGTTAACCTAACAAATGGTCTTCTTAGCTCTAATATGCAATGCTAAATCTGGGTGAAGCAGTCAATTTAGGAGTGAGGCTTTGGGAAAAGTCTTTACTCACCTGAAAGAAATGTGGATGTATACACATTTATTGCTCCCGTATACATTACATCCTTAACTAAGTATTAACTAAGCATTTCCTAACATAAAAAGGATTGTAATAGATGGATTGGAAAATCAAAATGAGCCTGGATGGGATGGCTCAGTGGTTGAGTGTAGACCCATGAACCAAGAGGTCACCAGTTCAATTTTAGGTCAAGGCACATTCCTGGATTTCAGGCTAAATCCCCAGTAGGAGGCATGCAGAAGGCAGATGGTCAATGTTTCTCTCTCATCAGTGTTTCTATCTTATCTCTCTATCCCTCTCCCCACCTCCCCCCCCCAAAAAAACAAAACAAAACAATAAAAACATTAAAAATGAAAATCA
>NW_005350558.1:0-449 GCF_000412655.1 Myotis brandtii | reverse complement strand
TTTGTGGAGTTTTCAGTTTCTGTTCTGCATTGTACTGAATGCTGAGGCTCCAGGCACAATCCTTGCCTTCAAGTAACTCCCAGTATCAAATGAGAGGCAGCACACAGCTTCTTATCTTTAATATTTTTTTGTTGTTAATCTTCAATGGGGGGGTATTTTTTCCATTGATTCTAGAGGAAGTGGAAGAGAATGGGGAGGGAGGGAGAGAGAGAGGAGAAAGAAACATCGATGTGAGAAAGCCACATCAGTTGGTTGCCTCCCACAGGTGCCCCGACTAGGGTGGACAACCTGCAACCCAGGTACATGCTCTTGGCTCGGAGTGGAACCTGAGCCCCTTCAGTGTGTGGGCTGACGCTCTAACCATTTAGCACACCAGGCAAGGCTAAAATAACACTTTTAGAAGATCTATCAGTTAAGACCTTACATCTATAAGCAAACATAGAGTTCAT
>NW_005350557.1:0-1245 GCF_000412655.1 Myotis brandtii | reverse complement strand
TTTGGGGGTTTTCATTTAAAATTGAGAAAGAGGATTATGATAATGATCAACTGAAGTCATTCAAAAGGGGTGTTTTCCAAAGAAGGAGAATAAATAAGGAGAACAAAAAGGAAAAAGCAAGCAGAATGACCTTGATTTAGCAACTGATCTTTATTGATTTTCTTTCACCTTCTTGATTCTGGGAAAAGTCACAATCCAAAGTGTGTGACATGAGAGCTCTACCCTGAATGAAATTAGTGGATTCACAAAAATGTCAGTGACGTGCAAAGGAGGAGGGGACTGTCTTGGAAACAATGCTACCTCCTTTCATCTCCGGGAAAATCAGCAAGGAAAACGAGAACTCGATGGAAACTTTCAGGACCGTAAATGTCATCCAACTTACTTTCCTACAAACAGCCCTTCGGAGAACATTAAATTATGAGCCACCCCCTTCCTGACCTCTGATAAGGGATTCTGCAAAGCCATCAAACCAATACTTTAGCACACCAGGGCCTTTAAAAGTCTAGGGTTTCACTAGTGTTGGCGTTCACACGATTTGGTGTCGGTGAGGGAGGCACCGTTTTGAGATTCTTCCCAAGATTCACAAACTCCTCCCCAAAAAAGAAAAAACAAATGAATACAGATGCTATGATCCCACCCAGCCCCTCAATGCCCACCCCTCTTCCCCTACCCCCATCATCAGTCACATTTTATCTAACCTCTGACTATTAGGTTGTTTTAAAGGAGAAAAAGGTTTCCCACAATAGCAGCTTTTGGCCTTTTTCAGAATCCAGTTTAAGGACAGGACACCTGCCTAATCTCTAGGGCAGCGTCTGAGGTGAAGCAACCAACTCGTTCACAGAAGAAAATCTGTAACATCTTAGACTTGTAGAGATGGAATGCAGAGATGAGGGGAAAAAAACTTGCTTACACAAGGTATCTGTGTGTAAAGGCTTTCCTAAAGGTTTAGGAAGCTCTAAAATGGACATGGACATTTAGCTTTGGAAGACATTAGAAACCACTGAATCCATTTTTGCAGATGGGGAAACAGAGGCAAGTGATTAGCCCAAATCCAAGGCCAACAGCTGGTAAACTTCCAGCTCAGAATTTAGTTCTCCCCTTCCCGTTGCCCTCCAGACGTTATTGGTTAAAATAACATCCCTCCTAGCTCCGTTATTCCGTGTTTTGGAGAAGAACATGCTGCGAGAGACACTTTCAAATCTTTCTGGTTTGTATAAAACAAATATCTGTTCCTTACTTAGAAGA
>NW_005350556.1:0-472 GCF_000412655.1 Myotis brandtii | reverse complement strand
ACGCGCCTGGCCCGCCTTCCGGCCTCTCCTGCCCGGGCCAGGCAGGGGCAGAGCCTCTGCTCTCCGTGCCGTGAGCCTCGGTCCCATGACTCCTCTCGGTCCTCTGCACCAGCACTGTGGTGGGGGCGGGGCCGTTCAGTCAGTGGGGGTGTGTGAATGGGTGTTGCATGGGTGGGTGCAGGAGGGAAGGTGGGTCAACAGTATGAGCCCAAACCCCAGCGCATGACTTTGGGGGGCCAGTGAACTAAAGGGCAGGGCCCCCAACGGCCTCAGAGAGAAGCCTCTTAGGTCCTGAGGCCACGCGGGACCAGGACCAGCCTCCTCTGCAGGCCCAGTGCTCGGGGAAGGGCAGAAATGCGAGGCCCCAGCCGTGGGTCCTGGCAGGAGGGGCAGCCACACACACTGTGGTGTTGGGGGTCCCGGGAACAGGGGCTCCGAGGGGCAGGGCTGGGCTGACCACCCCTGCCTCTGC
>NW_005350555.1:0-277 GCF_000412655.1 Myotis brandtii | reverse complement strand
TTGTACAAACATTGGAGAGCCTATCAGACTCAAGGAAGCTCAGAATCATGGTTAAAAGCTCCACAACCAGAAGCACATTACTGAGTGCCACAGCACAGCTTCAGGAGGGTACCATTGCCTCAGGTGCTGAGGCTGTTACCCCTGACACCCCAAGACAAGACACTGAAAGTTGCTGGTGGTGCCACTTCCTCTACCACCCCAGAAATCGTAGGTTCTTCATGCAGAATGTAAATCATGCACCAGGACAGTGGTTCTCAACCTTCCTAATGCCACGACC
>NW_005350554.1:0-259 GCF_000412655.1 Myotis brandtii | reverse complement strand
CCTCGAGTCAAAAAGTTTGCCCACCCCTGGCCTAAAGAGATAGGACCACTAAATGTAATGTGATATTATCCTATGACCATGGGTAGAAACATTAGGGGAAAACTGAGGAACTCTGGGTAAAATAATATCTATAATTGATAATAGGTATTAAATTGGTTCATTAATCATGACAAATGTACCATACTAACATAAGATGCAAATTATAGGAAAAATTGGGTTGGAGGTATATGGGGACACTATTGTATTTTCATTATTTTTT
>NW_005350553.1:0-691 GCF_000412655.1 Myotis brandtii | reverse complement strand
CTGTGTAGAGTTCGGACGTTCTTCCAGGTGTTTCTCCAGGTGTTCTGGTTTCTTCCCACATCCCAAAGAAGAGCCAGTGGGTAAACTAGCATGATCTAACTTGTCCCAATCTGAGTGAGTGTGGGGAGGGGTGAATGGCCCTGTGATGGAAGGGCTCCTGTGTCCTGTCCAGGGTTTGTCCCATCTTACACCCTGAGATATGGGGATGGGTTATGGCTACTCATGATCCTGAACTGGAATAAGGGGGATGGAAAATATCTTGTTTTTATTCATCGTTCTTAAGTGCAGGGATAGCTCAGATTTCACTGTTTAAAATTAGAGGTATTTTGGCTCTTTATTTAGAAGTTTGGCAATGATTTTGTGACCAGAAACATGTGGTAGAAACTTAACCCGTATTTATGTCAATTAGCCTGTGTTGCAATTGGTTTTGTTACCTGTTGTTTCACTTCGAGTCACGTTTTCCAATAAACTTTCGAATGTGTTAAGTGAAGGACCCCATGGTTAGGTTTTGAAGTGTCTTTTGCCTGATTTGACATAAATTGTCTCCCATATTCCTGCTCCGCCATCTCTACCCACCCCACCTCTGAGGGTGATCATGGAGGCCAGGTCTGGGTGACACCATTGTAGGAAGATCCTGGGTAGCACGTGAATAAAGGATGTCAGAACAGGTGGCGGGAGCTCTGAGAAATAG
>NW_005350552.1:0-2104 GCF_000412655.1 Myotis brandtii | reverse complement strand
TGTCTACATAAATAAAAGCAGGTAAACTAATTTGTCATTTTTTTAACATACACATTCGATAAACCTACTTTATTATATAACGGACACCACCTCACCCAAATTAGTCCATTATGTCAAGGTTTTACTCTATTTCATAAGCCTGGGTCCTGGAATGAGATAAATGATGTGGAGCAATGCATAATGATGTAAGAGCAATTCCAGCCCGGGGCCAGATAAAGATGATCTGGGATGAGAAAGGAGAAGCTCAAAAGGCAGATGCAGAGAGCTTAGACATTGTTGCTTTCTGGAAAGTGGGCCTGTGACCTGCTTTTCTTTAGCCAAACACCCAGGGGAGAGGAGCCCACAGAGACCCTAGATCAAGCATGTCAAACTAACGGCTGAAGGCATGCAGCCCGCCAGCCGTGAGTTTGACATGCTGCCCTAGATATAGTTAGAAGGTTGAAGAGCAAAGTGGATCTGAGTCCTCAAGAGCGAGGGAGTTTCCAGCATCTTGGGCTTTCATGGCTGGGATGCAGAGGTGATGTTGGGCAAAAGGCCCCAAAAGGCTTTCCTTCCTACTCCTTAACACAGAACCAATAGAATTATCCTCTACACCTCAGACAGAGGGACACACACAAGAGTGGGAGGGAGAGAAAAGGTCTGAGGTTGTGAAGGAGGAATTCAGCAGTGGCCTACAGGATAAATGATGCCTGGAGGCAAGAATGATGTAAGGGTGCTCTGTGAATGCCAGTGTGGATGTCATTTATCCCTCCAGCCATTCCCATGCCTCACATCCCTGTAAGGCACTCTACATTTAGATCTTCTCCTGGAGAAAGGAGGGTGTAGGTGAAGGTGGGGGTTAGGAGACCACATTACATAGACTGAGATAAAATTTCCATCCATTTGGCAAAATGGGAAATAGAAATAAACATTAAGTTCAGTTACAACAAAATAAAGAAATTTCTTGTACAAAAGAGTTTGTGGATGGGTTTTTGCCTGCAATAATAATAGTACTGCTTATATGACACGAATGTGGTTCCCCAAATGGCAAAATAGTTGCTCTTCTGAATTCAATTAAAAAATAAAAATAATAATTTAATCCAATTAATTGGCATGCAAAGTAGCTTTAAATAACATTTTAGGAAACGTGGCAGCTCCTCTTTTAAATGAAAAACTATTGTGAATTTATGTCTTAAAACATTTTAATGTAAAACTTGTGTTAGTATTACACTTGGATTTGAAGATTAACTCAGCCCCCATACATTCTCCTCTTACATCCTGTGTTATGAAGCTTCCAGAAACTCTACTGCAGCGGGAACCTTCTGACAAGACCTCCCAGCTTCCTTTGGAACACACCACCAGCTTACCCTCAGCAGAGTGTATTATGCTTTTCTTATTTTAATCTAAATTTCCTTTTTACTTTTCAATCTTATTGTTATTTACACAGTTCAGATGTTCCTACATTTATTTCTGAAGTGCATGCAATTAACTTTCAGCCCACTCTTACTCATGCCCTTGAGGATTACCATAGCTATCCTCTCTTTCTCAAAAAGGCCCTGTGGGTCTAGTTTCCCTTCCGTGTGGGAGGTGTCAGGAAGCAGCGTGCCCTAATGGTCAAAGCTGAAGCTTTGGAGTCTCCTCAGGCTCTATCGCCTCCTGGCTTTGGGTCTTTACTCAAGTCACCTATCCTCTCCATGCCTCAGTTTTCTCATTTGTAAAATGAAGATAATGATAGTTCCTACCTCATCTAGTTGCATGAATTGAATGCAACCCATGTAAAGGACTTGGTGCAATCTCTGGCAAATGGTTAGTGTTCCAGAAATATGGACTCATTATAATGTGATCTGAAAAAATGAATTTGCCACATCTGCCCTCTCCACTGCCCCTCAACACACACACACTAATTCCCCCCTCACTTTGTGCTATTTTATTCCTCAATAAATGTTCGTTGAATATGTTCTGAATGAACCATTTGCTTTTAGTTTAGTAAACTTTAATTAAACCCATACCACATGCCAGACTCCATGGTAGTGAGACAAGGAAAGGAATAAAATGCAGCCTCTGTTCTTCATCTTACAGTGTAGGAGAGACTTATGCATATGTACGCACTGAATGGGCAGGGGCA
>NW_005350551.1:0-1177 GCF_000412655.1 Myotis brandtii | reverse complement strand
GGGTTTGCCACATTGTTTGGGCGTCGGCTGATATTTCTGATGGATTCAGCAGTTCGGAAACAGTTTGCTGAAATAAAGCTCGGGTGTTGCTTTGGCTGAGGCGATGCAAGTTATACTTGCGTTTTGCAGTTCCAGACTGGAAGCAAACAGGTTTACGGATTAGAATCTGTACCTTTGTTCTCACAAGTTTGTGATCAGTGTTACACTCTGCACCACGCATTACACGGGTTATTCGTACTTCTTTGGAATCCCTTTGACGGACTATTATGTAATCCAAAAGGTGTTGGTGTCCACTTCGTGGATGGGTCCAAGTTGCAACGTCATTTTCTTTCAATTTGAACTGGGTATTCGTAATAGACAACGCGTGCGTCGCACAGAGGCTTAGCAAACGCTCCCCGTTGCTATTCACCCTACCAATACCATGAGCACCCAGTACATCTGGCCAGATACTGCTTTCAGAGCCAACGCGAGCATTGAAATCACCCATAAGAAATAGTCGATCGCACGCTGGCATCGACCTAATAACTGCTGACAGCTGTGAATAGAACAGGTCTTTTTCTTCATTTGTATGATTCATAGGAGGACTGTAAACGCTTATTAAAGAAGCGAATTTACCCCGCCCAAGTCTCAGACGCATTGACATTATTCGTGGGTTGATACCAACAGGTTCACCCATTAGCATCGAGTTGATGCGATCAGACACAGCGAAACAGACACCATGCACACGTGCACTATCGGCAGGATGGCCAACCCAATAGAACGTGTACCCAGCGCCTACTTCCCGTAGTTTACCCTGTTCTGGCAGCCGAGTTTCACTCAGTGCAGCAACATCAATCTTGTATCGTTTCAGCTCCATGGCAATCAGGGCAGTTCGACGCTCTGGTCGATCTCCATCCACACGGTCAAGCATTGTTCTTACGTTCCAAGAACCGAGAGTAAGCAGTCTATCGGAACACTTTGCTGATGGTATTGATGGTTGCAAAGATGTTGATTTTTGCTGTTTTGTAGTGCGCACGACTGAGCGAGATGGAGCATCAGACTGCGATGAAACCCGATTCGGGCGGTCAAACCGATAACGGGGGGGATCGGGGGAAAGGGGGCCAACAGTAGCATTTCGCATAGTCGCCCTGCTGGAGGCAACGGCTATGGCGACCCGGTTTATCCTGCGAGACGGCCG
>NW_005350550.1:0-278 GCF_000412655.1 Myotis brandtii | reverse complement strand
AGGTTCGCCATCACTGGTGTAGAGGGACAAGAGTGCTCTAGAGAAGGATGGTAGTGATGGTTGCACAACAGTGTGAATGTACTTAACGCCACTGAGCGGTACACTTTGAATGGTGTGAGCAAAAAGGGGGGCTGTGTAAAAACCTGTGGCCCAGGTCACAGCGGGCATCACGTCCTAGGCCTATGGCTTCCTTCCAGAAAATTAATCTTTACCTCAATGGAGCCCTGCCCCATGTTCTCATGCATCTAGGATAGCATAACTTTGAAATGTCAGAGTCA
>NW_005350549.1:0-264 GCF_000412655.1 Myotis brandtii | reverse complement strand
GCCCTTCCTTCTGACAGGCCCACAGTAAATAAAACATATGCATGTACCAGGGACAGTGGAAACTGGATGAAACCCATCTGAATTGTGCAAAGGGCCCTTGAGGGCTTCTCCCTGGTCACCTCACCTGGGCAGGTGCCAGGATGTGCTCTTTCTGGTACCACAGGAGCAGGAAATGACCTCAGCTCTCTTTCTAAAGGTCTCACACCACCACTGATGTGAGATGATATACTATCCTGTGTAGTGTAGTTTAATAGGAAAGTTTAA
>NW_005350548.1:0-308 GCF_000412655.1 Myotis brandtii | reverse complement strand
GATCCAGAGACAGAGAAGCATTGAACAGACTGTCAAATAAGAGGGTAGAAGGGGGAGGGCGGTAAGAGATCAACCAAAGGACTTGTATGCATGCATATAAGCATAACCAATGGACACAGACATAGGCAGGGATGGTGGTAAGGGGATGTGCTGGGTGTGGGAGTGGCCAGGAAGAGGTCAAAGGGGGCGGGGGAAACATATGTAATACTTTAAATAATAAACAATTTAATAAATGAATAAATAAATAAATAAATAAATAATACTAGTAAGTAAAAAAAAATAAAGGAAGGAAGAAAAAAAGATATTTT
>NW_005350547.1:0-741 GCF_000412655.1 Myotis brandtii | reverse complement strand
TCTAAAAGTTGTTTTTATATCTAAGTTATGGTGAAAACAAAATTGCCATTATTTACAGGTAGGATTTCTTTTTTTTCCTTTTAGTGGTAAAAGTCTTGGAAAGTAAAAAGAAAGGTTTTGCTAACCAAAGACTGCCACAAAACCAGTCAACTTATTTGAACTCTAGACCTCTTGGATAAGGTGAGGCTACATCATCAGACTTGCTCACGGCCAGTGGTGCTCAGAGGATAACATGAGCAAATAAGGGTGGAGATGCCTTACAAACACAGATCATCAAAAAAACGTGCGCCACATTTTGCCAGAGCGGTCCTACTTTTTTCATATGGGAGCAGAGTCATGTTGTATTTTCCCTGAACCTCCTCTCTGGCCTGAAGGTGTGGAAGAGGAAGGACAGACACAGTCTCCCATGAGTGGGCTTCTGCTACAGGCTGCTGTGGGAAAGGGGTGGGCTTTCCATTGAAAGGATCTGGGAATCCGGGGCGGGTCTGATGCCTTCTGGTCTGTTTCCTCACAGAGAAGGCAAAACTGACATCACTCCTCCCATGAAGGTTGCTCTAAAGGTCAATGTTGTTGACACCTCTGAACCGCCTTTAAGGCTCTGTCTGAGACAGGGTTGCAATACATACATTGCCCTGGGTCACATAATGTCAACTTTTCCAACCTGTAGCAGGCATTCCTCATTTTTTATGTCCACTGGTGGAAGAGATTATGCAATATGAAATCATGTAAACACAAATGAGC
>NW_005350546.1:0-724 GCF_000412655.1 Myotis brandtii | reverse complement strand
GGGCAGGCTGGTCCTGCTTCCCCAGCCTTCTACCACCAGCAAACCACACACAAAGCTGCACTGTTCTAGCCTCATTAACAGAGCTCCTAGCTGAGTTGCTCTTGCTGGGGAGGGCTGGGGGTGGACCCAATTTTCTTTCGTGACAAAGGGGTTGCGCTGCATGACTCTGTCCCACATTTCTATTGCTCTCCCCTCCTCTGACGACAAGGCCCTTGCCACCCATCCTCTCATCCCCACACTGGCCTGGCCATGATCCTGGGTGGAGGGTGAACAGGCAATGCACGTGGATACTCCTCCGCCACCTCGTGTCCCTGGGTTTGTTGGCACCAGCTCTTCAAGACTTTCCTCTCCAGCCTCCTACCACCTTCCTCGTCTACCCGGGCCAACCAGCACAGACCACACACCAAGCAGGTCTTCGTGCCTGTGCACCTGCTGTGCCCTCCGCCAGGGAAGCCCTTCTCTCGTCTCACTCCCCTTCACCTGCCGTAGAAGACTCCAGTCATGCCTGCTGGAACTCTCCTCCATCTGCCCGCCCCACACCCCCTTAAGCTGGGTGCTTCTTTGGGGCCACAATGTCCCTGCTCACCTCCCCCACAGCACCTGTCACCCTGTACTGTCACCTGCTTGCCTACTCCCCTCTTGCAGCATTCCCAAGTGTGGGTATCTCACCCTCCTTTGAGGACCTGACCCAAGCCGGATGCACAGTGATGGTGGTGGAATCCCA
>NW_005350545.1:0-569 GCF_000412655.1 Myotis brandtii | reverse complement strand
GAACCATAAATAAAGCCTCAAAAAATTTCAAGGCTGTTCTTTGATGAGAATAAAATGAAGCTTAAAATAATGTTTTAAATTTACAGAAAAATCTTTAGTTCTTTGGAAATTATTCAAGATTTTAATGATTCATAGATCAAAGAGTTATAACTTATTTTATTAATACTTTTCCAGAAATAGATATATTTTTCTTCATTTGAAACAATTAGAAAGTGAATATAACAAAGGAATGTATGTCAATGTTTTTTGTTTAAGATTCCACTTTTTTAAAAATTACACTTATTGGGGAGACCTTGGTTAATAAAATTACATAGGTTTCAAGTGTACAGTTCTATGATGCATCATCTGTATATTGCATTAAGATTCCACTTTTGAACATTATAGTCACCTTTGTGCAAGGAAATTGTTGACAAAATTATATTTATCTCTGAAGAATTTTCATAGATTTGAACTGCAGCCAGTGATGGTAGAACTTGACAGTCCTTAAAATCCTGCTTTTTCTCCCTCACAATCAGCCTGTAACCACAGATCTGAAATATCCACTTTATCCCTGATTGCAGTAGCCAGGG
>NW_005350544.1:0-2378 GCF_000412655.1 Myotis brandtii | reverse complement strand
AAAAAAATCAGGTTCACGATGCTTCTCACATCATCATCATTGTACTCAGATGTCACAACAGTATTATGTGCGATTGTGTCAGATCCTGCCTTCCCCATCTCGGAGTGTTGGCAGGTAGGAGGGTTGTTGGCAAGAGGCGGGGTGTTAACCTCAGGATCCTGGATCCATTCCAAGGCTGGTAATTACATTCTGCCAGCCAAAATTCATCCCATAATTTTAATTGGATAAATCCTTTCTGGCCTAAGCTACTGCTATGCCTGTCAAACTGTTGCCACATTTCACCCCAGAGGTGTCTGTGTTTTAGTAGCAAGAATCAGTCCCTTTGAGGTTGGCTTATCAGTTTAAATCCTCAAGTGCTTTGGGATCCTATGGAATTAAGTATATATTTAAGCATTTTCCCTACTGAATCTGCATAGAAATGTATTAAATAGACAGATAGTCGTGTTAATACCTAAAACCCAATACCCATCTAATGTCAGCAGATAATTTTGAGAGCTTTTTAATCAGATCCATGTCCCAAACTTTCTCTTCTTTCCTTTTCAGAGCTTTTATTACCTAGAGCTTTCGCTTCCAATTTCCAAAAAGTGTCCAAAGTTGACTTCCATGGAGGACGACGGAACGGCAGCCTGTGTACTTCGTGTTTGCGGACAATCCTATGATGAGACTACTTGCTAAGATGAAAGACAGAGCAGTCCCATTCTATTTGGTCTTCGCGTATCCCCCCAGAGGAAAGTGTGACCACTAGGGCCTCGTGGTTCTGGCTGTAGCGAATACTGGAAGTCAGGCTTCTCCCCACTTCTCCTAATCCTGTGAGTCTCTCTCCCTCCAGGGCTCCCGGGCATGAGTAAGCGCGAACACCCGGGAGTTAGTCAACCTCAGTCCCTTTCTCCACTCTACTCCCATCAAACACAAATGGAGAGAAAGCAGGCCTCCACATTCTTTATGGAGGGGCAGCCACTGGCCCTGCCTAAGGACTGTCAGCGTGTCTTTTGGGACGAGACAGGAGACAGAGACCAGCAAGTCTGACGAGAGGTTCAGCAATAAGATGGAAAGTGCCATTTTGTTCTCTTCAAGAACAGAAAGGTGCCCTCGGCGTTAGTTGAGCTCTACCACGCGTGACCCTGCCCATTCCGTGATTTAAAGAGCTGTGTGTCAGATTTCTGGTATCTGTACACCAAGCCTCTCATTTTTATATAACTTAGCATGCTCTGCAGGGGTTCTTCATGCTTTTGGGGTGAGTGTGTAACTCTCCTCGTTTCTCCTGCTAAATCCACGCTGAGGGCATGAATGCCTGTGTCACTATGGTTCCTGTCCACACACAGAAGCCACGGCCAGTGTCAACAGCTATGAGAGCCGGTCCCTGACATTCCCAGTGGTCCCCCGGGAGACCAAGAGGATGCTTGTCTGCACCCTGCCCTCCATGTGTGCAAGCAGGAGCCGTGGTTCCTGTGGGAGCCCTTCCCTGTCCCGTCAGAGCTGAGGCGGTGGGAGTGAAGGCTGTGCTCCAGTGGGGCTCCAGGCTCCGCTGGGACCCAGAGCCCCAGTGCCGGAGAGAGCTGGGACTAGGGTGAGGGAGTGAGGGAGATACATTTTGGGAGCCAAATTTAAGTGGGGGCCAAAAAACTCAGTAATGCAATACCTTAAAAACCAACATGAATGCAAAGTTAGAAATCCACGGTGAACACAATAGCAGAATTTTAAATAAAGACTGGCTCATACCCCGCAGTTGCCAACTTCGTCTCCTCGCCTCACCCTGATCCCTGCCCAGTGGTTGCGGTCCCCCTTGTGCCAGCCCGTTTCTGATTGTAGGGTTGAGAGGACACTGCGCCGCTGGCTCTGCCTGCATCCTATCTTCGGGCCCCCAAATGGGCAACAAAACCAGAAATGTCAAGGGTGGAAATTTCCAGGCCAGTGGATACATATAATTTATAGTCTGTTCAAGGAGTTCCATATATATATTCGAATTGGCCAACTTATCTTACAAGAAGGCAAACCCTTATTAAAATGAGCAAAATAACTCTACTCACCTAATACATTTCATTACCTATTTACCTGAAACAATTCAGAATATGGGTAATTAGGAAGTTTCCTGTCGTGCGCTGCAATTTTGAAACAATGTTTTAAAGAACATTTTAATTCATGTTATGGCTGTTTTCTATTTTCATATTCTAGCATCTACATGTGTTTCCGGATAACACAACTAGAGAGTTCCCCTTAGAAAGACAGAGTCTAATTCCTAATGCAATTGTTCTCACTGAAGAATTCCCTTTCACCTTCTTGCACTGTGTCAGATTCAGTGCTACTTCCTTCCCTCCTTATGGAGCATGGAAAGGTGTTATCATTTTCATGTAAATGTGGCCTGGAAATGAAAGATTTTT
>NW_005350543.1:0-621 GCF_000412655.1 Myotis brandtii | reverse complement strand
GAGAGAGAGAGAGAGAGAGAGACATATATGTCTCTGAGTGAGGTGAGCATTCCCAGCTCAGCTAGCATAGGCCAAGCCATGACAGGCAGTGGAGGGGGGAAACTGAGCTAGCAGCAGCTCCCCTTGGTCCTCGTTCCAGCCGCTCCCCCCAGAATGGATTGCTTCCCCACTCCCATCTCTGCCCCTAATAGTTCGATGGACCATTAGACCTGTGCTTATGTAATGTGTCCCCTCCTCCTGCACTTGTTCCCTGCTCCTAACTTTGTTCCTTTCATTGAGATTGAGATGAAGATGACAATGAACATTATTAAGAGAATAATAGTATTTTATCCCCCCATTGGTAGTTTCTTCTTGCCCTGGCTCCTGCACAGAATGGCCCTGCGCTCATTGTCCCAGGGGAGGTATGTGGTAGGGTAGAAAAAATGTGGCCAGTGAGTGTTCCTAGTTTTTCTTTACAAAAAGAGATAGGGCTCTGCAGAGAAGCTGAAACAGAAAAATGAGACAGACTGATTTGGACGATACAGAAAGTGGCAGGATTCTCCACAGAACCAGACTATACAGAGGAGCAGAGCAAAATCCGTGCAAACCCAGGCAGAGAGGACTTGGGCCTGCTCAGTGAGG
>NW_005350542.1:0-605 GCF_000412655.1 Myotis brandtii | reverse complement strand
TTTTATAAATGTTCCATGGTGTTTGAAAGAAATCTACGTTCTCTGTCTAAAGAAGACACATTTTTCTGTACATCTGTATTATTCATATCAATAGCAAAATATGAGGTAAAGGATTTTTCCCAAAAAAATACCCATCAGAAAAGAGAGAGAGAGAGAGAAACATCGATGTAAGAAACAAGGATCAGCTGCCTCCCAGGTATTGAACCCACGACCTGGGTATGTGCCCCGACCATGAATTGAACCCACTACCTTTTTGGTGTATAGGATGACACTCCGTCCAAACAAGCCACACCGGCCAGGGTAGAAGACAAGTGTTATTTTTCAGAGGCCGGGCCTTCTGAGTAGTTTAGATATTATAGCTTTAATGTGAATCACTGTAATTGGATTGCTCCCATCTAAGACTCTGTGTTCTCAAACAATGTACTGTGGATGGAGAGCATAGTTGGGAAGAGGGCTAAGGAAGGTGAAATAATGAACAAAGGTAATTTTAGAGTAAGAGCACTGTGCGAGAGAGCTATCACAGGAGTCCATTCTCAGCGGTTCGGGGGCTGGGGAGAGGGTGTGTCAAGATACAGGAAAGATGTGAAGAAATTGTGGTGGAAGTA
>NW_005350541.1:0-252 GCF_000412655.1 Myotis brandtii | reverse complement strand
GGCCCCCCAGCCTGACCAGCTGACCAGCACAGCCTCCCCCTGGCCTCCCCACGCCCACCCTGGCCCTGGCCAGGCTGCTTCTCAGCTGTAGGGGTGGCGGATGGAGACACACATCTTGGGAGTCAGAAGCACTGGCGGGGCTTGGCAACCACTCCGCCTGGGGAGTGGGCATAGTGAAGAATGAGGCGTGGACTTAGATCAGCAGTTCTCAACCCGTGGGTCCTGACCCCTTTGGGGGTCGAACAACCCTTT
>NW_005350540.1:0-270 GCF_000412655.1 Myotis brandtii | reverse complement strand
CTGCAGCCCCTCCCCCTGGCAACCCCACCCCTGATCATACCCCACACCAAAACAGGGGGCAGGGCTGCCAGCCAACCTCCTGCAGCCCCTCCCCGCACCTGGCCTCACCTCAGATCAGCCTCTCCACCCTGAGAAGGCGCAGGGCTGACTGGCCAACCACCCATGGCTCCTCCCCCAGGCCTTTGGCCCCCAGACAGCACCCCCCACCCCATTTGGGGGCAGAGCCGGCTGGCCCATGGCCCATAGCCTGTCTCCATGGCCGGCCCCACC
>NW_005350539.1:0-275 GCF_000412655.1 Myotis brandtii | reverse complement strand
AGAAAGCTTAGTGAAATGTATGTTTACCTTTCTTCCTCCCCGGAATCACACTGAATTGACAGGGAAATGGAACAGGGTGGCAGAATCTTAGCTGATACAGGCATGGCTTATTTTATTTCACTTTGCTTTATCACGCTTCACTGTATTTGTGCTTTCACAGGTGTTGGGGATTTTACAAATGGAAAGCAAGAAGACCCTCCCCTACTAGGGAAGGCAGGGGTGGGAGGTGGGAGGGGAATGATTCACCAGGGAACCTGTATGCATTGTGCATAACC
>NW_005350538.1:0-464 GCF_000412655.1 Myotis brandtii | reverse complement strand
CACACACACACACACACACATATGCATATACATATACGCCAAACAGGACTTCCATTTACCCTGGAGGTTAAAAGCCAATATCAGAGAGTCTGATTCCCTACCCTCTACTAGCTGTATGACCTTAGGCAAGATTCTTAACTTCTCTGTGCATTGGTTTCCTCATCTGTAAAACAGGAATGCCAATAAAATTTCCTACCTTATACTGTTAAGAAAGAATTAAATGAGATAATCCACCTGAAATTCTTAGTAGAAAGCTGGCAGATTCTAAGTATGCAGTAATTGTGCATTATTAGTACCATTTTTATTAGTTTTTGGGGGTTGAATATGATTTATCTGAACAAAGAGTTCTACTGCTAAAAGAAAACTAAGAAAACAAAAACAAAAGAAAAAGGTCATTGTTCAAACCACCTCTATCGCCGAAGCCATTGAGGTCCCAAGAAGTTGAGTGTTGCGTGGCTTGTTGA
>NW_005350537.1:0-553 GCF_000412655.1 Myotis brandtii | reverse complement strand
GCATTTTTGTGCACTGGGCCTCTAGTATAATTATATGCCTCCTCAATATCATAATTTCCACATGTGCAAAATTGGAATTTTAGTAAAAACCTAAAATAACACTTCTGAGTCTTTTTACTCCTGATGATGGCACTAACATTATTTAACTTGTTTAGGCCAAAATTTAAAAGAATCTTTTCCTACAGCCAAAAGTTTTTGGTACCCATATCCCTTGCACCCTTTTTGGCTTTTTTATCTGTTGTTTTGGCTGTCTGGTATTTGATGAAATCCTTATGATAATTAGCTTTTATGTGTATTTCACCAAAGTCTGAGTGGGATCACCGACTCTACTCAAAAGTAAAAATAAAAATGTCAAGTTCTTATGCCTCACTCACACCCAAATTCTCTCAAGCTGATTGGCTGTTCTAAACTTTTTTTTTTTTAAATCTATGCCTCTTTTTAAAAATATCAGCCAGATATTTAATTTCTGTGTACAGCAATCTGCATATCTCACCCTTGCTGTCAAGGCTGTCTACAATGTAAACTTGATTAACTTAGCTGATCTCATTTTTCA
>NW_005350536.1:0-1223 GCF_000412655.1 Myotis brandtii | reverse complement strand
CTTTTCAGGTTTGGGGAAATGCCCTCAGCCATTCACAGATGCAGCCTGCGGTCATGCTGGAATTGGTCTCCGGCAAACAATCAGTGGGAAGCTCCCCAAAGCAGTCTGCACAGGTGTCCACTGGTCCTGTTAGGACACCTGAGCTGGTATCTGTACAAGTGAACATTTGCTCTAGTGCAGCTCGGTGGAGGCTGGTTGGTTGCAAGGGTGTTTTTGCAGGGTTTTAGCTCCAGGGCTTTGCAGCTTTTGATCTATGCCTTCTTATCAGGATTGCAGGATGGCCTCAAACCACAGCCCCAGGCGTGTGTCTCTGTGAGGCAAGCTGAGGTCCTGCACTGCATGGCTTGGGGAGGGAGAGGTTGAGTGCCAGGCTGGCAAGTCCCTGAAGGTGACCTAGTCTGATCAGTGATGCCATGACTGACTCATGGCTTTGAGGTCCCTCCTAGGAGCTAAGATCTGTGAGCATACCTCCAGCGACAGGGTTCTCACCACCACTCCAAGCACCTCCTTCATCGGTGAACAGCTCAGATTGAGACAAATCCTTTATGTTGAGCAGAAATCTATCCTTCTTGAAAAGAGTTAATGAGACCATCACTAGACCCTCCTTGTCGCGCATCTTCCTTCCCCCACTCTGCCCAGAGCATTAATTCCATTTTCAAATGGTCAGCCCTGGGGAATGAACTTTAAAAGGCTTAAAGCAAGGTAGGTTAATTAAAATCTCTGATCAAAGCCCCATAAACAACATAAAACTTCTCTCTCTTAATTATCCTAGATGGTCTTTCAAGCATTGAAGCCAAAGGCTAGATGAGGAAGAGGCTGGGAGGTGGGATGGGAGGTGAGGTGCCGGGAGGGGAATTTCCAAAAAGTAACAGCCATCCGGATGGAGCCGCCACATTGATGCACCCCCATCCGCTCTCCATGCCAGGGAATACTAGGGGAGCAGAGAAACCGACCCTGGCTCATGTAACAATGTCTCACCCTGCACTTCCTGTGCCACTTGCTCCCCTGGGTGCTGGGGACACACGAAGAAAGACCCAGACCCTGCCACTGAGGAGGGCCAGGGTCTCATGGGGAGACTGAGAGTGGATATTTGCAATACAACGTGATAAGCACCACTGAACACAGCTAGAAGGATGGGGCTGCGGGAGCCTGGGAAGGATGAGGAATGCTTCCTGAGATGGTGACATTGACCTGGGACAAGAAGGATGTGGTGGAGACAGTCA
>NW_005350535.1:0-280 GCF_000412655.1 Myotis brandtii | reverse complement strand
AAAAGCATAATATGCAAATCGACTGAACAGCGGAATGGCCAGTTGGCACAGGATGGGGCCAGCGAGCAGGTGGCACCAGGCCAGCCAAGGCGCATGCCAGCGGACAGAGGGGAGGGAATGGTGATGTGTGTGGCGGGGGCGGCAACCAGCAGCGGTGGAGGGGCGATGGGGCTGGGGGGCTGGCACCGTGCCCTGATCCCCTGTCTAGTCGCCTCCCACAGAGGGAGGCCGGGCGGCAGCAGTGGTAGGGTGATGAGGGCGGTGCCATCCCCTGATTGGC
>NW_005350534.1:0-294 GCF_000412655.1 Myotis brandtii | reverse complement strand
CTGCCCCCTGGTGGTCAGTGCACTCCCACAAGGGGAAGCACCACTCAGCCAGAAACCCTGAGCCGGGCTCACAGCTGGTGAGTGCAGTGGTGGTGGTGGGAGCTTCTCCCACCTTCGTGGCAGCACTAAAATGTCCGACTGTCAGCTTAGGCCCTCTCCCTAAGCCGACAGTTGGACATCCCCAAGAGCTCCCAGACTGCAAGAGGGTGCAGCCCGGGCTGAGGGACCCCCCTCCACACTTCACACCCACCCCCCCACCCCTGCCTGAGTGCAGGAATTTCGTGCACTGGGCCT
>NW_005350533.1:0-317 GCF_000412655.1 Myotis brandtii | reverse complement strand
TTTATTTTATAATAGAGGCCTGGTGTATGAACATTCACGCACTGGACGGGGTGTCCCTCATCCCAGCCTGCCCCCTCTCACAGTCTGGGAGCCCTCAGGGGCAGGAGGTGACCCAGTGATCAAGAGAAGGCGATACCCCCATCACACCTCTGCTGCAGCCACTGCCGGGAGCACAAGCCTTGGCTGGCCTTTATTACCTGACCCTCGGGTGGCCCTGGGCATCTGGGAAGCTGCCATCCGAGGTTTGCCCATGCCTTGGGCCCACTCTGGGTGACTGAGAAGCCGACATGATATCCAAGGCTTGCCTGCACCTTGGG
>NW_005350532.1:0-260 GCF_000412655.1 Myotis brandtii | reverse complement strand
CCTAATTTATAAATTAAACTTTACTATAGGTATGTATGTGTCAGAAAAGTCATAGTGTATTCAAAGTTCAGTACTATCCTAGGTTTCTGGCAACTACATCAGGAATCCCCCCTTATTCCCTGTGGATAAGGGGGCGGCTACTGTATTTATTTTGCGTCACTGTATATCACATTCTAGCAATTCAAGTAAAAGTCTCCTTTCCCTGAACTCACCTGCTCATTTTTAATATCATAAAAATTGTATAGAGTATTGTTCATTGA
>NW_005350531.1:0-235 GCF_000412655.1 Myotis brandtii | reverse complement strand
TAGGGTAGGGTCCCTAGACCTGGCTGGTGATCAGGGCCATCTGTGGGGCAACCCACCTTGGCTGACAGCTTGCTTTCCAGCCCCGCCCCCTGATCACTGTTACCATTCGCCTCCCTCTCAGGGGGCAGATGCTCCTGCATTGAGAGTCTGCCCCCTGGTGGTCACTGCATGTCATAGCTGCCAGTCATTCTGCCAGTGGTTCTGCCATTCGGTCGATTTGCATATTAGGGTTTTA
>NW_005350530.1:0-685 GCF_000412655.1 Myotis brandtii | reverse complement strand
TTTTTTTTTAACATTGCCGAAGTTCAAATTCTTTGCTTCCAGGTTTGAAAAGCCATAGTAATCCACAGATAGACTTTATGAGGCTTTATTAAAACTGCATTTTAGTGATAACATTTTATATTTGTTGACATTTTTAAAAATAGTAGCTTAAAAATCCATTTACACTTTGATTTTTTTTATTGTTTCAAGACCTGCTAGAAATACTGTTACCCAACACCTGTTGAGTGTAGGTTAATTAGGTCTTCTGGCATCAACAGGGAGATTAAGATACTGCAAATTATCACAATGCTCTCTGCATCCCATCTTTAACTCCTCTTTTGAGTTCTAATGGAAAAGACTGCCTGTCAGAGATTAGAACTGAAGAATAAGTAGTCTGTTTTACCTTCACTATTTTTTTTTTTGCCTTCAGAAATATAAAAAATACATCAAAGAAATGTTTTTTGGTCACTGTTTTGCCTTTTGATCCTTTCTAGTCAAAGACTTATATTAAAGTACATTTCAGTTGTAAATGTAAGATTTTAAAAAAACATGATATACAGGATAAAGGGGGAAGGGGGAATGGCATTGAAAAATAACACATTTCCTGACACATTGAATACCGTTTAGAAGAGCAGCTGATTCTTCAATCTACCTGGTGGGTCCTCAGAAGGTGTCTCAGTGATGAGATTTAGATCCTCGAGGAGCT
>NW_005350529.1:0-1326 GCF_000412655.1 Myotis brandtii | reverse complement strand
GGTCGCGGCGTTAGGAAGGTTGAGAACCACTGCCATAACCCGTAAGCCGAGATGCCGAATCCGCAGGGAGGGAAATCAGACTGTACTCAGAGCTCGTTTGCTCTGCTTCAGAGAAACCAGCAAGGACCAAGGTCAGGAAAATGCCCGTATGTGTGCCTGCTGGGCCCTGCCTGATACTGCAAGAGCACTCCGGTGAAGGCAGTGGGCGCGGCCAAAGACCTGAGCCCTTCCTGGCAACCAGGGCTGAGCTCCGAGGTCGCACGTCTCAAACAAGGCTGCCTGGCGGGCAGCATATGTCCACAACACATGTCCCTCGCTTGGTCCCCTCCTCCTACCACTCCAGGCTGCCCTGAAGTGGCCACTTTTCATCCAGAGAAACAGAACAAGCTGCAAGGGCCCAGATCTTTAGTTTAGGAAACACTGCCCCGGCCTCACCCAACACCCAAATCCTCAGGTTCCCAAGGGGGCATCCCCTGGGCCAAGATCAATGAGGAGGGTTATGCCATTATTGTTAAGACGCTTATTGAATACTGCACCTCTAAGAATCCCTCCATTACATGTCCATTCATTTAAATCTCTCAACTATCCGTAAGACGGGATCTCATTATGTCCATTTTTCAGATGGGAATACTGAGGCACAGGTAAGTCAGGTCACCAGGAGCTGGTAAGTAGCAGGACCTGGTTCAAATGCAGGTCTTTTGACACCAAGTCCAACACTCTTGTCACTGCTCCTCAGCTGCCCACCAGCCAGAACACTGTCCCAGTCTTCTCCACCCTGTGGCCGCAGACCAGAGCAAGCAGGTACCGAGGGCTTCCCAGCCATCCCTGTGTGTCCCTGCCCTGTCCCTGCTCCACTCACTTCCAAGTACCACTGACTATGAATGATCAAGATAATCATGACTAGGTGGGTTCCCCTCCCACATGGCTAGTAACGTTTATAGCATCTTTAAGATGAAACGGATGACTGTATTCATAATAAAGGAATAAAGGGAATTGGCAATTGGTACTCATGTCTTACTTTTAAAAGTGTTTTGCTCCCAGACAAAATGTTCATGCAGAATAAGAAACAACTTGAGCATACGGCTCACTACACCAGCATCAAAGCGTGATGGAAACACTTTTATTTTTCACTTGTTGGGACTACAAGCTTAGTCTGTTTGTAGTAAATATGTGTAACCATGTCATTATTAATCATCACAGCGCCCTGGCCAGTGTTCCCAGCGTCGGCCCATGCACCTAAGGGTCGCAAGTTCCATTCCCAGATCAGGGTAGCAGGTCCGCCCCCATCTGGGGCGCCTGCGGGAGGCAACCAGTTGATGTGTCTCT
>NW_005350528.1:0-1066 GCF_000412655.1 Myotis brandtii | reverse complement strand
GATGATGCTCTAACCAACTGAGCTACCTGGCTAGGGCATCTGTTAGGTTTTTAAAAATTAAGAAAAGGCGATCTTTAGGTCTGGGAAGAAGTAAATATTTAATTACAGACAGAACTGTTCATCCTCACTTTCACTTGATTTGTACGTTAAATTGTTTTGTCGATTTCTAAAGTTAATTCCAATGGACAACTTTTGCTCATTGTGCCATGTGTCTTAAGAAGCCAGCATCATCTCTCTTTCGTATGGTTTTAATACCTTTTTTATGAGGTTGCCATTAACATGATTCTCACGTATATACAGGGAATGTTGGAAAGATGGAATGCACTCATTTAATCCCAATTCAGTGTATTTCAGGATTCAGGAAAAGCAGCAATAGTAATACTAATAATAACAATTATAGTCATAAAATAACTGTGATATTCTTTGACTATAGCACAAGGCACTATTCTAAGCACTTTACATATATTTCACTTAATCCTTATTATATAACCCTATGATTATCGCTCCTGGGATGTAGAGAGGTTAAGTAACTTGTCTAAGGCTATTTACCTAGCAAATAACAGAGCCAAAATGTAAATGTACACTGGTTGCCCCCAGAGTCAGTGTTCTTAACCCTGCAGGATAGTACAGTAAATGAAACGCTAAGGGCCCCCTTTCAGAAAGGTGTATGGTGTAAATGTCCTAGAAGAGTGTTTTCTGATAAAAAAATATGTGTGTGCAACTTTAAATTTTCTAGTAGCCACAGTCAAGAGATAAAAAGAAACAGGTGAAATTAGCTTTAATAATATGTCTTATTTAGCTCAAAACATCCAAAATATTATAATTTCAACATGTAATCTATGTAAAAATTTATTGATGAGATATTTTATATTCTGTTGCTTCACAGTAAGATTTTTGACGTCTGATGTGTGTTTTACACACAGGACATTTGGATTCATCTTAGCCATATTCCAAGTGCTGGGTTACTACTTGTGGTTAGTAACCACTGTACTGTGTAGTGCTGGTCTAGATAGACCTCACAGATCATACATTGTTCTCTTCCATTTCAAGAGACTATCCAAATTAC
>NW_005350527.1:0-277 GCF_000412655.1 Myotis brandtii | reverse complement strand
ATGTATAACAGGATATTGAAAAAATTAAGTTACAAAAATTAAGCCATCAGTCGGACATCCCCTGAGGGGTCCAGGACTGTGAGAGGGTGCAGGCTGGGAGGAGGGACCCCCCCGAGTCCATGAATTTTTATGCACCAGGCCTCTTGTCCTATATAATAAAACCTTAATATGCAAATTGAATGGCTGAATGACACACAGAACAACTGGTCGCTGTGATTTGCACTTACCACCAGGGAGAGAGCTGCTCAGCCAGAAGCTGGGCTCACTGCTGGTGAGT
>NW_005350526.1:0-703 GCF_000412655.1 Myotis brandtii | reverse complement strand
GACGCTCAACCACTGAGCCACGCCGGCCGGGCCCACCAATTCTTCAGAGCCTGCCACTCCAGTCACCCCTTCCCCAACGTCACCTGGTACCTGCGCTCCCGCGCCTGGGGGCCCCGCTCCAGGGTCTTTCTCCCACTCACGGGGTGTCAGAGCCTCTTCAATTTTCCACCGACTTTAGAACCCACGTCCTGAAAAGCCAGAACCGTCCTCGATGGGTCAGATGCTTCTCAGGACGGGCTGTCCCTCATCAGGCCACTGACCACACAGGGCCCATGGACCATAGGTGGACGGACCAATCCCCTCCCCATGTATTCAACGCATGTGCCACCCCAGGGCCCAGATCAGAAGAAACACCCACCCACCCACCTACACACCCCTACAACCACCCACACACCCACCCATACACACACACACCCATACACCCACCCACCCATACACACACCCACCGACACACAGGAGTGCCGGGAAACACGCGACGAAAGGGAAAGACAGAGAGAAACATCAATGTGAGAGAGACACATCTTTTCTAAAGCCGATGACACGCAGTAAACTTTCCGTTCACGCTCTCCGGAGAGCCCAGCTGTGCCCGGACGCTGCGAAGATGCTCACACAGACAGCCCGCAGCTGCCATCAAGGGCACGTATCTTGGTTGCAGGCTCCTTCCCGGGCCCGGGCCCTGGTCGGGGCATGTGCAGGAGGCAAC
>NW_005350525.1:0-950 GCF_000412655.1 Myotis brandtii | reverse complement strand
TTAATTAACTCACCCCTTATGCCTTGGCAGGGCCAGATCAAATTATTTCATGGGACTTATACAGCCCACGGGCTGGATGTTCCTCATCCCTGGTGTAAGTAATTCCCAGTTGAAGATGTTAACATCAGTTGCCTTGCGTGTTTCCTGGCCCTTCCATTTTCCTTCCAATAATTGAATTGTTATCAATAAGTTTATTTTTTCTCTAGCTTTCCAACCACCTTCTACTTCTATGTGTTCCAATCCTAAAACTGCCCCACACTTGATGATACTTGGGGCAGATAAGTATTTCTGGGGCACGCCATGCTCATCAAGAGAACCAGAGGCTGATTATTGCTAAGATCTTAGAATGAAAGTCTGCTGGTCTGTGAGTTTATAAGTTTGTGCCCTCTGAACATTGACGCTTCCATGGGGGCAGATGTAGGATTCAAATCGACACCTCGCGTGCTTTGTCTCACCATTCCATTTCCTGTATATTCTCTTTATACCAGATGAGTCTGCACACTGACCCTTTGATTCAAAATTTTAATTTTTGATTAGGGTGCTGCTTTATACATCAATACTTCCTTCCCCCCGGGATTGCTAAAGAATATGCCATCTGGGAAGGCACTGGGACGTGAGGCAAAAGTTCTCCTCCTCACTGCCAGCTGCTTGGGGACCAGCAAGTGGCTCCTAAGTCCTGGGGCATCTGGACCACAAAAAGGCAGTTCAGTGCATCCTGGGAATATCCAGGCGAAAGAATGAGCTTTACCTCAAATAGCTTCTCCCTGATTTTCCTGCTGGGCCTGCAGGCTCCTTGTTCTCTCAACCTACATTATGCCCATTTTAGAACTGAAAGGGGAAAAAAAGATTTCAATCGTTTCCTTTTTCTTTGTATAATACTTACCGAGTAGTTCGGTGCAAGTGGGCATTCAGAGATCATTTCCTTCTAGTACTTGCATTATTTTCTCTCA
>NW_005350524.1:0-312 GCF_000412655.1 Myotis brandtii | reverse complement strand
GTCTGCCTCCTGCATGCCCCCTGCTGGGGATCGAGCCGGCAACCCTAGCATGTGCCCTTGACCGGAATCGAATCCGGGACCCTTCAGTCTGCAGGCCGATGCTCTATCCACTGAGCCACACCAGCTAGGGCGTCCCCTGCCTTCTTTTCTGTTCTGCACCCCGAGAATGTCCTCCTCCAGCCTCACCGCCCTGATGGAGGCTGGAGGGCGGCAGTGTCCTTCGGTGGTGGGTTCAGCAGGGTCAGCGGGGTTCTCAGGGTGGGGAGCCTTCCTGGGCGTCCCGAGGCCGTGGCTCTCAGGAAAGTGTCCCCA
>NW_005350523.1:0-220 GCF_000412655.1 Myotis brandtii | reverse complement strand
TTCCAGCTGCTGGCCAGGGCCTTCCTTCCCTGGCTGCCTGCTGGGGCCTTCCTTTGTTCCGCGCTGCCCCCTGGTTGTCATTATAAGTCATGGCAAGCAATAGGACTTCTGGTCTCCCAGTCGAACTCCTACAGGGACACTTTGCACATTAGCCTTTTATATATATAAATTTGCTGGCCATACATAATTATCAACTTAAAAATTAGCCTGTTATATTTGG
>NW_005350522.1:0-272 GCF_000412655.1 Myotis brandtii | reverse complement strand
TTGTTCCCGCCTCCCTCAGCCGCCCGGCCGGCTTGTTCGTTCCGCCTCCCTCAGCCCCCAGCCCAGGTTGTTTGTTCCCGCCTCCCTCAGCCGCCCAGTTGGCTTGTTTGTTCCCGCCTCCCTCAGCTGCCTGGCCAGCTTGTTCGTTCCGCCTCCCTCAGCCCCCGGCCCAGGTTGATCGTTCCCGCCTCCCTCAGCCCCCAGCCCAGGTTGATTGTTCCCGCCTCCCTCAGCCCCTGGCCCAGGTTGATTGTTCCCGCCTCCCTCAGCCG
>NW_005350521.1:0-2286 GCF_000412655.1 Myotis brandtii | reverse complement strand
TCTTAAAATATAATACTTTTGCAAACATAAATCCTCTACAGTCCAGTGTTTCCTTGAGCAGAGAAGAATTGTAGTGTGATTCCGCAGTAGTGTTCGACTTGTGAAATAGCTGGAAACTCATTCTCCTCCCTTAAACAGCCTTGCATGGTTCAACAGCTACCTTCTGCCCTGATCACTGATATGGATGGTCATTTTTTTTTACTTCTAACCTCTGTGTAATAGAGATTAAGTACTCATTGAATGGTGTCAATGTCTAGTATTGTAACTAAAAACTACATTAGAATGTTTGGGGGAAGACAGAGCCACTTAGAGGCGAGAGTCAGATGGGACAATGAACACAATTTGATTTTCATGTCTCTTATCTACTTTGTGAAAGTCTAGATTAGGTAGAGTGTAACAGGTTTGTCCTTACTGCCTGTCTAACTAGCTATTGGGTGGTACTGTATTTACTGGGTGTTATTTGTTGACTCGTTCTTGCTTGCTTTGAGATTTTTGAACAGAAAGTGAATGTGAGACCACAGTAATGAAATCACTATGCTTTCCTGTGCAGAAAAAGTATCTGGCCAGATACTTACACTCAATTCCATTGAAACTGGATGAAGAACCACCTCCTTTCGGATCTTAATACATTTGTAAAGTGCATATCTATAACAGATATATTTGGAACTTCATTTGCTCCTATTATTAGAGAACATTGTAAAAATTAAGTTTACACTATTAAAAGCCAAAACACTGGTGGAAATTACTTGGTTGAGCAAGGACCTTCAAAATGACAGCTGGAATCAGAGAGGGGGGAAATATGCTTCAACTTCTCCTGATATTCATAGGGTGTTTTTTTTTGAAAATTTTACATTTTTAAAGATAAAAATACTTTTATTGGAAAGTAAAGAAAATATTGTCTGTTTATAAGTATCTAATTATATTAGGAAACACGCCTAATATTCTCCTGATGCACAGAGAGCTCTAATAATATGAAAGGAATTTTTATGAAAGATCTGATTTTTCTGCCCTTCTCTCTTGGTAACTACAACTATATATTGATCAACATTTTCTGCATACTTTCCTTGAGAAGCCAAACTACTTTATTTAATTGGGTAAAAACAACCCTACCACGTAACAGTTACTTATGGAGAGGACATTCCTATCAGCAAACTGAAAACTTATTAATAAAGAGACAGCCAGGCAACCTGAATTATGATGAGAAACTTGAAAAACAGAATCAGGCATGGCTGCTAGCCCAGGGCAGGTCTCCGGGGCCAGGGTGAAGGTGATGTGGAGGGAAGAGGAGCCATGAGAGAAAGATATGAAACAAGAATGTACACCTTAACAGAACTGAATAATTTTTTTTTTACCTGAAAGTGATTAGGAAGTTATGGCTCTCCCTGAGATGCCATTAGGGGTGGGAAAGGGAGATTTTTCAGAGCATGATTAAAGCTAATCTTAGAAAAAAATAAAACTTGCATATCTGTATCACCCCATGTTGATTCAGTGCAACAAATCTAGGAAATTTCCAAATTAAATGTGGAAAACAAACAAAAAGGCATTTTCTCCTTTTGACTGTTCATGTCCTAACCTATTCATTTCAGTAAGTTAATACATTTAACACACTCACTTTATCAAACAGAAAATGGCTACTGTGTGCCAGACTGCGCCTGTTCCCTGAGTAGCACCAAACCAACCTTTAAATAAGGTAGCAGCTCAGAGATCTAGCTTGCTCTAGTTCTGTTAAAAACAAAACGAAGAACACATTACTTACATTTCTCTTTGCCTAAAGAAGTCCAATTTGTAAAATTTAACTGTTTTGAATATAAATCTTCCCCGTAGGGGGTCTATAATTCCAAGATTTGAGCATCAGGAAACAATTTGTTACAACTGAAAGACATGGGCTTTGGGAAAAAAGTAAATCTGGGCTCTAATTACTCTTCCACAATTTATTTTTATGAGACTTTGAACAAGATTATTCTAAGCTTTAGTTTACTTAGGGGTAAGCAGCATTACGTGGTGAAGGATGAGATTAACTCAAAGAGCAAAGGCATCTAACACAATATTTATACGTGTACTTAACAGTAGTCAAGCTGATGTTACTGAGCATCTACTGCGGTTGCCTCCTGTGCTGTGATCCATGAGCGGGTGAAGTGCTCCCTCCTGCCGGCATATGCATGAGTGACGGGATTCCCTGGAGACTATCTTCTCTAAGGAGAGCCAGTTTCTCTTAAACAGTAGTTTGATAAAGGGCAGCATGATTATAAGCACAGGAGATCATCAAAATGATCTCCAGCCCACCTC
>NW_005350520.1:0-929 GCF_000412655.1 Myotis brandtii | reverse complement strand
TTATTAACCAATGTCACCCCAATAAATGCAATAAAAAGTAAATGAGAGTGTATTTAGAAGACTTGCTTAATCCTTAGGGCATTTTATATTAGCAGTTGATATTTGAGGAAGATTCAGATTTAGAGTTAAATGTTCATCTTCATTTTGAAAACACTCACTAACTATCATGCGGTGCCTTTCTTTTACGCCTGGAACATAATAGCATATTCAACCAAGGGCACCCGAACTCTGCTAACAGTTTCATTCAACTAAACCAAATTCCGTCTCGCCGATCTGTGGCTCCCTCCAACAATGACCCCTCTCATCCCCCACTGCCTGACTGAGATCCTGTTCACAGTGGATTCCAGCCCTGGGAAAAGTGATTGGTGGGCTCCTTCTGCATCACCCTTGTCTCTGGCTGTAGATTTGACATAAATGCTATGTATACAATATGTAAACCATATGGGCGCCATCTGAGAAGGGCCTTTCTCCTCTGTTAGCATTAAGGATAAGCTGAAAACTTCTAAGCCTGCTTGCCTCTGGCTCCTTTATTCTCTGTTAGGACTTCCTTGTTTTAAATCCTAGAATTTCCAAGGTCGTGACAAAGTGAGTGTGGATGAAAAGAGATGATGGCACTAGTTATGTTGCTCTGGATTTGAAGGTTTTTACTCTGGCCTAACTTAATTGTTGAGTAAGCGGTGCTTTATATTAACTGATTAAATCTATACTTTGCCAGATATACTGCCCATATGTTGTCAGTAGTCATCTGGCCTAGATTTTAGGAATTGTCCTGATTTCTAATGTTATGTCTTATTGTCATTACATGTGCCTGGAGTTTAGTTAAGAACATGTATGGTCGCTACTTAACGGGCAGGAGAGAGATCAGGATCATGAAGGTGGTTTTCCCAGGGTGAGGCTCACCCATTGCATTCCGGGTGTGCTGACCCCTG
>NW_005350519.1:0-1289 GCF_000412655.1 Myotis brandtii | reverse complement strand
AATTACCATGTTTCTCTTTTATTAGATAGGATTCCCTCTAGTCTGTACCCAAGCAATCCTCCACTCTGCCCTTCAGTTTGAGACCCAGGTTTCTACCAGCATAATAACACTGTCTTGCAATTCCTTTGGAATATAAACTCTCTTCTATTGGGGAAGACACAGCATTTGTCCCCTTGGGGTGAACTTGGCTCTGGTTTGGTGGCAATGAGGAGTGTTGAGGAGAGCAGGCCTTCCCTTGAAAGGCAATTTCCTTGGGTTGGATAGTATGGAGTCTTCAAGCAAAGGAAGGCTAGTGTTGTCATCCAGGCAAGGAGAAACTACTTCTGCTGGCAAGGATGCTCAGAGGTTTTAGGTGGTAGTTTTCTCAAAGCTTTCTGAGTCAACCCAAATGGACTCGTTTCAATTGTCAGGGTGTTACCTCTTTATGATTGATGCCCTAACTTCCTAGAGGATTTGCATAGCTGTGAATTCAATGTATGTTATAATTCTGCAACTCAAGCACCACACTTTGGGACTGATTTTCAGTTGTACCAGTTCTGCAGTTTTAAGAGTTATGATAGTCTTTAGGGACATCATGGAGTGTTCTGTCTGCTCTGACTCTTCTTGTGCTGAGAGTTCCAATCTCTGAGCTTGCCAGTTTTCTTTGCAAGCTCTCCACAGCAGTCAAAAGTGGCCGTTCTGCGCATTGCCTCTATCATCATCATCCCCACTGTAAGGGTCAGGGGAAGCAGCTACTTGCTGTTCCAGAGCTTTCCTCTAGGTATGTCCTTCATCTCAGGGAACCATAGCGGAATTGTGATGCCTCTGCTTTATACTAACTACCAATTTTCCATTTTGTACTGACTTTGTGGTCATCACAGTGCTCAAAGAAAGAGATGCTAGATGGTCATTCCAGTCTTCAAATCCACTCCTGATCCCAAGCTCTGTACTAGTCAGGGTCTAGTGAGGAACACACAGACATGCTAAATGTTTCAACAGAAGAGATTTATTCTAGATAATTGGTTACAAAGGTACTGACATATTTGAGAAATAAAAGAAGAAACAAGGTGCCAAAGAATCAAAAGAGGATTATGACCCTCACCTCCCAGAGCTGGAGTGCGGGGACCTATGCCTGAAGCTGCTGTGGGTGTTGGGATGGGTGCAGAGCCACTATCCCCAGGGGCTTCCTCTGTCCACAGCTGATGCACCTCCTCTGCCATTGCCACCATGGCCAGGAGCTAGCATGGCATCATAACTCCTTTGTTAACTTATGACCTCCAAAGTCAAGTGCTCCAGTCCTACCTCGGGTC
>NW_005350518.1:0-328 GCF_000412655.1 Myotis brandtii | reverse complement strand
AGGCTAGAACTATGAGAAAATAAATTTCTGTTGTTGAAGGCACCAGTCTAATTTTCTATGACAGCCCTAGAAAATTAAAACAGAGTACTAGTCTATAGCTGCTGAAGGTGACTATACCAGTAATCTGAGTGAGATCCTTCTGACTGAGGTGAAGTCAATAAGAAATTGAGGGTGGACTCACCATCATGTGGAACTCAATTCCTCAGGACTTCAGCATTTGTAAGAAAAGAAAATGTGGAGCATTCTTTCTTATATTAGACTAGGGGCCCAGTGCAGGAAGATTCGTGCACAGGGTGTGGGTCCCTCAGCCCGACCTGCACCCTCTCCA
>NW_005350517.1:0-1025 GCF_000412655.1 Myotis brandtii | reverse complement strand
GCCGACGCTCTATCCATTGAGCCAAACCGATTTCGGCTATGCACAATCTTATGTTTGCATATATTCATTGGAAGTTGCAACATAAATTTTCCCTTAGTCTCCAAGGGACATGTGAAACCCAACAAGATTAAGAAATACTCTTAGAACATAAGCGTGCTTTAGGATCAGGATGTCTCAAAGTTCTCATGGAAATTCTCATATCTTTACCTTAGCATAGTTGTATTCAAAGAAGATACACTCTACTCAACAAGCATTTCACAGACATAACACTCTCCTTTAAAATGTGTTATGGAGCTAACTCCTTTAATAATTCCTTTTTTCTATGGAAACAAAACTAACAGCTAACCTGGTTGCCTTAATCCCAAATAAGCATCTCAAATATTAGACTATAATTAAGGGCTGTATGGAGAACAGGATAAAATAGATGCTCTCCTCTAGATCACAGTCGCATCTTCCAAGGATGCTGTCCATGGACAACATATAACTCCATAATTTTTCACTGATGGAAAGCAAAGAAACTGCACATATCTCTTCAAAGGGAAGATCCCCCAATTAAGTTTGAAAAGGCCATGTTTACAAATATTGCTATCATCAATAGCCAATATTATTTTTATTCTTTTCCCTTCACCACTTAATTTGGTAGTCTCTATGTTATAATTTAATACAATGAAAGAGCAAGCAAAATGTCAATAACTCTGGAAAGTAATAGGAAAATTATGGAACAGTTTGGAAGTTTCCCTTCAAGTTATATGCCTCATCTCTAGAATTTTAAATGAGAGAAAAATAATTTTACGAGACAGTTGTTTAAGAAAGGTATCATCTCCCGCATTCTGCCTTTCATTTGATTGGATGAGAATATCTCAGTCCCTGCTTTCTGATTTCTTTCTAAGCATAGACAAAGCCTGTGTTTCACACTTGCATTTTCTGGGCCCAACAGGAAAGGTATCTCTGCAAAATGGTTTTCTTCTAAACTGATACTGAACAGATTCCTATCTGGTAAAAAAAAAAAAAAAAAAAAAAAAAAA
>NW_005350516.1:0-580 GCF_000412655.1 Myotis brandtii | reverse complement strand
CTATATAATGGCAGACTTAGGTTTTCTCATCTTATATACCTAGCAGCTGACCTTTGGGAATCTATAGATGATCAAACTTTGTATAACATGAGGTACTTTGGTATCAAGATAGGATAAAGCAGAGAGGGAAAGAAATTCAGTGTACAAAGACCAGAGATTTCTGAGAACCTAGGAATTTAACAGGCCAATATGCATTAATATTTTAGAAAAGAAATATCTGGACACTAGCAATAGTTTTGAAGGGTCCTGAATCTTTCCACTTCAGTTTTGACTTTGCAATATTCTATATAAGAAATAAAAGACTAAACAGTCCTACCTGAGAGTTCTCTGAAGAGATGTTTGAGATGTACTTGGAAGAAGACCCTTTTTTTTCCTGCAGAAAAAAAATGAGAATAATATTTGAGGAAGAGGTAAAAATATGTAGAAATAAAATGATATGATATTGCATTTGTTCATTAGAGTTCCATAACAAAGTTTGGCAGACTAGGTGACTTAGAAGAACAGGAATTTATCGTCTCACAATTCTACAGGTCAAATATGAGATCAAGGTTATGGCAGGACTGATGCCTTTGGAGGGCTG
>NW_005350515.1:0-912 GCF_000412655.1 Myotis brandtii | reverse complement strand
GGCCTCTAGTAAATAAATAAAATGTGCTCTATAGGCCTTTATCTATTCTGTCCAGAATTTTTGTTGGAGTGACCAAAAGAGCCCTGGGCCAGAGAGGGAAGGCCACTTGCCTGAGGTCACACAGCAGAAGAGAGACAGAGCTGGAGTTTGACCCTGTAGCACCCATCCTAACCCCCAACCTTAATTTCTCCGAAGCTCCTGGCTTAAGGTGTTTGCTGACTCCTCCAGTTCAGGCAGGACCATAGGCTGTGTGATCTACAGCGACTCTGCCTTTAAAGCCGAGAAGTCCTTCTTATGTCTCAGGGCCCAGAGCGTGCTGTACATGTGAGAGAAGACCCCAACTGTGGAGTCCGGAGGGGGCTGAATCCCAGCTCGGCCACTGGCAGGCTGTGCACCTCAGGGAAGACCTCAGCCTCCATTTCCCTGTCTAGTAAGACCCGCAGGCAGGCCAGGTGCTCTGCAGGTGACAGGGTGCTGTGCTTAAAGTGTCTGACAGCTCAGAAAGCACAGAGTGCCACACCCCACAAAGTGGAAATTTCTGGAGCACAGGCAGCGTCATTGGTGCTAAGAGGAAATGGGCTACTTAGTGAAAACTTTGGAATCAGTTTGGGTTCAAATCCTGGCCCCACACTCAGCAACTGCATGACCCCAAGTGAGTCAATTCCCTGGCTGTTATTTTTCTTAGTGTCCTCGTTGGAAAATGGGGATTCATTCATTCATTCATTCCACACACATGTGCTGAGCCCCTCTCATGCCAGACTGCATGCTCCTAGATGCTGCAGATTCGGAAATGAAGAAATTGAACCAAGTCCTTCTTCTCATAGGGCTGACAGAGTGGGGGAGCCAGACAGCAAAGAAACAGACACACATGTAGCATGTAGGACAGTGATGGCGAACCTTTTGAGCTCGGCG
>NW_005350514.1:0-299 GCF_000412655.1 Myotis brandtii | reverse complement strand
TGGGATGCGGGTTAGAATCCATAGGAGCGGGTGGGATTCGGATGAGACTCCATAGGAGCGGGTGGGATGCGGGTTAGAATCCATAGGAGCGGGTGGGATGCGGGTGAGACTCCATAGGAGTGGATGGGTGGGATTCGGCTTGGATTCAGTGTAGCCGCGGGTCCCTGGTGAGGGAGCGAATGTTCCTTGGTTGACCTCGGACAACCAGAGCCCCAACCATCCCCACGGCCGCTCCTGCTTGGCCCCAACTGAGGACGTCCGCGGAACCGTCATTATCAAAATCAGAGCCAGGGTCCTCC
>NW_005350513.1:0-2043 GCF_000412655.1 Myotis brandtii | reverse complement strand
ACCATGTTTCTCTTTTATTAGTGTAGATATGTGCATATGCAAATGAAACTAAAATGTCCACTAAATACTAATTATGAAATCATTGGACGTCCTTCAGGAAACTCATGTTATTCGTTGCTAGAGCATAGAATATTCAATATCCACATAGCACACTTTCCTATCTAAAAATACAAGTTCTTGAATTAATAAGGACTGTCTGCATGTAGTCAGTAACAAGTATGCTGTTAAATGAACAGAGGAAATGTGCCCTGTGCCTTGTTCTCTAATGATATGAAGGAAGCAGATGGCTCGAAAAAAGATGTGTCAGAACAAGGTGGTAAATCATAAACAGGGACAGATTGCCGCTTACCTCAAATCCAGTCTCTAAAACTCACTAAGTGCCGCCACTCAAGTTGCACTCAGATCTGTCAGGTTTTTTATTCATGCCTTTAAATCCCGAGACAGTGTCCATATATGACAAACTGAGATGGGGCCATTTTCACAATCAATACTGATCACCTCAGCCAAAATGAGCACAGGTTAATTCACACCTGCCATTGAGATAAGCAGAAGTAATGGAATTGGCTTGGCCTCCTCCATTCCATTGGTGCATTTTGATTGGTACTCGAATATTATGATCCTGGAATGTATTCTCCTGGAAAGAATTTTTGTTTTTATAAATCCAGCATATCCTTCAGAAAAACAGCAAAAATAATGTGACACTAATTTAAAATCCATTCCAAATAACAACGATAACCACACAATTGATGCTCCCCAAACTATAATATATGGATCTGTTAATGCAATTTGGGTCATTATATCAGTCTCACTTATGATTCGGATCTATTAATAGTTGGTGAGGCCGTTACTTTGCAGTCCTGGAATATAGGTAGGTACAAAAGACATTGAGATGTTAAATTAGAGCAGAAATGCATAAAAGATAACAAGAAAGAAAACACCCCATAGTGAGCTACAGTGAAGAGACTTTGAGCAGCCTGCAAGGAGAAAACACTAAATAGTTATTTTTAATCTTATAAGGGTTCAGACAACACACATAGAGATTGCTTACCTTGTCGTGTAGCAATTAGAGATAACAAGTTTTTTTAAATTAATGTTCTATATATTTACAAACACAATATGCTCATGTGTAATAACCATTTTAATTAAACAGACAAATTAAAACTGCTTTGAATTTCATGAATTGACCTGACCACCTTAGGGATTCAAAAGGTTCTTGGATAGGCAGCCAGCCAAACAGCACACTTTCAAACAGCATTAGATCTTGAAATAGCAGTGCTGACCACTAACCACAAATATTTTATAGAAATACAAAAATATTGTCAGTATCCCATCAACCTTCATCTATGCTCAGTCACCTAGATACCAACTTCAAAAAACTGACTTTTATATTTAAAAAACTATATTTCACAGTTGTACTTTCCAGTTCATGTTTTAAAATTAATTGGAATATCAGTCCTTCACCTCCTACAAAAAGCAGATTTTTTTAAAAAATCTTTGAATATTTTATCACAAGCAGGAAAATCTAATGGCAAATTAATACCCTGTATCTGAGGAAAACCTTCGGTAGGTCTCCTGGTTCATGACTTTGACTTTCTTCAACTTTATACCATAGAACTTGAAGAGCAGTTTGTAATCACTAGTATATTTATTATAGTTCATTTCAGGAGCCCAATCAGACATGACCATGTAGCAAGCATAGCAACATCAGGTATGTGTCTTTAGGTCTGCATAAGGTGGTTGTAGCATCTATACATATAAAAAGGCAGCTACTGCAATGGCCATACAACCTAACAACCAGTCGCTACGATGCCCACAGTGGCCAGTGAACCGGCCCAATCAGGGGGTGGGACCAGCGGCCAACCTCACGGCCCCTCCCCCTGCCAGCCTGCCTCTGATTGGACTCTCCCACCCTGATCAAGAGCGGGCCTGCTGGCCAAATGCCACCCCTTCCTCCTCCAGCTGGCCCCGATCAGCCAGCCCACCCCTGATCGCAACCCCCACCTCAATAGGGGGCAGGGCTGGATGGCCAACCTCCTGCAGTCC
>NW_005350512.1:0-256 GCF_000412655.1 Myotis brandtii | reverse complement strand
TAAAGGGCCAGAAGGTTGAGAACCACTGTCCTAGGGTACCTAACCTTAAAGCACCCTCACCCTTACCCTTATCATTTGAATCTGCTTTTACTAATTTCTAGAGACTAGGGACAAACTCATAATAGATATTTTCTCAAAAGCAAATAAAAGTACCATGCCCGTAGTCAAAATGTGGCTCAAAATTGTTCTTCTTCACCTTTTCCCCACCATAATATCAGCTAATTATGTTGTTTTCCTGAAGGTCTAGGACAGTGGT
>NW_005350511.1:0-309 GCF_000412655.1 Myotis brandtii | reverse complement strand
CCAGAACCGGCAGTCACTACAACCCACAAACGACCGCGCTGTAATCGACGCTTGGTCGGGTCTCGCCAAAAGACCGACCGACCGCCAATTCACCCCCCACCATTACCACTGCAAGTCACGTGTTTCTCACCCACTTGAGATAATCGCCTTCGTCATAATAATTGGTTCGACCGTACGCCCACCCACCGAGCGAGCGCTTCACACCAGATCGCAATTATCTACCGCTTCAAGTGGCCAACCGGAACATGCTCGCCACCGGTCAGGCTAATCTACTTGCTTTAAAAGATGCGAACATGGACCAGCAGTTCA
>NW_005350510.1:0-286 GCF_000412655.1 Myotis brandtii | reverse complement strand
GTGTCAAGCAGCAAGGATGGACCAGCTTCCGGCAATCCTCTTAGGTCAAGGAATGCCACATTCTGTCAATAATTAACTCTTTGACTCACACAGATATTGTATCCTTTTATTTTTATTTTCTTCAATAATTTACACTCTATTGCATCTATCAAACATGCTTCTAAAGCATAGTAATTAAGAGTCTCAAAAAGGGGAGACGAAGAATTCAATAAAAAAGGCACCTTCCAAAATATCTAAAATCCAGTAAAGAAAACAAAACAGACATGTAAAATATACCAAAGGACAC
>NW_005350509.1:0-953 GCF_000412655.1 Myotis brandtii | reverse complement strand
AAGGTATTTTTTCCTATCAATTTTCAGCCAATAAAAAATTTAAAATTTATTAATTTTATTTTTGTTAATTACCTCTAGAAAATTTAGTTTTTTTCCCTTTAGGTCAATTCCCCTTCTACACCCAGTCTTTGAAATGAATTATTTCTTTTTTTTCGTATTATATTTTACTATGTTTTGTTTTATCTTTTGTTTTGAAAATTTCTATTATTAAAAATTATATTGGAGAGTGATGGCTAAGGGGTTTCTCTTTGGTGTGATGCAAATGTTCTAATTCAATGTGGTAATAGTTGCGAAACTCTATGAATATACTAAAGCCATTGAATTATACACTAAATAAGTCATTTTATGGTCTTGACTTATATCTAATACAGCTGTTAAAATTCATTATTACTAAAACCCATGAATTGAATAAAGAAGATGAATTTTATGGCATGCGAATTATATCTCAATCAAGCTATTATTAAAACACAATGAGTTATAAGTTTATAAGATAAGAGTGTGTTATGCTTATTTCTTAGTTAATCTGCTAGAAAATTGTTAGCTACCTCCTTGCTTCTCCATCCCCCTTCCCAGATATTCCAGGATCAACCTAGTGTCAGGATTGATGTATGGTATTGTGGTGCACGTCTGAGCATTTGATTCAGCTCTGTACTCTGAAAGCAAATGGTAATGTCCAAATACAAGACTATCTAGTGTCCTTGGAGAGGAATGGGGCCCAAATTATCTTTGGGATTATGATGGCAGGATAAAATGTCCCTTATAATTATGACACCCCTCCATCCATATCTTTAGGTTCTCCCCATCCAATTGGCTCAGAGCTGCACACCCAATTTGTAATAATTTATTCAAAAATACTCACTAAATACCCACGCTGTGTTAGTGACAATGAGAAAGGCTGAGAGTAAAGGGTGAGCAAAAATGGCCCTGGGCTCTACCTTCAAGAATCTTGGCAG
>NW_005350508.1:0-353 GCF_000412655.1 Myotis brandtii | reverse complement strand
GTAAATAGACTGAACGGCGGAACAACTGGAACAACTGAACAACCGGTCACGCGCTGACCACCAGGGGGCGTGTATGGAACATGGCAGGCGCTGGCCACAGCACGATGGTGGAGCAGGTGAGCAGCAGCTCCAGACAAAGATGGAGCACCGGTCACTGTCATCAGGGTGAGCCTCTGGTGGTTACTGAAAATTCTTTGCTCCCGCGTGCCGTAGTCCCCCCTCCCCCGGCTCTCACATCTGCTGCCGGCACCAGCCCCACTCACACCCACTGCCAGCACCAGAGCCACCGCTCCCACCCACAGCCAGCGCGGGAGCCGCCGCTCACACCCACTGCTGGCACCCAGCGCCAGTCC
>NW_005350507.1:0-846 GCF_000412655.1 Myotis brandtii | reverse complement strand
TGGTGTGTGTGTGGTGAGTGGTGTGTGTGTGGGGTGTACGTGGGGTGTGCGGAGTATATATGGTGTGTGGTATGGTGTGTGTGGTGTGTGTGTGAGGTGTGTGGAGTGTGTATGGTGTGTGGTATGGTGTGTGTGTGTGGTGTGTATATGGTGTGTGGTGTGGTGTGTTGTGTGTGGGGTATGTGGGGTATATATGGTGTGTGTTGTGTGGTAGTGGTGATGGTGGTGGTGTGTGTGGTGAGTGGTGTGTGTGTGTGGTGTGTGGGGTGTGTGGTGTGAGGTGTGTATGGTGTATGGTGTGGTGTGTGTGTATGTGATGTGTGTGTGGTGGTAGTGGTGTGTGTGGTGTATGTGGTGTGTGTGGGGTGTGTGGTGTGTGTGGTGTGGGGTGGGTGTGTGGTGTGTGGTATGTGTGTGTGTATGTGATGTGTGTGTGGTGGTGGTGGTGTGTGTGGTGTATGTGTGGGGGGTGTGGTGTGAGGTGTGTATGGTGTATGGTGTGTGTGGTGTGCATGATGTGTGTGTGTGGTGTGCGATATGTGTGTGTGTATGTGATGTGTATGTGGTGGTGGTAGTGTGTGTGGTGTGTGTGGTGTGGGGTGGGTGTGTGGTGTGTGGTATGTGTGTGTGTATGTGATGTGTGTGGTGGTGGTGGTATGTGTGGTGTATGTGTGGAGGGTGTGGTGTGAGGTGTGTATGGTGTGTGGTGTGTGTGGTGTGCATGATGTTTGTGCGTGGTGTGTGGTATGTGTGCGTGGTGTGTGTGTTTAAGTGTTGCATCAGCTGACAAGTGAGCCTGCTGGTCTCCGGGGAGCTGCTTCCGTGAAGATCACATGAAACAAAACT
>NW_005350506.1:0-658 GCF_000412655.1 Myotis brandtii | reverse complement strand
ATTTTAAGAGCATAGGCAATTAATTTTGAACATATTCTGAAAATGCTACGTTTTTACTAACTCCACCAGGTTTTAGTTTTTTATCTCATATTTTAGATCTATTTGTTTTGTGTATTCCCTAACTACATTTTTAGTTATAGTTGATTTTATTATTTTGTCTTTTAATTTTCATACTAGCTTTTTAGGTGGACCATCTATTGCCTTTACTATACATTTGTCTTTACCAGTAAGAATTTTACTTTCATATATTTTATTATGTCTGGTTATTGTTGGTTTTTTTCTACTTAAAAAAAAAGCCTTTAACCTTTTTTTGTAAATGGTTTAGTAGTGATAAACTCCTTTAGCATTTGCTTATCTGGGAAACTCTTTATCTCTCCTTCAATTCTGAGTAAAACCTTGCCTGGTACAGTATTCTAGGTTTTATGTCTCTCCTTCATGGACTAAATATATCCTGACATTCCCTTCTGGCCTGCCAAGTTGCTGCTGAGGAATCAGCCTTATGTGGTTTCCCTTGTATGTGACTAACTAGCTGTCTTTTTATTGCTGTCTTCAAGGTCCTCTCTTTAATTTTTGCCATTGCAATTGTATTGTGTCTTTGGACAGTGTGCCGGGCCAGCACATCCAAGGGTTCGGTGAGCCTGAGGGGGAGCAGCGAAGG
>NW_005350505.1:0-293 GCF_000412655.1 Myotis brandtii | reverse complement strand
AGTAATTTAAGTAGGCATTTTTATTAAAACAGCAAAGCAAGTAAATTTAGTAAAGTTATACGTTTGATTCACAAGGTGCAAATGCTGCCCCACCTCCAGCCTAATTAAAAATGCAGGCGGCGAGGAGGTTTTGTTTTTTAAATTCTGTCTTAAAATTCCACTGCTATATTTTAAGAGATATTAAACAAAATAACTTGTTCTGCCCTTTTTAGAGGCCAAAACCCTTATAACACATAAGGGTTTACTTATATGTATATAAGTAAAATGTATTTATTAATTTTTATTTGATAAAG
>NW_005350504.1:0-627 GCF_000412655.1 Myotis brandtii | reverse complement strand
TTCCTAGGTACTTGCTACCGCAAGGACACTCAAATTGGTATATGCATGAGGAAGTTACTTCGGGAGCGCTTGCGTCTATGTTGGATTGCGTGATAAGCCGCCTGTTTGTATTTAGCATGATCAATGATGCTGCGTAATACGTTCTTTCAATCGCCTGTCTCAAGCGGCGCTGCACTCTTTGTTCATTTTTGTCTCCTTTGAATGGAAGACAAATAAAGATTTTCTTCTTTGGAACTTCAATCACAGAGCTCTGGGTGGGGCTTTCCTTGCTAAATTTGCGTATAAATTTGTCAGGGTAACCGTTCTGTTGGAGAGTATCTGTTAATTCATGAAGTTCGCTGTCTAGACTATCTTCTGAGCAGATGCGTCGAGCTCTGGTGAATAGGCCTCTGACAAGCGACCTCTTGTAGTTCAAAGTACAATAACTGTAAAAGTTTAAGTACTGTCCTGACCAAGTTGACTTGTGGTAAACTGAGCGTTTTAGAGATCCATCCTCTCGTCTGCTTAGACTCACATCGAGGAAATGGAATTGGTCGTTACTTTCACTTTCCATGGTAAAAATCATATTTGGATGACATTGGTTAAAGCAAGCAAGTAGTTCAGAAACTCGCGTTTCCTTATCAAGCA
>NW_005350503.1:0-268 GCF_000412655.1 Myotis brandtii | reverse complement strand
GGGGCAGACGCTCAACACAGGAGCTGCCCCTTGGTAGGGGGAGCGCCACTGAGCCAGAAGCCGGGCTCACCGCTGGTGAGCGCAGCAGCGGTGGGGCACTAAGTCGGCAGGTGGACATCCCCCGAGGGGTCCTGGAGTGCGAGAGGGCGCAGGCCGGGCTGAGGGGCCCTCCTCCACCTCCCAAGTGCATGAATGTTGTGCACCGGACCTCTAGTTTCCTATAAAATACAATGTCCCTGAATATTCATGTGTAACTTTCAGAGTTTAA
>NW_005350502.1:0-518 GCF_000412655.1 Myotis brandtii | reverse complement strand
GAGAAGTAACTTCCTCTGTGTGTGGAGAGGTGTGTGCGTACCTGTCTCCCTCTAGATGCCATTGTCCATATCATTTCCCTATTTTAGCCTGACTCGCCTACCGTGAAAAGACGTGGAGGAAGAAGGAGAATAGAAAATAAGGCTTGAGACCTGTGTTGAGTTTTAAGGTCAGCAGAGAGGAAAGGTGTTCATATAATGGTTTCATGATTGCACTGCTTCTCGCAAGCCCCACCCTTTGAAGTTCTTGCCTCGTTATTCCACCTGGACTCCTCGCGCTGACCTGTCTCGATCGCGCCACCTCAGCTCACCTGCTGGCCTCGAGCCCCTCCCCCACCTTGATGGAATACTTCGGTCCTGGGTTCACTGGTCTTCCCATCGCTCCAAATTCTGTCATTATTATTAAGAGACAGTAATTATAAGAGTGCTTAGCGTTCTACCTCACACACAGTGAGGGCAAGACATTCCACCTTCATCGTCGTGGTCACAAAATGAGAATCCATGTTGCTATGTACCCATCA
>NW_005350501.1:0-802 GCF_000412655.1 Myotis brandtii | reverse complement strand
TGAAATGTATTTAATAAACACTGCCTTTGTAATTATTCAAAGCATGTGTATATATTTTTGGGGGACGCCCTATATATATGTATATCAAAACTAGTCCTATACGATGTTCTCCAAGAAAAGGGCTCTATGATCAAGTAAAATCAAACACTGTACTCTAGTTGTTCCTCCTGGGAAATAGTCCATGTCAGTCAATTCTTACCTTTAATTTAGTGTTTCTCAAATGTTTATGACCATAGAACCCACACTCTTCCTACCATTAACAACTATAAACACCTTGGGATTGGTATACTGGGAAATAATATACTTTGGAATGTGGTTATTTAAATCCTTCTCCTCTTGTAATACTGAAAACTGTGCTTACTGTTATTATGTCGTATCAGTTCTCTGGACAATGATGAGTACTACTTGAATACCGAGTATTCCACCCTATGGTTAAGTTAAATTCCTCCCGAAAAGATGATTTAGACTTAATTTTCCTAGAATCGGAAAGAAATTAAAAGTCAGCCAAAGGAAATCATGTTTTAGTCTAGAAAGAATATTGTAATACTTGCAAGTTCTAAATCCAGTGGATACAGCGTCCGCCTGTGGACTGAAGGGTCCCGGGTTCGATTCCGGCCAAGGGTGCATGTGTTTAGGGCCCATGTTGTAGGAAAACTACTTATTGTCTCTATAATTACCCAATGTGATGTCATCCTGTGTGTCATTTTATTCAGTGCCTATTTCTCACTCCAAGGAATAGGCACTGAATAGAATGGCTGGCAGAATTGCCTGTACTATTTCCTTTATCTTTATCTTTTTTTTT
>NW_005350500.1:0-283 GCF_000412655.1 Myotis brandtii | reverse complement strand
GCTGGCTGAGTCTTCTACTCAGATCAATGGATTTTTTAAAAAATATTGAAATACCAATAAAGTTTTTTGCGATTCTCTCTTCCTGGGCAAGAGAATCCTAGGATAGTCAACTCATGCTATTATAGGTAGTTAGCTGATTGGCTGTGGGTGATTTCTCTTTGCCGAGATCAGCAAAAAATTCATTTCCAAAGTTTAGAGAGAAGTTGGAAATAGGCAAAAGCCTGTCTGAGACTTATTACATAAAAGTTTATTCCCTCTGAAATTTGGACAAGCCTAGGAAAGA
>NW_005350499.1:0-275 GCF_000412655.1 Myotis brandtii | reverse complement strand
AACCAATTCCCCCTTCCCTGGGAACTGATTTTTAGATAACTTCACAACCAACATTCTTTTTCACTTAGACCACATTCCACTTGCTAAAACCATTATATTTCCCCTATGGACTTTCCCAGGATCCAGATCTGCCAAACAGTTCCCTGTGGGAAAAGCCCACCTAGAGTCCCCCCCCCTACTTTTTTAAGTTGATTTTTTAAATTCTTTTTTTAATCTTTATTATCCACATTATTATATATGTTCCTCTTTTTCCCCCCCATAGCTTCCCTCCACCC
>NW_005350498.1:0-316 GCF_000412655.1 Myotis brandtii | reverse complement strand
GGGCAGATGCTCAACACAGGAGCTGCCAAGCTGCGGTCACTTAGCAGTGGTGGTTCTTGGGTGACACACCCAGAACCAGAGAGGAGGGAGCCCAATCCTGGGGTGCGTCACCTGAGAACTGCCCTCTCGCAATCCAGCACCCCTTGGGGGATGTCGGAGAGCCAATTTCAGCTCGATCCCCATAGGTCAGGCTGAGGGACCGCACCTGTGCACGAATCAGTGCATCGGGCCTCTAGTGAATGCATAAAGAAGTGGGACTTGCCCTAACCGGTTTGGCTCAGAGTGTCGGCCTGTGGACTAAAGGGTCCCAGGTTCT
>NW_005350497.1:0-559 GCF_000412655.1 Myotis brandtii | reverse complement strand
CGAGTCTGTATTTATAACCCCTGACACTACATCGCCTTGGAACAGTTTGTTCTCACACCAAGGCAGGCACACACACACACACACACTCACATGCACACATTCACATGCACACATACGCACACACACACACCCATACACACAATCACACACACTCTCACACTCATACACACAACTCACATACACTCTCACACACACATACATACACATACTCACACACACCCCCATACACACACTCTCACACACACACTCACTCACATACATGCACACACTCACACACATACGCACACACTCATACACACACCCATACAAACTCACACACACTCACAATCATACACACACATACACACACTCACACACATACACACACACTCATACACACACTCACAATCATACACACACTCACACACATACACACACATGCACACACTCACACACATTCACACACACACACACACACATGCACCACACTCACACATGTGCGCACGCGCACGCACACACACACACACACATACACACAGACATGTACACAGTTTGCCAATGAACTAATTACTTTATTTAG
>NW_005350496.1:0-970 GCF_000412655.1 Myotis brandtii | reverse complement strand
CTGACTTCACAATTTGTTCCTGTCGGGGGAGTTGCTCCTGGGCTGCAGCTGATGATGTTTCCCCTCTTCTGCTGCCTCCATACACCTGCCCGGAATTCCCCCAGCTGGCAGCGGTCTCTTTTGAAAGCCCATAACGCTTTGTAGCTCTCTTCCTTACAGCACTTCTCATTTCCGCCTACATTCTAGTGTAAATATCCCTCACTTTCCATTTCCTAGAGAGCTCTTGAGGATCTGTTTAAGTCCCTCCCAGTGGCATCCTGAGGTTCATGTTGGATTGTCTTGACAACAGCATTTCTGATAATGTGGCACTGATCACCCTGCACCGTGGAGGCCCCGAGGAGGCCAGGAGGTGAGCTCCTGCATGTTTAACGTGCAGGTGAACACCTGCATTGGCGTCCACGCTCTAACAGCTCTGCTTCCTAGAGAGCAGGATTCAGTGAACCACAGTTGGATTTTAGGAATACACCAATCTCTTTGTTTACATATCCTCAGATTTATTACAGTTTTAAGTCACAGATATCAAATCTTTATTTTCTTTTTTCATTTTTTTGTTTTGTTTTTCTCCTTTTTGTTGGGGTGACACTGGTTAAAATTATACAGGTTTTGGGTGCACATTTCTACAACACATCATCTGTGCACTGTATTGTGTGTTTACCACTCTGAGTCAAGTCTTCATCCATCACCATTTATTCCTCCTCTACTTTATGATAGGCAGGGAAGAACAAAAGGTAGCAAGGGCTTTCTTCTGACTAGTAACAATGCTGTAATTGAAAAAGAAAAAATAAACTTATACAAAGAAAAACATGATGAATGACTCCATTTGTAGCCTTAGACATGGGATGAAGCATGTAAAGAAAAGGTTAAGTCTTTCTACTTGCACTAGAGGTCCGGTGCACAACATTCATGCACTGGGGGTGGGGGTGCGGGGATCCCCCTAGCCTGTGCCCTTTCGCAGTCGGAGAGTCCTCGA
>NW_005350495.1:0-303 GCF_000412655.1 Myotis brandtii | reverse complement strand
CACCTAGGGATTGGGCATGCCCTCTGCCACCTGGGAGAAGGCCTAAGCCCGCAGGTCGTTATCTCCCGAGGAGTCCCAGACTGCGAGAGGGCACAGGCCGGGCTGGGGCACCCCCCTTCCCCCCCCCGATTGCACAAATTTTATGCACCAGGCCTCTAGTTTATTTTATAACTGGAAATGTTATCATATAACCCCCTTCACTGATTTTTTTCCACTTATCCTCCTTCTCTATGGCAACCACCAATCTGTTCTGTGTATATATGAGATTTTTTCTCTTTCTCATTATTTAATGTTGCTATTGGA
>NW_005350494.1:0-1090 GCF_000412655.1 Myotis brandtii | reverse complement strand
ATTTATTTATTTATTTATTCATTCATTTATTTATTTTGGTCTAGAGAGTAAACTCCCAGAGGCAGATAAGGGGTGGGTGGTGAAGGAGGGGGGTTATTCTTCTAGTTACAAGTGAACAGTGGTATTCACATTTCCCAACAGCAGAAATAGATGCTTAGAGCAATTACATGATTCATTTAAGACACAGCTAATAAGTATGGGGGCTGGAGCTGATTTAATTCCATGTCCTGTATTCTGAGTCAGTCCCCTATATTGCCTTCCAGCTATGTCATAGTTTGTTCCATGTTTATCTTCTCCAGGAAGGCAGGAACTTTGCTTTTTCTGTGTTTATATGTCTTACGTGTTTAATATGTGTTAAATGACTGAATGACTGAAGTGACGCATGAGAGGGAATAAGAATGAGAGCTAGAGTGACAGGGAGGCACAGGGTTGTATATGAAAGGCAAAGTCAAGAATGGTGGCAAGTGTCTGTCAGTACATGTTCACGTGGAGTTTTTGGGACTCTCGCCAATAGTGCGAGGGGAGAAACCGGTTCAGAACTAGGGGGTGGATATAATGAGGTACAAAGGTTCAGGAGTCCGAGTTTGGTGGCAGAATAGAGTAACGGGGTTTTTTGAATAGCTTTCCCGCTCCTTAGGCTAAAGAGACAGTACAGGGCAGTGGTCAAGGCGGGGGCTCAAATTCAGTTAACCCTTAGGTCGAGCCTTTAAAAAATCATTTAGAGTACAGAGATAATCAGCCCCTTTACATTTGGGATCCCAGATTGTCCTCACCACAGTTTTAGGTGGATACTGCTGTCCCATTTTATGACCGAGCCACCTGAGACTTTGGAGTGAAATGATATGAACAAGGTCATGCAGAACAGGTCAGCTTTCTCATCTGAGTCTGTCACCCTGGAGAATGAGTTCTCAGCTGTCCTTTCCCTCAGGAGGGCCTTCTGAGAACGCTTTTCCCACCGAGGTAAGAGGTCACCACTAAGCCCACCTTGATGACACTACCTCCTACATCTCCATCGGTGCTACAGAAAGTGTGATTCCTATCACTAGCAAACATTTACAGAATCTTTGTTGTGACCAGATACTGTTGCAAG
>NW_005350493.1:0-408 GCF_000412655.1 Myotis brandtii | reverse complement strand
GAAGGCAGTGGCGGCAGTCAGGGGAAGGAAGGCCCATTCTTGCACGGATCTTCAGGCCTCTAGTACATTTATAAAACACTTCCCAGTTTAGCTTTTACATGTACCATTGAATTTAATGCATAAGTACCATCGTAAGCTCTCTCCTGCCGTAAAGTTCAGTGTAAGCACTTCAGCCTACTGACAATTTGAGGTTTCTAACTTCTATTCACAGCCATCCTTATCTGCTCCTCCTCATGCCCCTTCCATTGTTCCAATTAAATTTTTCCTCTGCATAAGGCTTGCGTGTTTTTGACTTTGAGCTTTAGCTCTTGACATTCTCCTAGCCTCAACAGCTTACTAGCCTCCTCCTAAATAAAAAATAAAAAAATCTATGTTTTCCAGAAAATTTTCCTTAATTAAATAAGACCT
>NW_005350492.1:0-907 GCF_000412655.1 Myotis brandtii | reverse complement strand
ATGTACACTCATTTTATAATTGTTTACCATATGAGGAGTCCATGAACCTAGACAAACTTAGCACAGTGCCTAGCAAAACATCAGCATCAGCATGCAATGTGTATTATTGGTCATTAATAGCAGACTTTCCCCTTTGTGTGCCCTGAAAGGTAATTGGACATTTTGCATTCTGTTATTTTAATGTCACATCAGGACATTAAAATGTAAGTGAACTAAAGTGTAAGTGAAATAGAAAATAAGTTTTTATCTATGTGCCGTTAGCAATCAGAAAAAAAATTAGTCTGGGGAGATAAATACATTTATTTTTATTTTTTAGGGTATCCCAGTTAATGAGAACTTATATGCCTCTGCATTTACTGGCTTTATTCTTCAGAATGTCCAGATCTTTCTTTTTTGAGGGCTGTTATTTTGCCTCTGAGGCCTCCTTTGGCTTGTGTTTGCTTAGTGAGAAGAACATATTTTCCCGTTTTGTCTTTCCTTTAGAGCATGTATAGAAGGGACAGCATGTTCCTGTAGCCACACATTGTAGGAGAGGGAAGCATGGCTTCACAGACTCCCCATGACTTACCAAAGCTCCTAGCCGTTAGGGAAAGATGAGGTCAGAGGATGCCATTCCCTGACCATCCAGCCCCTGCTGTCCTGGACATGACTTCCCTGTGTTTTATGGCCTAGGCCTTTTTCCAGTTTCTCTAGGCCCAGCAGGATCTTAAAAGTAAGATAGAGGCGTTAGGGTGAACACTCACACTTCTGTGTAAGTGTGTGCACTTATTACTTTTGTAAGTGCTTCCAGTGTTAGCCTCACTTAGGTACATTTAATTGAATGAATTCCTAAAAACACTGCAAATTGTATTGTAAATTTCATTCTTATTTCCTCTGTCGTGATTGACTATTTGGTACTGAAGATCCT
>NW_005350491.1:0-589 GCF_000412655.1 Myotis brandtii | reverse complement strand
TTGGCAGAAACTATACCTGGCAACAACTTGATCTTGTGCTTTTAACCTCCAGAACTGTGAGAAAATATAGCTCTAGCAAACAAATACAGGAGTGTCTCAGCACCTAGTACAGTAACTGGCACAGAGTAGGTATTCAATTTACAAAGAAAGGAAGAGAGACATAAAGGAAGGAAAAAAGGAGGGAGGAGGAAAGGAAGGGGGTCACTTATAGATGGAAATTAGTGTCTAAAGAACAAAATCCCAAAATGTCTAGGCCCTTCCCACTTCAGCAAATGCTCTGGCACTTCTCAATTCTAAAACATGGTTAGCACTTGGTTTTATATGTAACTTGCATATACTTTCAATCTTTCGTGTTTATTTTATTACTAGAGGCCCGATGCACGAAGATTCGTGCAAGAATGGGCCTTCCTTGCTCCCTTCACTCTGGCCCAGAGCTGCCTTTGCACCTTCCCATGCTATCCAGAGGCCCGGAGCGGCTGGGGCATGTGAAATGCCTGTGTTGTCACCATGGTGATGACACAAGCGTCCCACCCCGCCCCTGGTCACTTGGCACCTGCGTATGCAAATTAGCCCACCATCTTTGTTGGGT
>NW_005350490.1:0-956 GCF_000412655.1 Myotis brandtii | reverse complement strand
TGAAGCCAGTGCAAGCCTGGGAAAATTTGGGGGTGCACAATCCCTTAAACAAAGAAGTTCACTCTCTTGGCTCTTGACTCTTGGCTCTCTCAGCTCTTTGTTAAACAAATGGAATTGGCTTTGCTCCTGCCTGTGTTCCCTCCATAGTCGCATAGCAATGTCGTCAATGGACTGATGGACTATAGATGGAAACACAAACTTAGCTAGCCTGATGCTGGATTTGACTATGCCTTAACGTGGAACGGGAACTCTGGACACTGGCTTTCCTTTAAGTCATATTGAAGTCACAGCTACACTTCTTCCATGGTTGGTAGGTGAGAGAGGGGCCCTTAGAAACTCAGGGGGTGTCATTCCACAGATATAAAGCCTTCTGCACCACTTCATCCTCCCATGTTAGTCTCAGAAAATTCCTTTTCTCAGGATATGACAAGAAGCCCACCCAAGAAGCAACAGGTGGGGATGTAGACCTCTCCCCACCAATAATACTTATAGTGAATGCTGTTGGTTTATAACTAGAGTCAAGTTTCTCCAACAGGTAGTTCTTACTTCCTGGTGCAGGAATGGCTTAGTGGTTCTCTAAGCTTTTCTCTTTGGCATAATTTGCTCACATATGGACAAATCATTAATTTAGTCAATAAGACAAACATAGAGTGCTTTGGGGGCACTTTGGAAAAAATTACTTACTCTTGAGCACAAGAAGAGATCAAGTGGGCCTGGATAACTAATTACATTGTGAAGGCACTGAATCAACTAATCCTAAGTCTATCTTTCTATGCATGTGTCAAATTTCTTCATTCTTTAAGTCGTTTGGGGACTTCGTTTTGTATTAGTTTTTATATGGCAGTTTCAAAAATCCTAATGAATACAGTGATACCATGCAGCAAATACATTTTCAAATTATCCTATCTCCTTAAAAAATTTTGTTTATACTCAATTGATTTATTTTAGAGAGAGTG
>NW_005350489.1:0-276 GCF_000412655.1 Myotis brandtii | reverse complement strand
TGAACAATAAAGATTTAATTAAAAAAAAAAAGAATTTCTACTTCTCAGGGCTAATATAAAGATATAAAGATATAGTGGTACAGAGGATGCTATGTTAATTACATTATGGGGACTGAATTTTAATTTGTTTAGAATCAGACAATTAAATATCTACCATTACCAGAGAGGGTTGAGACATCCCCAAATCCTTCTATCATCCAAGAACCATGTGCTATGTTGTTACTGTTTTTTTTAAGTTATTCATTCCTACTTATCAAGAATAACAAAATATTTTTT
>NW_005350488.1:0-265 GCF_000412655.1 Myotis brandtii | reverse complement strand
GCTCTTCCCGACGCAGATAACGGGCTCTTAGCAAACGTTCTCCGTGCCTCACGGATCAGCAACAGGTGAAGGCAGCCGTGTCCGCTCATGTTTCCTCACAATAACCAGCCGCACAAGCGCTTGCAGCTGCCTCTGCTTCCGAGACTCCGGTCAGCTCCATGCAGAGCGCCGGCCTGTCGGGGTCCCCGCACCGGCCCAGGCTGGGGTATCGCTCTCCACGTTCTCTTCCTACCTGACGCTCAGCTCCACGCCCAGGCGCCTTGGC
>NW_005350487.1:0-549 GCF_000412655.1 Myotis brandtii | reverse complement strand
GTGGCAGGACTGTCTCCTGGGTTTCTGGTTGTGCTGAGATGGAGAAAGGTGAAGGCAATGATGGCGTGGGAAGAAGATGGACATCTTCACTGTCAGCGTATAAATGTGGAGATGCTTCTGATTCTTCCAAGTGGACATATCAAGTGAGCAGGTAGAGCTACTCAGAAGAGAAGTTAGGGCTGGAAATGGAGGAGGGGGTGGTCACGGGCCTATGGAAGGCATTTATAGCCATTAGAATAGCTGGGACTTCTTGGTGAAAAGAGAAAGGGTCCTGGGACAGGTCCCCGAGGCACCTCCCATTTAGAAGAAGAGAGCCATGGAGGAGAACACGGGGAGGGGAGTGTCACAGAAGCCCAATGAAGGGGCTGGGCCGTTTCCTAAATCTCTATTTCCGACAGTTGCCGAAAGCTTCCTTTTCCCTTTAGCACTGTGGGCCCCTCCTTATCAGGGCCTCCCTTACCCTTGCCTGCTACCTGTGCGACAAAAAGACGAAGCAGCAGGGGAAAAGCCGAAACACATGCACAACTATGTACCTCACTCCCACTAGTA
>NW_005350486.1:0-2478 GCF_000412655.1 Myotis brandtii | reverse complement strand
TCACTGAACATTGCCTTACGTCAGGTGTGCCATCTGCAAAAGGGGACTATTAATGGCACTTACCTTATAGAATTATTGTATTAAATGAGCTAACATGCAAAAAGCATTTAGGACAGCACCTAGTATGTAGAAAGCATGATTTATGAGTTAGCTATTATTGTCATTATTACCCACCTTCAATATGTTCTAGTTCATCACTAATTATACCCTGTGGAATCAAAGAATTCTGGATGGTGCCGTGTCATTCTACTCTATGTTGTCAAATTTGCAACATCAGGCAACTCTCATGCAGTCTTTTTTAAACTGCATCTATGGTTGCTAACACTGGCCATGCAAAGCATCCTGGAAGGGTATGCTAGCAAAAGCGCTTCTAAAGTTTCTGTTTTATAATCAGTTTCAGGCCATTTATCTTCTGCATGGATTCCAAATAGGATGCCCCTTCGTAGGCTCACAGGAAGTGAGTGTTGCTGGAATGCTTTCTGGTGACATGGATAATCTTCAGCATAGTTATTGCTTCAACTTCCTCATAAATGGTCTATCTGTGCCTTTATCAAATTTGGCCCAATCCTTGCCAATACTGTCACCTCCTTCTGTCAACTTATGCAAAGCAGAATGCAGTTGCCTTAATATGAACTTGTTAGAACCCTGCTGAGGGTTTAAGGCTCTAATGCCATGTATCTTCACATGATGAACAAAATCACACTGAATTTCACACTGGTTTTCATGCTAAGAACGCATACCCATTTACCTCCATAATATAACCTGCATTTCATTTATACTATCTTCTAGTAATGCTCATTTAGGATTGCAGATTGATAAGCATGTTCAATTAATGATTTTGCAGTTTTTCCAAATTAAATCTTTTTCCCACACTAATTTTATAATTCAATTAAAATAATCCATCAAGTTTTCTTTGCATAATTTGCTCTTTATAAACCCCTGCTGAGTTTTCCCCATTTTCACTGTCTGAGTAGACCTACTGCTGAAATGAAGCTGTGGGTAAAAAGAAAACGTTTTCTAGGCTTTCTATATTGGTTTGCCAGGGTTGCTGCAACAAAGTCCTACAAACTGCGTGGCTTAAACAGCATCAGTTCATTGCCTCACGATTCTAGAAGCTAGAAATTTGAGATCAAGGTGTCAGCGGGGTGGCTTCCATTTGAGCACTGCAAGGAAAACCTTTTCCATATCCTCTCCTCTAGTTTCTGGTGGTCTGCTGGCAATCCTTGGCATTGCTTGGCTTTTAGATACAGCCCTGATCTCTGCCTTCATGTGTGCATGCCTCAGTGTCCAAATTTTCCCTTTTCATATGGACACCAGTCATATTGGATTAGGGGTCCACCCTACATCAGTATGACCTCATCTTAACTAGTTATATCTTCAACAACTATATTTCCAAATAAAGTCAATACTGAGCTACTGAGGGTGAGGATTTCAATGTATGAATGGGGGGGAGGAGAGATGGGTACACAACTCAATCTATACCACTTCCTAAATTCAAAATTCTCTTGGGAACATAACATGTTCTATGTGGTCCAACCTCCTATCCACATAGAACAGATATATCATGCAGAGAGTTTATTGAACTTCTTGATTGGAACCTACTGGTTGGCTCAAAATCATACCTGTGACCCAACACCCAAGGTTTGCTTATATTTCCCACAGGATGAGGAGCAAAACAACAACAGAAGCCTTTCCCCCTTCACGGTGTGCATTCCCCCTAAAGATTCGCAGAGAATTTACAGTCAAAATAAAGAGTAACGCTTGGTTAATGCTTTCCAACTTACAGATCACATGCATTATCTCATACGTCTCTCACAAATAACAACCTGGAAGACATATAATTATGCCAAACTCTAAAGGGACCATGGCTTGAAGGTTAAACTTGCAGACTCTGGATCCAGAACACACTGCCATGGATCCCAGATCACCTGTTTCCTACTTATTTGGACTTGGATAAGTTTGCATGCTTCAATCAGGTTCAAAAGCAGGGCAAATGAGAGTATTCACTTCATAGACTGATTATAGGAATTAAAAACTAATCCATATAAATTGTTTAGAATAGTTTGTGGTACATGAAAGGTGCTGAGAAAAATTAGAACTATTATTATTTTACAAAAGATGACATTGAGGCTCAAATAATGACAATGACAACATTGACTTCTCCAAGATAGTACAAGTGGTCATTGGTGACACTCAACCAGAGCCCTAGAACTGCTGAAGATTTATCCATGTCACCAGAAAGCATTCCAGCAACACTCCATTTTTAATGTGCATAAGCATCACACTTTGAAGTAATGGAGGTGCTTGGGAAGTCTGGCGTAGGACTATGCAATACCAACCCGTGCTGTTCATACTCAAGAAACTCCAACTGCTGGACTGTCTGCTCAGGGAACTAGACTTATGGAAAGCAGAGTCCTTGCAGAATCAGTTAACCACCTCTGCATAAGGTCTGGAGTAGCTGGTTTGGCTGGACCATGA
>NW_005350485.1:0-889 GCF_000412655.1 Myotis brandtii | reverse complement strand
TCCTGGACTCTGGACTCACAGCCACAGTCCAGTGGGCAGTTCCAGGCCCTGTTCCGTGTGGGCCCCGTGACCCCCAGCCACAGGTGGACGTTCAGATGCTATGGCTGTTACAGGAACAGGCCCCATGTGTGGTCACATCCCAGTGACCTCCTGGAGCTCCTGGTCTCAGGTGAGTCCAATTATTTTCTCATCATGGATTGAGGCACCAGACACTTTATTGGCATCTTTGCTGTGAGGGGAGCCCTATGGAAAGGATGGGGTGAAGGAACACAGGGGTCCATGGATCAGAGACACAGAGAGAGACAGTGAGACCTGGGGGCCAGGCCAGTAGAAGGGGTTTATGGGAGGAGTAACCCCTGTAATTCACGTTTGGTCTCCCCAGGTGAGTCTGGGAAGCCCTCCCTCCTGACCCAGCAGGGCCCCATCGTGGCCTCTGGACAGAGCCTGACCCTCCAGTGTCGCTCTGATGTCGGCTATGACAGATTCGCTCTGCACAAGGAGGGGGGACGGGTCCTCCCCCAGAGCCTTGTCCTGCAGCCCCAGGCTGGGCTCTCTCAGGCCCACTTCCCCCTGGGCACTGTGAGCAGCTCCCACGGGGGTCGGTACAGATGCTACGGTGGATACAACCTCTCCTCTGCGTGGTCGGCCCCCAGTGACCCCCTTGACATCCTGGTGGCAGGTGAGGAGCCAGTGGGTTCAGTCAGGGACCCAACTCTGCACAGGCCCCGCTGGGAGTCTCAGGTGATAAGGCCAGAATGAAAGTGCAGCCGCCAGGGAGGAAGAAAGACAGACAGTGAGGAGAGGGGGAAACTCAGAGAAACAGAGACAAAAGAGAGGAGGGTCCTCAGGGAAAGGCCTGGTGACTCTCAGGTCAGAACAAGGTGGGCAG
>NW_005350484.1:0-266 GCF_000412655.1 Myotis brandtii | reverse complement strand
TCAGTTGTTTGGTCGCCCCTCACTAACCCCCCTGCCAACTTGGTCACCCCACACAGCCTGCTGTTGGGTTGTTTGGTCGCCCCTCACTGCCCCTCCCCTGCCGGCCTGGTCACCACACGCAGCCTTCTGCTCAGTTGTTTGGTCGCCCCTCACTGCCCTCCCCCGCCTGCATGGTCACCCCCAACTGCCCCCCCGTTGGCCAGGTCACCCCATGTAGCCTGCTGTTCGATTGTTTGGTTGCCCCTCACTAACCCCCCTGCTGGCCT
>NW_005350483.1:0-421 GCF_000412655.1 Myotis brandtii | reverse complement strand
GTGAACACACAATACAGTGTATAGATGATGTGTTGTGAAATTGTACACCTAAAATCTGTATAATTTTGTTAGCCAGTGTCACATCAATAAATGAAATAAAAAGGAAAATGCTTTAAAAATGCTGCTATAAACATTTATGAACATATTTTTGTGTGGGCATATGCTTTTATTTCTCTTGGTTCTATACTTATGGGGAAAGATTACATGTTAATGGGAGAAATGAAGAATATGAAGCAACAAATATATAATTATGTTAGATTGTGTCTAGTTGCACTTGTGGAGGAGTCTTTAACCCAAAAATGGCAGGTTAAGGGACCTCCTATCAATGCGTTCACAGAAAATCCTAAATTCTTGAGAAACATTTCTTATTCCGTATCCATTCTTTAAGAAAGTATTTGAGGTCCTTAAAAATTTAACTTAA
>NW_005350482.1:0-452 GCF_000412655.1 Myotis brandtii | reverse complement strand
CTTTTTGGAGACAGGTGCCGCTATTGTCGAGCTTTGGCAAGGCCTGGATGAAATCAAAGTCGCACTTTTTTTTTCTTGCAAACAGATGCTCATTTCACCCGGGAATGTCATCTGGTTGCCGCTTCAAACCGCCCAGCCACAGGAACTCCACGTCAGAAACTCCACGTGGAAACGGGAGGGGGGGGGGAAGAGACCGTGGATGGGCCCTCCAGAGAACTGCAGAAACAGACACACCCCCTCCAAGGAATCACCGCATAACCCATGGCTATCTGGAGTCAGGGAGTACTTTTTGGAGGGGCGGGCACCTGGCACGACACTTCTGAGCCTTCCTCAACAGACCAGGGCATCAACTCACACAACCCTTTCATCACCTGCAACTGCCTGGTGACGGGCAGCCCAGCCCCATAAAGATGGGCCACCCCTTAAACCGGTAGCCAAGAGAGTAGCCAAGA
>NW_005350481.1:0-483 GCF_000412655.1 Myotis brandtii | reverse complement strand
AGGCAATGAGTGTAACAAACTTGTTTTTGGTCACTGACAGTATTCCATAGTTCAGGTTCACCTTGAATGTTGATTTGGCCAACAGAATAAATATGGTAGTTCTCAGGCTGCTACTTTGGAAAAAATTGATTGCTTTAAGTTTTCTACTAAGATTCAGCAAATGGTAAGGAATAGAAACCACTAGTTCAGTCCAGAAACAAAGGTGTATAAACATATGCGGAAAAGTTTTTAATGTATTTTCATGAAAATTTAAGAAAAAGAGTCACAGCATGGTTAAGTGTTAGGTGGTTGTAGAAATTTTGTAGTCTGAGACCTCAATAACAAGAATTCATGGATCTTTATTTTTATGGTTCTATAATTATATAACTCAGCATCATTAATCACATGCTTCTTCTTCCTTTCCCATTATCAACTAGTTTCTTCTGCCTATCATTTGAAGAAATCGGTATGTCTGGAACTAATAGTGATGAAGAAGAGAGTAGT
>NW_005350480.1:0-769 GCF_000412655.1 Myotis brandtii | reverse complement strand
TAATTAGATCAAACAGCAGAATGACCATCTGGACAACCTTCCAACCAAGCTGGGGCTGCAAGGGCCAAGGCAGTCAGGGCTGTGAGGGCTGAGCCACTTGCACGAATTTTGTGCATCGGGCCTCTAGTGTGTTAAATAAGCATTAGAAAAATAATAGCAATGGTTATGTGTATACCTTAATTCAGTTAAAACAAACAAAAAGGTAATGCAAATATGAACTTAAATTTAAGTACAAACCTTATGGTTTTAATTTGAAAAAGAAAATGCAATAGAAGGAATTGTGCAAACTGCTGCATTAATTTGTTAGTACATTGATTTTAAATCTGTTGAACATGAGCTTATTCAATGGGTTTTAAAGATGGTGGCACAGGAAGATCCAGTGCTCACCTTCTCACATAGACACAGCAACTACATATGCAAGCATCCCCTCTGAAGGGGACCTGACAACTGGATGAACGAAAGTGTCACTTTTAAAAACTCAGGTGGCTGAAGTTGCCCAAGCCAGACACCTCACTCTAGCCTCATAACAGTTGTCAAGGACACTAGACAGTTCAGCAGCTCCCTTTTGAGCACACTAAAGGAATGCAATAATCACCAAGAATGCAAATGGGCAATTTAAGTGAATGTCTTTTAAAGTTATTAACACAAGATATATGTTGTTTTTTCTAGGTTTACAAAAAGGTTTCATGTCATCTTTGTTATGTCTCTTAAAAATGTATTCATAAATTTATCAAACAAAAGAATGTTAATTACTTAATTTCTTCAAATT
>NW_005350479.1:0-251 GCF_000412655.1 Myotis brandtii | reverse complement strand
CATTAAAAGAGACTCCCAGACTTACATGCCTTGTATTTTAATAGGAAATCTATCCTGATTAGATTTGTACACTTGAGACGTTGTACAATAGATATGTTGATTCTTCCTCATCCTTCTTTCATTGCTTTCATTGAGGGTGTGTGTGTGTGTGTGTGTGTGTGTGTGTGTGTGTGTGTGTGATTCTCAAGTGGATGGATAAAGGCCAGCGAAACAGAAAAATCACATTTATGCTGGGTTCTCTGTTATCAATG
>NW_005350478.1:0-1496 GCF_000412655.1 Myotis brandtii | reverse complement strand
ATATGTTTTCGATAATTCTTCATCAGATCAAATTACAGTTATGAAGGCTAGGATAAAATACAAAACAAAGGCAGATACAGACTAATTGTTGATTGGTTGAGTAACAGAGACACGAACAGGCGCTGTCACGGTTCGGCCACGCGAGAGGCGAGCGGGCTAATTGCCGGGATCACGTGTGCGGTCAAGTGACGGCATGGAGGTCAGAGTTCATCGGTGAGACGTGGTCATGGTTAGCCTTGGGCCAGGGAAGCCGTAGGGCTTGGACGAATTGCTTGTGCCTGCACAAAATCGGATCGCGAATTCGTATGGCGATAGATTCGGCAGTGGATAGCATTCGATGTCTCACTGCTCTGGACTTGTTCGGGGGTATTTTATAGACAATCCTGAAAGCTTTCTTGGGGTCGATCTGATGATTTGTTTCGACAAGATGGTTAACAATCGCACTATTAATTGACTTAATAGCCCCAGTTTTAAGCCATGCAGGGTGATGTTCCTTGACTCGTTTTGACAAGCACCTAGTCGTACGGCCGATATATTCCGCTGTACATCCGCAGCAGGAAAAGGAGTACACAAGCATAGCTTGGTCGTGGACAGGAACCTTGTCTTTGAGTCTGATGGCCAAAATGGGGGAGCTATGAAACCAACTTCTCAATGTCGCTGATGGAAAAGTGCGTCGAATAGAATGGAAGAGTCTTCGGTTGAGTCGATCGGCAGCAGCCTCACCCTTATAGGGCAATCTGATGAAGATAGGCTTTCTCGAAACTGTGGCAGTTGGGACGACTGGCTCCCTGGGTTTCATGTGTTGATTTATGAAGCGGTCGGGGTAGCCGTTTTGACGTAGTACATCCGACAATTTTAACAATTCCGAGTCCAGCGTTTCCGAAGTACAAATCTTTCTCGCTCGACTAGCCAGGCTGCGAATTAGGTTTCGCTTTTGTTGAATGGGTACGAAACTTTCGAAGTGAGTGTATTGCCCTGTCCAAGTTTCTTTGCGGAATACGGAGCGTTGAACAGAGCCGTCTGAATCTCTACGTAGATTTACATCCAAAAAGTGGAACGCATTATCCGTCTCAATTTCAGAAGTGAATGAAATATTTGGATGGGCAGAATTGAACACCCTTAGCACTTCCGGTAGACGTCTTTCAGAGTCTAAAATGATGAATATGTCATCCACGTATCGTCGGTAAAACGGCAAGGTTTTGAGTGTTTCCTTGAGTGTGACATTTTCTAATTTACTCATAAAGAAATCAGCTAACAACGGCCCGAGTGGCGAACCCATTGCTACGCCATCTCTTTGTCTGTAAAATTCCCCGTTGAATTTGAATTGGACGTTGAGGGTGCAGCGGAGGAGCAGTTCTTTTAAAAGTGGTGTTGGAACCGGAAAATTTGTATCCAAATCTTCTACACAGTCGCATATATAATCCACAGTCTCGAGCAACGGCACATTAGTAAATAACGAAGTAACGTCTAATGAGCACATGTATTTGTAATCGACT
>NW_005350477.1:0-2282 GCF_000412655.1 Myotis brandtii | reverse complement strand
GTCGTGGCATTGGGAAGGTTGAGAACCACTGCTCTAGGACCACACAGGCGCTTTCTCCCTCATCTGCAGGACTGTACATATTTGCGGGCAGCCGAGACCCCCACCCTCTGCCATCTGCTTTTCCCCAAGACTCTGTTAGGACATACCAGGGTCTCTAAGCATAGCGGGTGGTCCACGTTCCTCTTCCAAAGCAGGTGTGACCAGCGGGTGTGATGGGACCAGTGCTAGATGGGCTCACGCCTCCCTCACTTGGAAAGCCACATTTCAGGCCATGGGAACTGAGTTCCCATTGGCCCTCTTAGCACATGGCCAGCTGAAGCTTATTTCACGGACGGCTGCTGCTGGCGTGCTGTGGAGAGCTGTGTGCCCCCGGAGGGCCTGCTCCCTGGAGGGCCACAAAAGATGTGCGAGGAAGATTGGGACACCCGGATGGTGATGAACGGGAGGCAGTGGGCCCTGGGAAGCAGAGAAAGCCTGAAAAATGGGATCAGCAAGGGGGGTTTGCAGGGACAGGAAGCCCGGCTCCCTGTAGCCTCCTCTATGTAAAGTCTTTCCCCTGCATTTCCAAACGCTTCTCCTGTTAAGCCTTTGGATTAACCGCAACGTTTCCCTCTAGCCAGCAGCAAAGGTTTTCCACCTTCTAAACATGCCTTGCATTTCCCTTCTCAAATGTCACTCTGTCCAGGATGATGACAGCGGTTTTGGGCACATCCCCAATATTCCGGGATGCTTACTCTGCGTCCAGCCCTTTAATCTTCAGAACAACTGTCTGAAGGAGGCAAGATTATTACCCTTGAGAGACAAGGAGACCTACGCCTGGGGCAGTGCCATAGCTAGTGAGAGGTTAGACTCCAGAATATTCTCTCGACCTCTGTGCGCTTCTTCCCTAACCATGCTGGCCAGTCACATCTCTTTATTTTCCAACTTTCAGAAAACCATACTTTCCGCGTGTCTCACGGTGACAGTTGGTGTTTATGATTTCCTGCCTCTTGTCGTCTTTGGACGTTTGGGTAGTTATCCTGTTTGTCCAATGGCATTACGGATTCCAATAGGGTGGGAAACTACTGTGTCCTTTTCCCAGGTGCCTAGAAGGGGCTCCTGATGCTATGAAATGCTCCATTCATTTTTCCCCGAGTGGACCATGTTTCAGTGCTAGACCTTTGCAAGATAGCCAGCGACTCCTGCAGTGCTGTGGGCTGGGCGGCTGGGGCTTGGCCCTTCTTGGAAATAGAAAACAAATGGGTGGGTGCGTTTGCTTAGAGGAGAGTGGTGGCCCAGGATACTGAACACGCCGTCTTAGAACATCCCTCTGGGCTGGAGAGGACAGTGTCCAGGAACAAGGGTCAAAATTCCAATAATTTGGGCCATATATTCTCAGTGCCCTTTGGCCGAGTCCCCAGAACAGGCATGAGCAGGACGAAAAGTACGTTAGACTGATACGCGATTGCAGGCATTTTATTTTGCCAAATAAAAATATTTCCCAATTACCATCAGCAGCATTTCATAAAAGAAAGGAAATTTCACCCTGGCCAGTGTGGCTCGTTTGGCTGGAGGCTGTCCTGCACAATGAAAGGTTGTGGGTTTGATTTGTGGTCAGGGCACATACCTAAGTTTCGGGTTCGATCCCTGGTTGGGGGGTGTATAGGAAGCAACCAGTTGGTGTCTGTCTGTCTGTCTCTCTCTCTCAACATCAATGAAAAATGTCTTAGGGTGAGGATTAAAAAAAATAAAAGGAAATTTTAATACCAAATAGGTAGGAAACGCATACTTTCAGAGTAAAAGTTGGTCCTTCCCAAGGAAGGGCAGTTGGCAACTCTACATTGACATTTTTTTAAAAAAAACATTCTACTTAAAAATATCAATGTAAAAGAATTACACTCTAACATTTTCTTTTGTGACTATGAGCTGTACATAATTGTTTATTTTTGGTTCCAGGTGGTTGGAGTCCTCTGGCTTATCTTTCATCTCTAATCGAGGGGTAACAGAAAGTAGATCAAATGTTCCCTTTGTTCCAGTTCTAAGGTTTTACTTTAAAAATGACTAAAAATCCAGCTTAGCAGAGAGATGTTGGCTAAAACATGGAAACAATACTTTTGAGGTTTTTCCCTTCAACTGGAAAGGTTCCAGGTGGTGTGAGGGCCCTGGAGGACGGGGAGCGGCTCGCAGGCTGCCATCAGAGCAGTCAGGGATGCTCTCAAGACAGTTGTCACTTGCTTTTTAAAAATCTTTTTTTTTTTAAATATTGTTCATTTATTTCAGAGAGGAAGGGAGAGGGAGAGAGA
>NW_005350476.1:0-308 GCF_000412655.1 Myotis brandtii | reverse complement strand
CAGGCAGTTCAAGGTGCCCCAAGTGCTCCTGCGGGGGAAGAGGTGCTGTGCTCCCGGGTGAGCCACCCGTGCTCCCGGGTGAGCCATCCGTGCTCCCGGGTGAGGCATCCGTGCTCCCGGGTGAGCCATCCGTGCTCCCAGGTGAGGCATCCGTGCTCCCGGTTGAGCCATCCATGCTCCCGGGTGAGCCATCCGTGCTCCCTGGTGAGGCATCCGTGCAAGAGCAGAGTGGGGTAAGGAGGAGGGCGTGAGTGACACCTGATGAGCTGAAACTCATGGGCCATGGACGGAGAAGAGCCCGGAATTCA
>NW_005350475.1:0-318 GCF_000412655.1 Myotis brandtii | reverse complement strand
AAAGCCACCACAACCCCCTCACAGTCCTGACGGGGGTGGGTGAGGGGGAGGGCGAGCAGTTGTGTCTGACAGACGAGGAGTGAGGCCCGGGGAGGTGAGAACCCAGAGGTGAGAGGTCAGGTGTGTCTACCTCCCAGGTCCGGACCCTCTAGGCCGGGGTTGAGGGACGTCCCGCCTGCAGGCCACGCGAGGCCCGAGAATCCCTGGCTCTGGACCTGCCGGGCCTCAGGGTGAGTTCACGTGAGGTTTGACCAGATGGAACCACTCTTTGGCCCCTTCATTGTGGCCACGAAGTTTCAATCGCACTGCACGTGGTAT
>NW_005350474.1:0-677 GCF_000412655.1 Myotis brandtii | reverse complement strand
CAAATTTTTGTGCACCGGGCCTCTAGTCATATATATTTATATCTGAGTGTTTACATGTGCTGGGGATGAAAGTTCCTATTCTCATGTTCCTTAAATATTGGTCCTGCTTGTAACTTGGGAAATAAAACATTGCCTCAGGAAACTTTTACTAATTAGATTGACTATGCCCTCCCCCCCAACAAGCCAGATGGGATTCATAACTTATATTTGGAATTCTTGATTGCTGAGGCTCTGTGCCCACCATTCAACAGCCTATCCAGGATAAGGCATTCATTGGCCAGCTGTTACAGGTGAGTGCAAAGCTGCTGCTTCCCTACCTGAGTCGCTATCAATGCTCTCATCTTTGGAGAGGACTGCTGGGCGTTCCTCTGATTTGCCTCAGTCATTATACAGATACTCTTATATATGGAGAATAAGTATCTACAGTTCATGGAAGACTGAATGAGGGGCATTTATCAGCTCTCATCTGTCTAGAATGATGGGGCTCTGGGTCACCCCCTTATAGAACTGATATCGGAGGATTGCATCAGGCACTTGGCTGCCCCGAGGACCTGTTTGACAGCTCTACCAAATTGAGGTGGACAACACTAATGAGCAGGACTCAACGAAGAACCATTGAATTCTATATCCTCATCTGGCCGCTTAAAAATATTTATCAGGCACTAATCTGGATACTT
>NW_005350473.1:0-941 GCF_000412655.1 Myotis brandtii | reverse complement strand
AGCAGGGCTAGGGTTCACAAGGGCTCACTCGCTCATAAGCTGGGCAGCAGGGGAGAGAGCAAAGGATAACTTACAGGCCTCACACAATCTCCCAGATTCTATAGTTTCAGCCTTGGCTGTGCTTATAGGGGTGATGGGAAGAGGCCTAGAGTTGTAAAAGCCCAGAGACCAAATCGATTTCCACAAGAAAGAGGGAAAACACAGGAACGTGCAAGAGGAGGTGGGAGAGTGAAGGGTGAAGAGAGAAGCAGCTCACGCTAGGGGTTGCTCTTTGTTTTTGCTTTGTCTTCTTTTGTTTTGCAAGAGAGAGGAAGATTGAGGAGCTATTGAGAGTATAAAGAGGCTTGGAGAGGCTGTCTGGGTGCTGGGTGCTGTGTGATGCTGTGGGCAGGGATCTCTGGAAAGCCCGGGATAGAGTATAAGGTTTCCAGAACTGGACCACCTTTCCTTCAGATGTGACCCTGCTGAAGGAGACCCTGGAGGGGAAGCAAAAAGACTGGTTACAACTTCCTGGAAGACAAAGTGTCTTACTCAGTATCCATTCTCTCTTTCCTTCCTAAGGAAACCACAATCTCACCCAGACACAACACATTTCCCGGCCTCCCTTGCCACACCAGCAGCCATGTGACCAACCAATGAGGTATCTGCAGAGGCTGCTGGAGGGCTTATGGGACAGTCTGGGTTTCCTGCAGACTCACCCCTCCCGTGTCACCCTTCTCTGTTTTCTTCTTCCTGGAACATGTGGTCAGGGGGCATTTGTGAGGATGAAAGGTATGAGCAAAGGTTAATGGGGCAGAGGGACTGAGGGGGACTGCCTCAGGCAGCCTGATTTCTTGCTACGTGAAATCAAAAAGCAGTCATAGTGACAGGGTCTGTCACCAGCCTCTGCGGGCAGTCCTACCTAATCTGGTGGCCTCACCAAGGCAGAATCTGCTTAGAAA
>NW_005350472.1:0-1223 GCF_000412655.1 Myotis brandtii | reverse complement strand
AAAAAAATGTGAGGTTTATTAGGCAGGAAGAAAAGAATGTAAATATTCATTTCATATGGCTCAGATATATTAGGCCTTTTAATGTTGCTATTAAAAGTTGATTAAAAATAAGTGTTTTCATATGTCTTTATGACATTCAAAAATGAAGGATGCATAGAACTGAACAAATAATATAGTAAAAGCTAGGTCATCATGTAGCATAAGAATAAATTTTTCTAAAGCAGTGCTTCTCAAATTTAAATATCCTGTGAATCATCCGGGGACCTTGTTAAAGACGGAGCAGTAAGTCTAGTCAAGCTCTCAGGGGATGCCGATGCTGCCCATAGTGGCAACACTGCTACATGCCTGTCCCAAAGGAGTCATTAGTATTACCTGTAACAATTTCTCATTTGTGGTTTTCATGTCTATGTACTTGACTTGTTTTTCAGGAGACATATTTTTTATAATGCCATCTGCTGCTTGTTTTTCCTGTTCAATTTCTTCTTCTACACTTCTAATTTGTCTCTCCTTCCTGAAACCAAAAGTATGCAATATTCCTTACTATCCTGAGGGACAAAACCATTACTGTTACTCAGGTCCTGGTCTCAATTAAATAGGGTACTTAAGTGTATTCAATCATAACTGTTGATCTAAAAGTTCTTATAAACATACAAACAATCCTATTTGACCTGTACAAAACTTGGCCCCCTCAGCACAGACTTACTTTGTCTTTTTCTTCTTAACCCCCAAATGCTTCTATTTTCTTACTCTCCATTTTACTTACATTCTTATAAGAAACACAAAAATCATCGCAGAAAATCATTAAAGCCTTCAACATGAGGATGTATTTATAATTTTTGCTATCATACCTTCAAGACAAATAAGATAGCTGCATTTTAGAACAGTTGTTTTCAAACATCTCATAGCTACAGAATTCTTTGACCAAATGAAATACTGTATGGAAGTTTACCATGTAAATCATATAAAGTAGCACAGCTCTGACTGAACTGAGAGTAGAGAGAGCTTATAGTGCAATGTGATTTTTAAAAATCACAGCTTTAGATTATTATGTTTCGCTTAAATTCCCTTTTATCCACTGCTTTAACTAAAACTGGTATTCCACAAATTATCAGCAATATTTTAGCACTGCAAAGTAATAATTTCCAAAAACACAAAACAGAAACATTACAAGTACAACCATATTTAATTAAGTAGTAGTAGTGAAATTAATTACAAACAATAAT
>NW_005350471.1:0-645 GCF_000412655.1 Myotis brandtii | reverse complement strand
TTCTCTCTCTCATATTGATTTTCCTCCTCTCTCCCTCACTCTTCCCCACTTCCACTCTCTCTAAAAACCAATGGGAATAATATCCTCAGATAACAACAACAAAAAACAAACAAAAAAAACTTAATTGCATCCTTTGCACCTAATTTTGAAATACACTAACAGATTTCAGAACTTACTGACTTCTACTATAACTGGTACAGCATAGTGTTGGGATAAAGACAGATGTAGATAACTAAAACAAAATAGACAATCCAGAAATAGATACATGTATATGTATTCTATTACTTTCTAAACACAATGCAAAGAACATTTCTTAGTGAAAGAGTGCTTTTCTCAACAAATGATGCTGAAGAATTGGATATACAAATGCTAAAATTAACTATGATAATATACCATATTGTTATATTCAATTTTATTCAAAATGGATCATAAATCTAAATGCAAAATGTAAAACTATAAAAAGCTTGGGAGAAAATTTCTAGGGGAAAATTGTGAACCTATAGTAGGCAATATTTTCTTTAAAATATCTCTAAAAGCAGAATTTATTAAAGAAAAATTTTATAAATTGGATCTCATCAAAATAAAGGAAAAATGAGGAAAAATCACATATGATGTCAGAAAACTTACACTTTTTCAAATAATTTT
>NW_005350470.1:0-683 GCF_000412655.1 Myotis brandtii | reverse complement strand
GCCCGCCGAGGGGCGCTGCCCACAGGCAGGCGAGACTGTCCCAGACTCCACGGCTCCTGCCCAGTTCCCCGCTCCAGGCCTCCAAGGACACCCCGCCCCTGGTGTCCCGTCAGAACCTCAGGACGCCCCTATCCAGCAGAGCAAGCCACCTCCCAAGGGCCCCCAACCTGCCACACTCCCCGTCCCCTGGCCCTCCTCCCGGGCCCAGGTCCACCCCGAGCCCTGTCCTCACCTTCTGCTGTCACCCACCGCTTCTCCCTGAGGGTCCGCTGCCCCCCAGGGGAGTCCCCCGGGGACACCCGGCCTCCACGGTGCTCCAGAGGACAGGCCCCTCGTCACAGTGACCACCGGGCCGAGCTGCGGACCCAGGAGGGCCCACCCACCGGGTCAACGGAGAGCAGAGCCCTTCCCGGGCACATACATGCACACACACACACATGCACACATACACGCACACATGGGTACACACACGTGCATGCATGCAACTAGGCATACATATGCACACATGTGTGCACACTGCATTGCTCGTGTGTGCCCGCCGATACACATGCACACACCTGTACACACACACATTTGCACACACACACGTATTTGCACACGCACACATGGCAGGCATTCCCCATCATGCACCCTGCTTGCTGGATGGATGCCTGAGGCCGCCCTCCCCCCCCCCCCCCCCCCCC
>NW_005350469.1:0-481 GCF_000412655.1 Myotis brandtii | reverse complement strand
TACCATGTTTGTCTATTATTAGATAGGATATTATATTTGAATATATGGGTATTATTTAAAATTAGAGGCCTGGTGCATGAAATTCATGCATGGGTAGGGTCCCTGGGCCTGGCCAGTGATCAAGGCCGATCTGTGGGGTGACCAGTGAGGCTAATGGGGGCCCCCGCTGGCACCTGTCTTGGCTAGCCTGGCACCACCCACTCGCTGGCCTAGTCCCCTGACGCCGCCATCCGTCACCTCTGTGGGAGGCGAGCAGTGGGGAGATCAAGGGCTGGCACCGGCCCACTCACCAGCCAGCTCCACCCCCCCATGGCTGCTGCTGGCCACCTCCCTTTGTGGGGCAAGCAGAAGGGCAATCAGGGGAACCCCGCTAGCACCCACCATGGCTGGCCTGGGCCTGCAGGCTGGGGGCAGTTTCTGCATTGACTATCTGTCCCCTGAGGATCAGTGCATGTCATAGCAACCAGTCATTCCACCGGTT
>NW_005350468.1:0-447 GCF_000412655.1 Myotis brandtii | reverse complement strand
TCTGTCCATGAAATAGTAATAAAACCACCAACAAGCATGCGCTCTGTGCCAGCTCGAAGCGTGTCACAACTGTTGGCGCATGTCCTGTCTTGGAGGTGAGTTCAGCTTTCAAAGGAGACGGAGCAGAACATGGGGTGTTCTCTGTGGGCCCAGGTCTCGGTCACCCTGCTGATACGTGACTGAGAGACGGACACAAGTGTTCCTCTTCGTGCGGAGGGATTGCCACGCATGAGCAGGTGTGTGTGGACCCCAGCTGTCCTGTTGCACCAGTGATGACAGCGAGGGTCCCATCATCGGATGGTCCGTGGCAGGTCCAGGAGCCCGTGGGTCAGGTCCAGCGGGCCTGGCTCTGAAACCCGAGCTGATATGGGACGGCCACACCAGCTCCTGGTTCTCTCGGTGGAGATGAAGACGAGGCCGCTCCAATCAGCCCGCTCTTCTTTCCGA
>NW_005350467.1:0-280 GCF_000412655.1 Myotis brandtii | reverse complement strand
CAAAGGGGTCGCGACCCACAGGCTGAGAACCACTGCTATATATCCTGCTCCCTGAGCTGGTCTGAGGCCAGGCTCAGCCCCTCCCCAGACCCAGCCTCTCAGAAGTTGGGCTTTTTCCCTCCTTCATACACAGTGCATGGCCATCGGGGTGGGAGGAAGAAAGGGTTAGCTAACCCTGCAGCCCCCTCAGAGTTAGAAGAGTGGTAACGGTTCATGAGCATGGCACCTGGCTTCCTTTCTACTCTAAAGGAACATGTATCTGTTGTAGGGCTGCTGCACC
>NW_005350466.1:0-281 GCF_000412655.1 Myotis brandtii | reverse complement strand
TCATAAGAAAATGTAAAGTTGGTAAGAGCAAATCTTTCACATGAAAGGATGATACCTCTAAGAAAAAAAGTGTTTTTCTTGTGTTAAAAACCTTCTCCGCAACCGGTAAATATTCCCAGCTCTCAGCAAATCTACATAAGCTGCTTTCCCACAATATGTGGGTCCATCATGATGGGAGAGACTCCCTGTGGCAAAGGAGGAAGAGCAAGGTGGAAGAGCAGCCAGCAGTCTCGCTATCCAACATAGCCTGAACTGGACCAATCTTACCACTGATGTCCCCT
>NW_005350465.1:0-431 GCF_000412655.1 Myotis brandtii | reverse complement strand
TTCTGATTCAGTGATGTCCATCCTAGTTTGTCCTCCCTGGGTACAGACTTCCTTTACTCCAGAAGACTCAAAAGGCCCCTTGATCTGAGGAGATCATCATTATTTTTGCTTGGAATCATAAGTTGTAAATACCGCTTAGCTATATGTAATGGAGTCACATGACAAGGAAGCCATTTGTTTTAAGTAAGAAGAGTAGGTAGTCTCCGCATAGCATGTCAACAAAGGAGCCATACTTTCTTGGTTTGATATTGATCTGACCTCAGTTAGGGCTGAGTGGGATCTGCTCTAGACCTGGCATTCTTAGTGGGGCAGTATTGCCCCCACAGGGAAAATACTGGTTCTTAGATATCACACATTATGTTCGAATATAAAGCTCAGATATACATATGGCATGTAAAGAGATATATAGTGTATTTCTCAGATTAAAATTT
>NW_005350464.1:0-724 GCF_000412655.1 Myotis brandtii | reverse complement strand
GACTGAAAAGGGGGAACAGGACCCACACCGGTCCTGCTCAGCTGAGCGGTGGCTGCGGGCCTGCCCTGCACCCAGGCCTGGTGAGAGGGTTTGCCCGTTACCACTGATGGGGAACCCCTCACAGTCAGAAAGGTAACGGCCCACCGCCGGTCCTAAGAGACACCGCTGACAGGTGACATTGTAAAGAAGGAAATGCATGCCCAGGGCCCGGCCAGCCCCATGCCTGGCACATGACAAGCACTTCTCGTGTGGTAGTTGTTGCCCAATCTGACACGTAACATAACTGTGGGAAGACACAGGAGGGACTAAGAGGAGAAGGTCTGAATCAATGTACTCCCCCCGATAAACTGCTGTGTGGATCCTGTCTTTTCTTTTTCTATAAAGTGAGATTAGACCAGATGATCTCTGTCTGTTAAACTGAGAATACTTCCTGATTCCAAGCCAAGTCTCTCTCCATCACCATTCCGCCCCCCACCCCTCCTCTACCTCCCCCTCACCATCCCATCGTTAGCTTCTGAGACATGCCAACCGAGACCCATGGAATTCAGCTGGCAGAGCTGAGAGGTCCTGGCCCATGGGAGTCCCCCTGGTTGTGCCCTGACTGGTGGTCACCTCGCTGACACATGTTATGCCAACAGGGTGGTGTGTGCACGGAAGTTCTATTTAAATGCAGATTTATCTATTTGCAACCCTTACCCGAGAATCCCAGTTCTGTCTAGGGCAG
>NW_005350463.1:0-356 GCF_000412655.1 Myotis brandtii | reverse complement strand
AGAGAAACATCGATCAGCTGCCTCCTGCATGCCCCCCTCCCGGGGTTCAGGCTGAACTCAGGGCATGTGCCCTGACCAGGAATCAAACCAGCAACCTTTTGGTGCACAGGATGACACCCAGACAACAGAGCCACACCAGCCAGGGCTAGAAGAATATTTTATTCCCATCAAGACTCTAAGATCCTTAAAGAGGGCTTGAAAATAGGTCCTATAGAGGTCCAGATACTAAGTATTTTAGGCTTCCTGGGCCATAGTTGACACTACTCATGTGTGCCATTGTAGCTCAGGAGCAGCCACAGACAGCACATAAATGAGGCTAATTTCCAATCTGCTTTATTCACAGAAACATACGGGGA
>NW_005350462.1:0-482 GCF_000412655.1 Myotis brandtii | reverse complement strand
CCCCCCACTACCTTACCTTCAGACCCAAAGCAAAGTCTCTGGGAGCTCCAACTCCAAAGGTGGCTATGGTGGGGCAGATTGGGGCAGGGGACACTGGGAAGACCCTCTGGAGTAGGGGCTTGAGCGGGTAGACTGCTGTTGTAAGAGCTTCTCTGGCAGCTTTTCGGGGGGCCCCTTTGGAATGAGTCCTTTGGGATGGACAGCCTCCTGAAAATCAGGAGCCCAGCATGGGCACGAGAGCCCTGTGGCAACTAACTTGACGTTGCTCGGTACATCAAATTTCAGACTAATTGCAGAACCTGTAGATTAAGCTCAGCAGATAGCAAAGTGTGGGCATTTTGTGAATATAGAGCACGTGTAACAGGATACTTAAACAATGATGACATCATTGATAATTTTTTAAAAAGCACAAAACTCAAAGTCTGATCACCAGGAGAATAGTTATCTAAACTGTGGAATATACACGCTTTTTGAACAAACAA
>NW_005350461.1:0-729 GCF_000412655.1 Myotis brandtii | reverse complement strand
TGGCCATTAGGCCTACATGTTAACACAGAGGGCTTCTACCTCGCTGTGAGATCATGACATTCATCATTACAGCTCAACCACAGGCATCCAAAGTGGGACAGACACAGCACATGTTTATAATATGGGCCCACACCAAGGACATTTCACATGTATGCTAATGGGCCACAAGACAACTGCCAATGGTGATAACTTCCAGTTTTGAGATAACAATCTGACTTAAGTGACATAAAAATGTGTACTTCGTATCTTCCTTGCGTATTATTTCCATGGCTACCCAGGCCCTCAATTGTTCTGTAAAATGATGTGATTGTTGCAATGCTGGTGTGTATTACTGAAACAAACAGGTGGTCTATCTGCCACAAACTGGCCAGCCAGATTGTTCATCGTAAATTAATCTCAAAAAATACCTGGTTTGGAGTATGGCACCAATTCATTTAGCAAAAAAAAACAATTATGTAATCCGAGACCTTTTTGAAAAACTGTCATTTAGTGAATTGTATGTTTAAAAAGACCCCCCAAAAGTTAAAATTACATGGGTGCATACACTTTTTTTTCCTAGGACTTCGAAGGCATAATGCAGATGAAGTACAGCATCCCACGACTGGCCAGTGCAAGATGCCACTGTCTTCCTTTTATTTTTTTAACTTTAATTTTCTATTCTGACCCATTTTCATCCTCTTACCTATTCTAATCACTCTCTTTAATGTCCATAAAATATATGCCTCTTTT
>NW_005350460.1:0-265 GCF_000412655.1 Myotis brandtii | reverse complement strand
TAGTGTTTAACATAAATGTACTTTGAGAGTAGTTTTCTAAAAATCTTAATATATAAAGAGCCAGGGTCCATCACGACCTAAACATCCGGATGGACGACCAAACACCAGGCTAGGGTCCTGGCTGGCATGGCCGAAGTCATTCCTGGGTCCCGGCTGCCTGAGGCGCTGCGGCAGGAGGGAGCTGTGGGCCCTGGCCGCCCGCAGCACAGTGGTGGGAGGGAGCTGTGCGAACGGAGCCATGCTGCCATCAGACTGGCCTCTGGGT
>NW_005350459.1:0-974 GCF_000412655.1 Myotis brandtii | reverse complement strand
GCTAGGGCTTCATCTTTTTTCTGTGTGATTAGGAAGATGTCTTCCAACTTCAGAGAGCCTCAGTTTTCTGTCCCTGTGAAACGAGAGACTCCTCACTTCTTTTTCCTCCTTTGCAGAGGATCAAAGAGGCTTGCCAATAGGATGAAATACTTCAAGGCCCCCAAATAACTAATGGCATGAAAGAGCTAGCTCCGCCGTGGGCTTTTCCCTGACTCAGGGAGGAAGGCCCTGGTGGCTTTTCCTGGAACCAGCAGCAGGAGTAGGATCCAGGACTTCCTGCTCGCCAGACAGGCCACAAACCACTAAGCCACACCTTTTCCCTGGGCTCCGTGCTTCCCACTGTCCCATGAGGTGCAGCCTGTCAGGTCTCACTTTCCATTCTAGCAATCATGTTCCAGCCATGGGGACCTGTGTTTTTCAGAAAGCTTCCTTCTGAAATCCCCTCTGCCCAGGGTTCCTGGGACCCTGCAGACCTTGCTTCCTGTGACACGGCTGGGAAAACACACTGGCCTGCAGAGCTCTTATTCATCTCCTCAAGCTGGAGACGGTGAGCTTAAGCAATGATCTGTTCTGAATGTGAGGGTGCGCTCGTGTGCACGAGGAGGTATGTGACTCTGCAGCTCTTCTATGACTAACGGATGCCAGCTGTCTCCTGCCATGTGGTGTGTGCCTACTGTGTGCCATGGACTTGACACAGTCTGACCCATGAAACCCTGCCTGATGCCCATACCTACTACTACCTGGCTTAGTTGGTTGGTGTTCCTTTACCACTCTGATTTCTTACTATGTGCCAGGCACTTTATTGATATTATTTCACTTTAAGTTTTACAACAATTTCAAGACTTTACCCAATTATTAATCCTATATTACAGAAGAGTAAAATGAGGCTCAAGTAACTCACTTGAGGTTGAAGCAGAAATGTGAACCCAGATTTGACCCCAAAACTTAGACGTTGTCAGAGCTAGAATTTTCTG
>NW_005350458.1:0-537 GCF_000412655.1 Myotis brandtii | reverse complement strand
ACAACCAACAAAGGCCCCCGGTCCCAGCCCTGCAGGGCCACAGCTCCAGGCCCGGCTTCAATCTCCCGATGGTGGGGAGGTGTGGCCTACAGGGGAGCCCAAAGCATGGGCTGTGGGCAGTTGTTGGCGCTCTCTCCCCGAAACACCGTTAATGAGGATTCCGACCACAGCAGCCAATGCAAACCTGCCCTCACCTGTTGGCAGCCATCCCTGCCACACCCCATGGGAACCGTGGGGCCTCGCCTGTGGCCTCACCTGGGGCCTCACCTGGGCCTCACCTGGGCCTCCCCTGGAGCCTCACCTGCAGCCTCACCTGGGGCCTCAGAGACACAGTCGGAGGGCACTTGGGCCATTAAACCAATCAGGACAGAGCAGGGCCAAGGTCCTGGGTGAGAGACCAGGGCGGCCAGGGAGGGAGCGACCAGCGCAGAGGGCCAGCCAAGTGGACTGGGGTGCCCCGGGGTCGGTGAGCCCCGCCTTCTCTATCCTGGGAGGAAGCTGAGCTGGGGGACACCAGCTCCCACCTGACAGGGCAAC
>NW_005350457.1:0-2085 GCF_000412655.1 Myotis brandtii | reverse complement strand
TTTTTTTCCTATCCAACCAGTTGCCTTTCTCAGAGGCAATCATCATTGTTATTTGTGTGGTCTTTCAATCTGTGAATATATAATCATCTTATGTATATTTCTTTTATATAAATAGTAGCATACTCAATAATCTGGTCTGAATTTTTCTTTTCTTTTCACGTTTTTAACTTTTTTCCTAGGGTTTACATTGCTTTTTTGGTTCTCTTAGGAAATCTCTTTTTTTATGTTCTCTTAGGAAATCACTGTATTTTTGTTCTAATGGTTACTTCACAACTATATTTTTATATAATATTCATAATCAGCTATTTCTTCCATGTCTACTGACTTCCTACTATGAACAATGAGAAAAATGGTTTTCTACTTTCCACTTTTCCTTCCCACGTTTTCATTGACTCTATTAGTTTAATACTGATTAGCTTTATAACTTTAAATTGCTTATAGTTCTCTTAATTTATTATCTTCAAATATATTAAACTATGCATAAAAGGAAACCACCATGGCTTCCACCTTTTCCATCTTCTCTTCAAATTTCCATATAATGTATTATTCCTCTATTGTCATAGTTCATAACATTACATTCTCCTCCATATTTACAATGCTCACATTTTTAGTTTAAGCCATATAAATAACTGGATTTGTTGCTCAATAATAATTCTTTTACCATTTCTCCATTAATCTCTTAATTAACAGAAATTAGTCATCTGATAGTTCTTCAATAAGGGCTCATATATACCTTGACTTTATTTTTCATATTAAAATTAACTTTCATTTTCAAAGCTGATTTGAGTATTATTAGCTTGTCTGGATGTAGAATTTTGGAGTCATTCTTGATTTTCATGAAAAAAAGTTATGTTCATTGTTCCACTATTGTGAAGGAGCTGTAGGAAGGTAGCTTGATTTTTATTTTTCCTTTTAAACTTGACTTGATGTTTTTGTCTAGACAACCAATGGGAATTCTTTCTTTGTCTTTGTGACTTTTTGTCTTTACTAGAATATCTACCTGACATATATTTTATCATTTTGTGTCAATTTTTTATGGCCTATTTTATGTTCTTTAAAGCTGTTGATTCAAGTTTCTTTTATTCTTGTCAATTTTTCCTAAATTTTTTCATTATTTCTGTTCTTTTATATTGCTGCTCTTCTTCAGGGAAATCAGTTACATATTTATTGTCTCTCCTTTGTCATTAGAAAGTATATTTTATCCTTGAAAATTTTTTCAGTAAACTTTATATTTGGAACAATTTTAAGTTTACAGAAGTGTTGTATGATCCCATTTCAAATATGTGGATTGAATAGCCCACATTAAATATAGGTGCGGTCACTAAAAGGAGGTAGAACTGAAACAGGGCAAGGAAAATGTGATGGAAATATGAACTGGTAGAAATATGAATTATAAAGTATAACAGTCTGTTTTAAACAAGGTTTGGAAAAAGAGAGAATGACCAGTTCACCATTTAGTCTTGGTGAAGTAGGCATGTTTAAGCAAGTGAAATTTTGTGCAATAGTTTTAAAAATTCTCTCTGTTTTAGCTGAAACTGACATAATTTTTACTTTGCCACTATCATCTCAATCTGCTGCCTTGTATCACTGCCCAACAAAAATAACAGCATCTTGCTGTTTGGCGGATGCTCGAATCAAAGCCACATTGTGAGAAATTATTTTATAAATAATGAAATGAAGCTAACAGTACAAATTTAGAGGATAAATAGCAAAAGAGTAAGCAAAGTGATTACAGAAATATCAAGTATATATGTAGAAAGCTACTAATGGCCCTCAAATATATCATTTCTACTCTCTGGAACATGAAACTGTTACCTTATTTGGGAAAAGTCTTTGTAAATGTGACTAAAAGCAGGATTTTAAGATAAAGAGATTGTTCTAGATTATCTGGGTAGGGCTCAAAATTACGTAGCATGAATCCTTATCAGTAGGAGGCAGAGGGAGATTCAACACATTTACCCCACCCCTAACACACACACACACACAAAACCCATATATAAACACACACATGCATACTTACACATACAACTGTAGAAGAGAAGGTGACTCAAAGCCAGAGGCAGAGAGTACACCGATATGGCCCCA
>NW_005350456.1:0-751 GCF_000412655.1 Myotis brandtii | reverse complement strand
CTTATTTCACTTAGCATAATGCTCTCCAGATCCATCCCTGTTGTTGCAAAAGGTAAGATTTCCTTTTTTTATGGCAAACCCAACCCATGAACTCAGTGCTTCCAGTCAGCTTTTAGTAACTCATTTTCATCATCAGCAGACAACCCAGAATTACCAGAACTTAAGGAAAACCTCTAATGCTTAAAATAGAGTCAAAACAAACTAACAATAACAACAAAAACAGCAAAAAAAAAAAAAAAAGGGAAAGGAAAATCTCAAACTAGAGCCCGAACAAGCCCACAGCTAACATCAGACTCAATGGTTAAAGGTTGAAAGCTTTTCCTTTAAGATCAGGAACAAGACAAAATCTCAAAAAATTAATCTTCTGCACCCTTTGACAAGAAACTACTGGAGGAAGTGTTCCTTTGAAATGAGCATACAAACCAAGACAGAGGAAGAGATGGGTATAGAAAATGGGTCATTCAATGGAGGAGAGAAACAAGGAGAATTTTCAAGAATTCCCAAGGATAAGAGAAATATCAGAATAATAGTTATGCTCTGGATTAGAAGGCAACAGTTCAGTCTGAAGTAGTATGCCTCAAGCAACAAATATCTAAAGAGCAATCTTCATCAGGATCCCTGCTGCTCTCTCAGAGTGACTCGGTGTGTCTGCTCCAGATCCTAAGGTGTCTTAGATTGTTTAAGCGTGTGCTGCAGAAATTCCTGTTCTCCCATCCATGCCCCAATAGTAGACCATCTAAAGGCACCTGCT
>NW_005350455.1:0-274 GCF_000412655.1 Myotis brandtii | reverse complement strand
ACGTACCTCGGTTGCAGGCTCCTCCCCGGCCCGGGCCATGGTCGGGCGCGTGCAGGAGGCAACCAATCCATGTGTCTCTCTCACATCGCTGTTTCTCCCCGTCTTTCCCTCTCTCTTCTACTCTCTCTAACAATCAATGGGAAAACACCCTCAGGTGAGGATTTAGAAAGGAAAGTGCACTGGCTCCCACACATGCCATTCGCCGTGGCCATCCCACCGCGGACCTGCTCTCCGCCGCCCGCCTCCGCCTCCACCTCTGCCGGCCCCACACGCT
>NW_005350454.1:0-661 GCF_000412655.1 Myotis brandtii | reverse complement strand
GCGGCATTAGGAAGGTTGAGAACCACTGGTAGAGTATTGTGGAAGCGCGGGGGGAGGCCAGTCTTTATTAGGATTTTTATGATCTGCCTTTCATTTTACATTCATTCTTTTTAAAACCCCTTAATACACGTTAGTACCTCTGGAGGCACTTAACCATATTTTGCCCTATATTTTACTCAGCTGAATAGATGTCTTATTTTGTAGAATATCAGACCTATGAGGAGAGATCCCATGGTTCTCCTTTTTTGTGACTTACTGTACTCCCGCCATCTAGACGTGCCTGGCACCTAGTAGGTGCTCCATCAATTTTAATTGACTTGAATCCCCACTATGACACTCTCAGCTGTTTGAGTGCCAGAACTGTATTGAATTGGGATCTTGAGTGGTGCCAAGCCAGTGCCTTAGACATAGCAGTTCCTTAGGAAATACTGGGTTGAATGACCCCGTCAGGTGAGTGTGTGTGTGCCCGTTCCCCTCTTCATCAGCTTTCTTCCCACATGGGATTGACCACTCCCGTGTGTGTTAGTGACTGGGCTGTATGGACAGGTGAGCTTTCTACGCTGAACATTTAAGCACCAGTTTTGGTTTTTGTTGCTTTCTCTTTTAGCCAGATGTTGCATCCCATACCTGCTGCCCATGTCTTCATGACCATTAGCTATAA
>NW_005350453.1:0-1940 GCF_000412655.1 Myotis brandtii | reverse complement strand
TACATATATTTTTAATTATAAATAATAAAGATATAAACATTGATTTTAAAATAGTGTTTAATGTTAAGGTCTTATAAATTCTGGAGACTGATATAGAAGGTCTATGTTCTGTTGTGTAAGATTTAGAAACTGAGTTCCCAATTCCTCTGTAATTGGGAGACAAGTCAGACCTGAGTGGCACAGAATGGTAGTTAAAAGGTTTGGGGCTGAGGGCATTTCTTTAATCATCCCTTCTTTAATTATATTTGCAGATTCCGTTACAGACACTCTGGATGGATAACACCATTAAACTTCTGGATTTGGTAGAAGTTAATAGTTCAGTCCTCACTGGTATTAACTTTTGAATAGCTGACACAGAAAATGTTTTCACTATAGTCTGTTTGAAAATGTGTCTGTTTTACCATAGGTCACATTTACAAAAAATAGGAATTCTTTTAGTTTGTTTGCGTTCAATAATGATAATATTTTACATTCATTTAGTGTCCATTCACATGTATTTTCTCATTTAGTCATCATAGGAACCTGGGAAGTAGGCAGAGCAGTGGTACTATCCCTTTTTAAGCTCTGTGATTTCCTACACTAAGCTTCTCAGGGGGTGCAAAATGACTTGGTTAATTTCATTCTGGTGAATATCATAATGAAAATGTCTGAGCAGCTCAGTGAGATCTTAGGCCAAGGTATGCCATTTCACAATACAGGTCTGTTCTGAGGCCCATTAGTACCCTCCCAATGTGGTGGACTGAAGGAGTGTGAGCCACAGCAGGTGCTGGTGTAGTTCAGAGTCGGGGTTCCCCAGAAATCTAGGAATTGGTATGTGTTTGGTCATGGATGAAGGGTCCAGCTAAGCTCCTGTATATTTCTCCACTGGTAGCTAGTTATTTCCCCCAAATGGTCAAAACTTCTGGATTCAGCATTTTTAGGTTGACCTTTGAGAGACTGGGTAAAGGACTCATAGCTTATGTGTATGGAAAGCTTGCGTTTGGGTTCAAGGTACACACAAAGTACTGTGGCTCCATTGTAAGTTTGGGTTACAGAGTCAGGTCATCAGCAAATGAGTCCTCTCTAGATTAGTGCTGCCTCCCAAGATGATTTAATCTTTAAGAAGCATAATGAAGTGTAATTATTCTCGCTCTCTCATGTCCCCACCCCGCTCCATTCTTTAGATCCCAGGTTAACAGGACAGGCTGTTATTCCAGGATCCATAATATACCACAAACAGTCACAAAATCTTCTGGTTTGTTGCAAGGTACATTTCCTTTAGTTTAAATTTATCATACTTGTTTTACTGAATTTATAGTTTGTATCATTTATCATTTTTAGTTGGGACTTCACTGAACTGCTTGTCTATCAGATTGAGGCAATGGACAGTTTTTCTTAAGAAATAGTAGAATCTCATGTAGTTTTTTTAAAGTGATGAAGTTTTGCCAAGGCATTGTTATTACTCAAACAATGAAAGAAAATTCAGTAACCAAAGTGCTTCTTTTTGAAGAAATTTGTATATTCTAAGTAAACCAATTTAATTAACAAGCTCTTTTTATCTTGTTAATATGACCATCTTAAAAGATAGTCCTATCCAAGTATTTAGCTGAACTACAGTGTATGTGTCCTACTTGCTTTTACTACTGTTCAACAGTGGTTAGACAGATTTCTAACAATTTAAAACGACTTTGAAACCATTATTGTTTTATAAGACAACTAGAGGCCCGGTGCACCAATTCGTGCATGGGTGGGGTCCCGAGGCCTGGCCAGCAATCAGGGCCAATAAGGGCCGGGCGATTGGAGCCTGCCTGCCAGCCTGGGGGAGGGACAGGGAGGGACCGCAGGTCGATCGGGGCCTGCCGGCTGAGGGGAGAGACAGGGCACAGGAAGTTGGCCTCCGGCCCTGAAGAGGGAGCCGGCCCTGAAGAGGGAGCCGGCCCTTGGCCCCCCTGGGAAAGGGG
>NW_005350452.1:0-411 GCF_000412655.1 Myotis brandtii | reverse complement strand
TCAAGGCCCCACTGTATGTATGTATGTATGTATGTGTTGTGTGTGTGTATACACACACACAGTAGAGGCCTGTTGTAGGAAAAGATTCGGGTAATAGGCCTTCCCTTCCCCTGGTTGCCGGCACCGGTTTTCCTCCAACACCAAGGACCGAGACCTTCGCTCCAGCTGGAGCCGCCTCCACACCTCTCGCTGCTCCCGCCAGAGCCGCCTTCAGTCTTCGCTAATCTGCTTCGCGCCTCCGTATGAAAAGTAACCGCCATATTTGTTGGTGGATAATTTGCATATCACGCTGATTAGCGAATGGGAGGCGGAGCGAAGGTACGGGCAATTATCCTATTTGTCTATTATTAGATTACATATATATATATATACATACACACACACACAAACACATATATGGCTAATATACAA
>NW_005350451.1:0-569 GCF_000412655.1 Myotis brandtii | reverse complement strand
AGAGAGAGAGAGAGAATTGGTGATGAGAAAGAAATCATGTGAGTTTTCATCTACCAAGAGGAAAGACTTTGCAGTAGATAATTAAAAAAATTAGTAAATAAACTAAAAGTATGTCATTTAAAGAACTTTGCTACCATACAAGGGAGCTCTCATTGTATGGTGCAGACATCCTCAGTATTGCCCAAAGAAACCAGAACCTTCCTGTGATAACTTTTAAGGGAACACACAGAGACACAGGGCATATCAGGCTACATTCAGTGTTGTCACAAATACAAGAAAGAATATCCAACAGGAGAGAGCTGCTGCCTGGCTTTGCTTACAGTGTGAATATCAGACATGGAATAACTATTTCATGTTCCACCTGCAGAGGGAGTTAAAATCTCCTTGGGTTGAAGAGGATCACCTTAAAACAATTTACCTTCTCTGGGTATTCCAAACTGATTAAGATGTGTCCTTTAAACCGAAACGACTTGGCTCTTTGTATAAATGATATGTAAGGGGCACTGACATATTTTTTGTATTTGTTTTGTTATTTTTTATATCAGGGGGATAAAATTAAAATAAATGGT
>NW_005350450.1:0-290 GCF_000412655.1 Myotis brandtii | reverse complement strand
AGGAATCACAGTAAAATTAAGATCTATGTATACACCAGTCAGTTATAGAACTGGAGCATTACCATTATCTTTGGACCCCCCCCCCTTCCTCTCCCTCCAAAGGTACCTACTCTCCTGAGTTTCAAGTTGATCATGCTCGTGGTTTCTTTTACTTTCCCCACACCATTTACACGCCTAAACAATGTATTGCTTAGTTGTGCATATTTTGGAACATGGATTTTTTTGTATTTATCTGTAGTCTTATGTGACTTGTTTTTTTCACTTGACATTACATTTCCGAAATACTTTTA
>NW_005350449.1:0-572 GCF_000412655.1 Myotis brandtii | reverse complement strand
CCCCACCGGTGCACGAATCTGTGCACCGGGCCTCTATGTTTAATATTACCCAAATTGAGGTCTGTAGACCCTTGGGGACTCCAAGACCCTTTCAGGGTATCCACAGATCAACACTATTTGTATAATAATATAAAAATTATTTTCATCTTATACTTTGTTGACACTTACACTTAAGAGTTATTGGTGGAAGTGGGGTGTCTACCAGTGGAGGTGAGGGATCCCTTCCCCTGCTTGGTGCTGGGGGTCAGGTTCTTATGATATCTTGAAAAAAAGAATTCCCTAAGACTTGCACAGGAGAATGAGTGAATTTTATTTGTGTGGAGTTATATCACTTGGTTTTAAAAGTCCCATTTCCCTTAAACCGGTCCGGGAAAAACTGCAGCTAGGGCCTCAGCTGAGCTGAAAGCAAAGCCAGTGTCCAAAGTGTCCATTCCATGGTGGAACTGAGTCCTGTATAACATCAAGTTAAAGTCCATTAGTCCCTTGTGTGTGGGGCCCTCATAGCTATGGGCCATGTGAGTGAGCAGAGCATGGGAGCCCACAAGCCAAGATTCAGGAGTCAGGCCTCAGCA
>NW_005350448.1:0-415 GCF_000412655.1 Myotis brandtii | reverse complement strand
AATTTGCTGTAGGTTGGCTGATTTTTGTTGAGGTGGTTTTGCTATGGTTGTCATTTTAATAAAATGCATTTGGAAAGAACAAGTCTGTTTACAGTGCAGTGTTTTTTAATTTTTCCAAAGGAGGGGAATATGTTTTTGCCCATCCTTTATTGACAATGCACACTACCACATCATGATATTATTGCCAGGACAGTTATACCGACCCTTATTTTCCTGGAGGAGCCCAGTGCTCTTGCAGCATCTCCCCTTAATCACTAGGGCTACTTCTCTGGATGCAGTCCTTCTGGAGAAAGTTCTCAGCGCATCAGTTCCCTCCGTTGAAATTTCTTTTTTATTTGAAGTTACCACATTGGACCGTAACTTACAGGCAACTATCATTTTCCCAGTTGCTCAGATATAGTGATTTACCAGCAGG
>NW_005350447.1:0-812 GCF_000412655.1 Myotis brandtii | reverse complement strand
CACACACACACACACACACACACACACATATATTTCACACTCATCATCTAGATTCTAGAACATCATGGCTAGCCCCTTGCAGCACGTTTCTCAGATTGTTTTCCTAGAATACCAATTTTGCTGGCATATCCATTCCTTCCCTTCCCAACCTGGCTCCTCACAATGCCAAGCCTCTTCAGAATACATGAAATATGCAACAAATATGTCTGTCAACCCTCTTAGTGTCATTGAAAGCCCAATATCACTAGGATAAGAGTTAGTTAATAGGAACTTACATTAACAAGCCAACTCAACAAATGGCAGATAAAAGCTGAAATTCCTGTCACCAAATTTCCAACTGTGATTTGGTTGAAAAAAATGACAGGTCTTGCATTGATTTCTCCTTCTGTATGTTCCTTGATGCAGAGCCCTCTTCTGTACCCCAGGGTCTTGTAATGAACATCACATACATTCCCTACGAAATTACAGGCAAGTCCCTGGCATGTCCCAATCTTTGCGCTTTGTTACTGGAATTATTTGGAAAAGTGATGCTCACTCTTCTTACTCATAGTGAAGGGGAAAGTGGGAGAAGGCACTGTTTTCTTCCAGAGGATTTTATATTTTCCTTTTGTGGGCATAATGATCTTTATCTGTTTATAGGTTTTTTATTTGTAGAGTCCTCTGGTTTCCTTTGGAAATTGTGTTTCTAATTACTCCACTGGACACACACATACCCACACACTTTTCCAGAGTATCTGCTGTGTCATATCATTGTTTAACTAATGACAATACTTGGACCTAGTGTGAGATATGTAGATTCACTGATAGGGAAA
>NW_005350446.1:0-877 GCF_000412655.1 Myotis brandtii | reverse complement strand
TTTTGTGAAGATTGTTCTCATTTTCCAAACTGAGGGTCATTTACAGCAGCATGAACTTGATAAATGTCTATAAGTCAAAGAATGTCTCACCATAAATGATTTGGGGTGACAGGCCTATAATACATTGCAGATACAGATTGGATTCCCAGCGGGGCCCATGCAAGCTCACACTCTGCCTCACACCAGCAACACCAGGAATAGTTACAGTTAATGAAGAAAACATTTCTTTCTGATATCAAGAAAACAAAATCTTATATTGAAACCAAGTAAGTGGAAGATGATCTCATAGTCAAATTGCTATCAAGGTCAAAATCTACCATCATATACCTCAGAGGGCATCCGCCGGTACCCACAATATCATAAGTGGTCATTAGCTTTGTGTAAATAAATTTATGTTAAGAACACTCCTGGACTTTGGGAGGTGGGCATGAAATAAGATTGGATGTAGTCTTTCCGAAATGAATGATAAAAACCCAAAATGCTCACTCTGCCCTCCCTGAACTGACTGGATATACAAAGAGAGAGATAATCAGCTCTTGTGCTTTCTTTATGATGTGTAATCTCTTCACCATCTGAAGACTTTTATCCTGGCCAGGCCCTCATTGCCTGAATATTGGTTAAATCACACACTCATTCAGGGACTCAGATTTCAGGGGCTCTGATTCTTCTCAAAATAATGTGTTTCAAGTTATCAAATAAAAATTTAGGATAAAAAATATTTATCTGGAATATACTTATCAATATTTAAACCATGTGACATAGTAATATATGCATGTAAGTTTTAATTTATTAAAAAAAGGAACACCTAATGGTGGAGCTAATAATTCCTACATTGAATTTAATAGTATTTTGAGATATTTGCAACGACTGTAGGTGA
>NW_005350445.1:0-929 GCF_000412655.1 Myotis brandtii | reverse complement strand
GCATGTGAATCAAACCGTGATCTCCTGGTTCATAGATCGACACTCAGCCCTGAGCCACACTACTGGGCTGTTTCTATTTATTTTAGAGAGAGAGAGAAGCACATGCCCGGACAGGGAATCTAACCCAAAACTTAGCTATATGCCCTGACCAGGATTCAAACCCACAACCTGTTGGTGTACGGGACAATGCTCTAACCCATGGTTGGCAAACCGCGGCTTGCGAGCCACATGCGGCTCTTTGGCCCCTTGAGTGTGGCTCTTCCACAAAATGCCACATGTGGGCACGCACGTATAGTGCGATTGAAACTTCGTGGCCCATGCACAGAAGTCGGTATTTTGTGGAAGAGCCATACTCAAGGGGCCAAAGAGCCGCATGTGGCTTGCGAGTTGCGGTTTGCCGAGCCGCGGTTTTCCGAGTTGCAGTTTGCCAACCACTGCTAACCAACTGAGCTCGCTAGACATTACTTTCTGATTCACAAATTTGTTTAAGGCTCTTCTACACCCATACACACACACTCACACACACACACACACAAACTAGACTACAAAATTTGAACATTTAGCTGTGAACAATAACCTTATTTATTTTACGTTCTTTTAACAATTTAGCAAGTGCTTTCATATCTCATTTATCTTTATCCTCACAACAACCCCGGGAGGTATACATAGCAGGCAGCCTTGGTATCTCTGTTCTTCTAAAGGATTTGTAGAGTTAAAGGCTGAAATAACTTCCCAACTTCGCACAGCTATCAATCGGTTAAGTCGGGACTACATCTCATGTCTTCTTACTCTTAGTCAAGTACTCCTTCTACATGATACACCAAATAAGGCTGCCTGAGAAACATATCCCAACATCCACTACCAAAACTCAGCATCTGAATGGAGAACAGGCTACAGGAGCTAAAAATGCTACATAAAATAGGGTTCTC
>NW_005350444.1:0-276 GCF_000412655.1 Myotis brandtii | reverse complement strand
AGGGGCGATCAGGGCAGCAGCTGCCATTTGCACCTGACACTGGCGCTGGCCCTAATTGCTCTGCACTGTCAGCAGGTGCGAGCAGGGCTGGCACCATCAATGTGTGGGATCAGTGGTGGCCGGAGCGTAGCTGCTGGGGACCAGGGACCATTGCAGGAGGGGCTGGGTGGGGTCATGACCCGCCCCTGTGCCCACAGCAGCCTCACGTTCCACAGTTCCTTTTAAGGTGCACCAATTTGTGCACTAGGTCCCTAGTAATAATAATAATAATAATAA
>NW_005350443.1:0-287 GCF_000412655.1 Myotis brandtii | reverse complement strand
AAATCCCACTTGGTCATGATGTATGATGTTTTCAATGTATTGCTGGATCTGATTTGCTGTAATTTTCTTGAGGATTTTAGCATCTGTGTTCATCAGGGATACTGGCCTGTAGTTCTCTTTGTAGTGACTTTATCTGGTTTTAGAATTAGGGTTAATGCTAGCATTACAGAAAGAGCTTGGAAGTGTTCCTTACTCTTGAATTATTTTAATAGCTTGAGGAGAATAGGTGTTAGTACTTCTTTGAATATTTTTAAAATTCTTTATTGTTTAAAGTATTACCTATAGTA
>NW_005350442.1:0-1421 GCF_000412655.1 Myotis brandtii | reverse complement strand
TGAGGTTTTTTAGGAGAGGATCGCTCTCCCAGAAGTGGACTGTCATTCTCGTATAAATAGGCCCCTGACCGCGGCCGGCGAGCAGGTAATAGCCTGTTGGGAGCGTCCGCCTCTGCTCAGCGAAGGGCGCCTGGCCTCTGCCTCAGACTCTCGTGCCCACACCCACCAGATCAGAGAGATGCCAGGCTCACAAGTCGGAAGCAGGGTCATTAACACTTCAAGCCCTTCCAAGATGAAAACGCTGCGCACGGCGTGCTTTTTAATGAGCATCTTGCCCCCGAGAACTGAGGTCTGCGCTGCGAGCCTCCGTGATAAAAGGGGGTTTCCGGGAGAAAAGACACGTTTCACACTCGAAGGAGAAATTGCTTCTTGTGCTGAGTGCCCATCGGTTTCCTCTGTTCCTGTGGACATCCCCGCCCGCCCAGCTTGTACTGGGAGGGAGAGGGCCTTGCGTTTCTCCGCCCGGATTCCTTGGCGCAGGGAGCCCACCTCCTGGCACCCACGGCCTGGAGAGTTGGTTGCTGCATTTATCTGGAACCCAGTCCCCTGGGGGACTGCTGTTCCCCACGGCCTCCGCCCTCCCTCCCGGTTCTGCATTTCTGGAGCTGATGGCTGTGAGGGTCCTTATTGATCACCCCGGAGCGCGCACATCATCCTGGGGAAATGAGGTCGTGACTCCATTTCCTTCTGTCTGATGAGCCCGTGTACTTCTCCCCCTGCCTCCGGGGTGTCCTCTTTCTGCTCACCTTCCCGACACCTTTCTCACAGAGGCCGGGAAATCCAATCTCAGGCAAGAAGGGCGAGGGGATGGCAGAAGAAAGGGGCCATTGGAGGCTGGCGACGTCCTTCATGGAGCCTGGCAGGCAGGTTGTATTAGCTTGTCACCACCGTGGAACAAAGTGCTGCCAGCCGGGCGGTTAAATCAACATCTATGTATTACCCTGAGCTTCCCTGGGTGAGGAAACGGCGGGATCCTCCGCTGGGGCTCAGGAGCCTGCGTCCCAGTGTCTGCTGGGGCCACGCTCCGCTGAGCCCAGGGCTCTCTCCAGTCTCATTCGGGAAAGGGGCAGAGGTCAGGTCCTGAGCTTGTGGGACTCGGGTCCTTGGCTCCCAGAGGCTGTCCTCGCCACAGCCGTTCACAGCTGCACCTCCCCCAAGAGGGAGGCCCCGCATTTCCCTGAGAGGGAGGTCTGGCGTCCTCTCCCTGTTGCTTAACTCAAAGACAGGGATGAATAACCTCATCACGGGTGTGACCTCAGCATATCAGCAGGTGACACGCCCCCCACCGGGAGGAGGTCCGCCAGGGCTGCCTCACTGGGGGGCACCCTGGGATTCTGCCCTCCCCCAGGGCAGCAGCTGTCCTTTCCATCACTCCTGCTCAGGCTGAACCCGGCAGGTAACATGCGAGTCATAAAAATTCA
>NW_005350441.1:0-615 GCF_000412655.1 Myotis brandtii | reverse complement strand
GCTCCCCTCTCCTCTCCTCACTTCTCTTCTCCTCTCCTCTCCGGCCAACTCCAACCTAATTCGATAATCCTACCTCAGTGAACTTCTAAGCTGTAATTATTTTCATCCTGACCCAAACCTGCTCTTACCGTCATTATCCTTGGAACCCGCTGAACCCTCAAGCACCCAGCAAACACCACAATGATGAGTCTCTTCTCCCGGAGGCCTTATAAGCCTTCCTTAGGTAAAGCTGCGAAGTATTTTGAGAAACTGGAATTAAAGTGCTGGAGAAAGCACAATGCACATTCATTACTCATCCTGGAAACACTACAGCAATGAGCTTCCAAAACTGTCTTTGATGAACATAATCTGGGGGTAATGAATATGGATATTGCCAATAGTCACTGAGAAGCATGTTTTCTCTTGTACATTTTGTTCTCTCCGGTTAAATTTCCAACCAGGACAGGAAATGCCCCGAGCCCCTGCTCTCATCAGTAAAGCAAGCGCTCAGAAGAAAAGACGGAGTCAGAGTCGGGGAGGCATCCTCGCCATCTCTACTGTTGTTCTACTTGAGTTTTCTTCACCACGGTTCTTGTCTATTCAATAGAAACCATCACCTCTCCACCAAGCCTGGTT
>NW_005350440.1:0-269 GCF_000412655.1 Myotis brandtii | reverse complement strand
GATAATATGCAAATTGATCCTAACAGCAGAATGACCAGCCGATGGACCAGCCACTATGAGGCACACTGACCACCTCTCGGTCCCTTTCCCCAGTCAGCAGGCTCTGATAGCCTGATGGTAAACAGGGAACCGGGGGTGGGTGGTGGGGGATGAGGGTGGCACCAGGCCAAGGCCCCTGCCTCTCTGGTCACCCCACACACAGAGGGTGGCCTACAGCAGGAGCAGGGCCAGCGAGGGAGCAGGAACAGCCAACCTCTCGGTCCCTTCTT
>NW_005350439.1:0-912 GCF_000412655.1 Myotis brandtii | reverse complement strand
AAAAAAAAAGACCAGTAAACTGTTAGAAGAAACACATTAAAAATAAATGATGGTGCACTTTACTTCCACAACAGTAGAGTAAATATACTTATTCCTTTTCCACCTGCTGAATACAGCTAAAAGCTAGACATTAAAAAACAAAGGTGAGAACAGTGAAAAGTAGAGAGCAAGACGCAGACAGGTTAGGGACTCAAAATCCAAAGTGAGTTATTCGAGTTTTCTCTTGGCTTCACATATTCAAGACTGGGTGCTAGGGTCCCGGAACAGGTACAGAAAAAAATACCCTAAGAAAACCCCTTTTCTCTAGCCAAAGGAGCGGAATTGGGCAGCCTCACAAGACAGAAAAACTTTGACAACAATGGCTTTACTCCAGCCAAACATCACAGAAAAAAAAATGCAGCTGAATCTTAATTACAGAAATAAAATACACAGTAAAAAATATGAAGAAAGACTCAGGAACATGTGGGACTCTAACTAAAGATCTAATTCTTAGGTTAATAGAGTTCCAGGAGGAGAGGAGAAAAGGGGTGGAACTGAAAAAGTATTAAAAAATAATGGCAGAAAATTTCCCAAGGAAGAAAAAATATATAAACTTACAAAATCAAGAAGCTGAGCAAACCCCAAACAGAATAAAACCAAAGAAATTTTTATCAAGGTACATCATAGGCAATTTTCTAAAGGTGAGAGATCAAGTCTTAAAAGCAGCCAGAGAGGAAGAGTAAGTTTTCCCCATACAAGGGAGCAATTCAAATGACAGCAGATCTCCCAACAGAAACCACCGAGTCAGAAGGAAGTAGCACAATATAATCCTAAGCATTCACTAAACCGCTACAGATATGAAAATACACTGAAAAATCCTACAGCTAAGTCAAAATGGAATTCTAAAAAATGTCAAGTCACCATAGGAAGTAC